>NC_142063.1:232329756-232639131 GCF_059756535.1 Pantherophis guttatus | reverse complement strand
TCTTTCCGACTGGAGGGCGGTTGAACTCGCTGCCCCCATCTTCCCTTCTTCATCACTCCCTCGATCTGACATACTTTGGTTTTTTCAGTCCCCTCGGGTTTTGTCCAGGATGACTGGTTGTTGACTTCCAGCTTAATGTCAGGTATGCTTCCTTCAGTATCCAGGAAAGAAAAACCCAAACTCAAGCATTTTGAAGAATTTGGTACTTTTACTGAATATGAAAAGATTAACAACCCAGGAAAAGCTGGAAGTGAGCAAAACGCGCGAAATGCATCTACTAAGCTTCTTCCCCCCCTTGTGTTTATAAATCATCAGCCAATGCAAAGGTCTTCCAAAGGTCAGGTGGCAACACGTCTGGCAGCGTCATTCATCAGGAATGTTTGGGCAGTTGGTCAGGCATCCCCTTTTGACATTTAGTTTCGTTTCTACCGAAACCCCTCCTACAAAGACAAAACCAACTCCTGCTCTCTTCCCCCCCCCCTTAGCTCCCTATTTATCCCTCCCCCGTTTCTTATGGCAGCTGAAGCAGGCAAGCTGAGGCTGACAAGAAGTGTATAAATATTAGAAAGATTCATTGCTAAAAACCTAGTAGTATAGGCTTCACTTTGTTTTTAATCAGGGTTCCATATCTAATGTTGGTAACCAAACAGACATAAAACTCCGTCCTGCTACTCACTTGTCTGGCTCAGATACAGTAGCCATAATTTTTAATCTTTTCAATGATTGACAATAGCTATTATTAAAATATTATCCAAAGATGATCATGGCATATCTATTTAACCTTCTGTCAAATTATAATACGGCCACCACTGGTACACGCCTATATCATCCCACAGGAGTAAATGGGATTTATATAGGATTACAGCAGACACAAGAATCTAGAGCCACGATATACATAATTTTCTTTATATAC
Source organism: Pantherophis guttatus (assembly GCF_059756535.1). NCBI lineage: Eukaryota > Metazoa > Chordata > Lepidosauria > Squamata > Colubridae > Pantherophis > Pantherophis guttatus. The sequence goes on along the minus strand of NC_142063.1, from coordinate 232,638,218 downwards.
TTTGCTTGGAAACAACTGGATAACTGATTTGATGAAATCCTGCTGTTGTGTAAATGAAGACCTATAGCTGTTGTCAAATGATTATGTATAGAACTTGTAAAAAATACTTCATTATTGAACAGTTAGGAGGAAAGAGAGGATGTGATCAGAATAGCTTTGCTTGTTTTGCCTATAACTAGAATCATACAATAGATAATGGTTTGGATTTGGCTTGAATCAAATAAGACAAGAGCCATACTTAGATTTTCTTGCTGTTTTATGGTTATCCGCAGCTTATTTACAAAGATTGGGGATAAAGGCTATTCAAATAACATATGTGCCATTTTATGTCCCTATCTAAATTTAGTCTCTAAAATAGATTTTCTTTTTGAGAAAAATAACATATATTTGGGTCTTTTGATTATTGTATATAATTGCTGCAAATAAAATAAATAAACAATAATATTCATCTTCTAGTTTTTCCTCCTTTTCCCACTTTATATCAACATATGCATTACAAAAAAAGGATAATGTAATCGGTTCCTGTTGTTCTATTCTTAAATGTAATCATAACATCATTTTGTGTTCCTATTGTACAAGTTCTTGGAAATAAGTTCCTGCTTTGGTGGAGTAATTTCCTAGCAAGTAAATTTAAGGTTACAACTCAATATAACAACAAATGACATAAACATATTTCTATGTTTTTAAAGGGAAGATATTATGAAAGGAGAATGAACGACAAGCCATTGTTTTACACAAATGCATTGTGAGTACATACAAGGCTGGGAAGAGAATGCCAAATATCTTGGCTTCTGCTGTAAACAATTTCTTGGGTATGTTGTTAAGTGTCCAGAGAGTTTAGAGTTTTGGCTGAACCTAGAATGATGTCTAACCACAGATCTACATTTTGCCCCCAGTCCCAATGCATATATGCTGAAGAGCATGTGCCTTGACATCAAGCATACACAACAGTGGTGGGTTGCCCCCGGTTTGGACCGGTTCGCAAGAACCAGTAGTAAAACCAGCAGGAGGCTCCGCCCATAGACCCTAACATCATCAGGATGCTTCTGCACAAGCGCATAAGCGCAAGCGCATGCACACGTGAAACAAGCAAGCAAGCACGGCCCCATTGTGAACCGGTAGTAAAGGTAAGTAGAACCCACCCGTGGTACACAATAGATAGAGATTTTCCTATTGTCTCACAAACTATTGACCACTATTCAATGCTCCAATATCAGACTTAAGTTATAACCAGATGATTCAGATAGTCCTTATGGTGGTCCCATAGGTGGGACAGAATCTGCTATCAATAGTTCCTATACTATAACAATCCCATTCAACTGCAGCAGCCATAGCCCTGAGACATCAAATGTCCATTTTCCTCCTTCATGGGAATCTTTAGGAAATAGACTACCTTCCTCACTTAGCCTAAGACATGAGGTGTGGTTTATACTTGACTTCATACAAAGGGAGTTGCATAAGAAATAAACTCTTCCTTATGCAGAACAGCTCAGTCTTTGACAAGCATGTCAATTTTATGACACGTCTGAGAGTTAATCTCAGTGATCTAGCCTGGAAGGAAAGAATCTCAGTTGGCCATTTTAAAAAAGGGTTTTCAGATACAATCCAAGAGTAACACTTTGCCAGGACTCTCCAGAAACTTTATCTGTAGGATTCTATAGGTACTGGAGTCAAATACAGATGGGAAGGGAAATTGCCATTGTTTTTTTTTCTTTTTTTCTTTTGTTGAGTTTTATTGGGTTTTAACAATTAAACAATTCTTATTCAACTCTTGTGCATGACTGTGACTATTTACATATCACACTAATATTCTCCTACACTCTATATAATTTTACAGAATCTACTATCTGTTATTTCCCTTTTTTTCTATCTTCAATCCAATTATACCATTTCTCCCATATTACGTAAAAGTCCGAATCCATCTGTCCTTTCAGTTCCAATGTTATTTTATCCATCTCGGCGCAATCTAATATCTTTCTAATTGTTAGATCTTCAGAGGGTGTGTTCGAACTTCTCCAACATTGCGCAAATGCCAATCTTATTGCTGTTGTCATATGTAGCATAATATATGTTGTCGTTTTTTCGTATTTCTTTTTCATTATTCCTAGAAGAATCAATTCTGGTGTATATTCTATCTGGAAGCCTGTTACTTCCTATATCCAACTATGTATTTTCATCCAATGTATGAAAGAGGGAAATTGCCATTATTATTTCAGTTCCTTTTTCTTTTTCATTATGGAAATTGAAATCCTGTAGCTGGGAGTTAGCACAGCTTTGCTATCTGGCTAAGAAAGGTTGCACCAAGGTATTTATTCTGTGGGGAATCAGACCACTTTGAGTAGGAGTGCAGTTGTACACTGCAGTTGTTAAGTTAGTAACGTGATTGTTAAGTGAATCTGACTTCCTGTGGATTTTGCTTGTCAGAGGTCACAAAAGGTGATGGCGACACCCCAGGATACTACAACTTTCCTAAATACGAGTCAATTGTCAAGCATCTGAATTTGGATCACATGACCATGGGAATGCTGCAATGGTGGTTAAGTTTGAAAAACGGTCATAAGTCACTTTTTTCAGTGCTGTTGTCATTATGAACAGTCACTAAATGAACTTTTATAAGTTGCGGACTACCTGTATAACAGGGTTGAAATGTAAAATTTGTTACTACTGGTTCTGTGGGCATGGCTTGGCGGGGGGGGGGTTAATGTGACTGGGTGGGCATGGCCAACTTTTTTTTTTTTAACTTTTCAAAGCATTTTTTCTACAACCTCTTCGGCTGAAGAGGTTGCAAAAAAATGCTTTGAAAAGCCTCTGCCGATCAGGCAACTCAGCTGGGATCGTCAGAGGCTTTTCAAAGCATTTTTAACCACCTCTTTAGCCAAAGAGGTTGCAGAAAAAAATGCTTTGAAAAGCCTCTGATGATCCCAGCTGAGCCGCGCAATCATCAGAGGCTTTTTTTTTTACTTTTAAAAGCATTTTTTTGGCGGAAGAGATTGTAGAAAAAATGCTTTTAAAAGTTAAAAAAAAAGCCTCTGATGATTGTGCGGCTCAGCTGGGCAAGGGGGGGGGCACAGGGATTTTTGCTACCGATTCTCTGAACCACCCACTGCCATCACTACTGGATCAGGCGATCCGGTCTGAACTGGGAGCATTTCACCCCTGCTGTATAAGTATGAGATCAGCAAAGAAGAGAAGTATACGTCATCTTTAAGATGTCTTGGAGTACTTGTCAGACAGCTTATCCTTCAATTATTTCCTGTCTACAAACCTGCTATGGGGGGAAAAATCTTATTTGTTCTTGATATTGTCCCCAATAAAATATTACACCCAGGGACAAATGATAGGAACTCATCTCTTATCTAAATCAGTCCTCTAAATAAATAGGAGTATAAAGCTATAATATAATATATATAATATATAATATAATCCATGATACAGAGCATTGCTAACAGAAAGCTTCATATCCTTATTACATGATGTCTGTCACTGCTGAAATTTTTAAGAGGCACTAATTACCCAAGATAATGGACAGCCATTAGTAAGTAATTCAATATATATTACAGCATCACATTATTTTGAAATTGTAGCATGTGTTTCCTAATGTTGCTAGAGTCTACTGTTTGCTAGAGTCCAGTATGTAAACAAGGAAATTGATAATTCAGCTAAGAACTTTCAAATTCCATAATACTCACCATGGACCTTGAAAGTTCCTAGCTGAATTGTCAATTTTATTAAGATAAGCATCTAAAGATATTTAAATGGTGGCATTATCAAACCACATCCTGGATGCAGGAAATATCATTATAGGGAAAAGTTTGCAGGAAATACAATGATATTTCCTGCATCCTGATTGAGGCTTGATAACACCACCATTACATACCTTTATGCACTAGAAATCATATTATATTTTGATAATACTATTAAGGTCCTGTTAAAAGTGTTATTCTGAAATGCAGCAAACAATCATTATAATAATGCAATAAAGATTAATCACTAGTCTTTATTGCTGAGGTTCAGTAATCACTTTTTGATTTGATGGTTTCATCACTCAGTCCTTCAATATATTCCTGATCCTAAAACCCTGAGTGATTCACACAAACCTCCTAACTTCACCTTGAATGCAAGAACAGAAAAATTTTGCTGGCATCTGGACTGTAATGGTGGAAAAGGCTTGAAAGGTAGTTGGAGACTTACAACCACAATTGAGCCCAAAATTTATATTGCTAAGCGAGACGGTTGTTAAGTGAGTTTTGCCTTATTTTATGACCTTTCTTGCCACAGTTGTTAAGTGAATCACTACAGATGTTAAGTTAGTAACACAGTTATTAAGTGAATCTGGCTTCCCCATTGACTTTTGAGAGGGTCTCAAAAGGTGACCACATCATCCTGGGACATGTCATAAATATGAACCAGTTGCCAAATTTTAATCACATGATCATAGGGATGCTGCAACAGTTGTAAGTGTGAAAAACGGTCATAAGTCATCTTTTTCAGGGATGTTGTAAGTGTCAGGTTCCGGTAACTTGCAGGAAAGAACTCAGTCCTGGTTTCAAAAACTCCGGCACGAACTGACGATCACCAAAGAAATAAACTCAGGGCTAACTGCCCAGTGCTCCCCTCCACAATTTGAGTGCTTACCCAGCCCCGCCCAGCCATGTGCGTACCCCACCCCTCACGTGGAAATCATCAGGAACTTATCAGGTGAGGCACGCCCAATGCGCAGGTGCCCACTCCGCTTCTCAGTTATTGCAGCTGTTTCTCAGTAGATTTGGCCACTTCATAGCTGCGGAGTCAGCGGCGGAGACCAGGTCCAGCCGGGTCTGGTCTGGTCTCGATCATCCATCAATCCAGGGATAGTGTTTGGTGGGTGTGGCATGGCTACGCAGCTCTCCTTCCCTCAGTCAAAATGGCATGGCCCCGGTCACTCCTTCCCACTCTGGAATGGCAGCCCCGGGTCGCTAGGCACACCAGGGCTGACAGTAAGTTTAAAAGGTCACTAAATGAACTGTTGTAAGTTGAGGACTACCTGTATTTACAGGGAGAGGATATACAGCAGCTAAAATATTTTCAAGGTTTTTTTTTTAACCATTTCCTATTCCAACTATGCTGGTCATTCTGGAAAGTAGCAAGGAAAAACTGTTCTAACCACCTTAAGGTAGCAGTAAAGCTTCAGGGGCATTTTACCTGCATGATTCCATGCAATGGAAACAAGTTTATGTTTGAGCTTTTTCTAAAATGAGATGTTACCCACTCTCATTTTCAAGCCATAAAGAAGATCATTTGCCTTAGAGCACAATTTAAACATGAAGCACATATGAGTGCCAACTGAAGAGCTTCAAAGATGCTAGCACCTAGTCAAGGAAAATAATTCTTTAAAAAATCAATAACATAAATCAAATTGCCCAAATCTGTAAGATCTCAGCAATTGCAAGTAAATTTTTGTGCAGCTTTTGATATCCTCATACAGGATCTGAACATTGCACTGACTACACAATTGTACCCATGGTCAGAAATCATTGTAATCTGATAATTGGGAGTGACTGAGATAATGTGATTTCATTGTGGTCTCCCCAAAACTGTAATTGTGAAATCCTTGTGTTGCTTTGCCTATCTATGAGCTGACATCTCTAAAAAGAAGAGCGGAAGAAATGTGAGATTCTTAACACTTTCCCAGGCTATATCTTGGCCCAACAACAAATACTCTTTGCGGAAAATATTACAGGAATGTATTATCCTAGCACAACTCAAAAAAGTTACCTAATAAAGATGTAATCGGGTGCAGTGATTATATATGCACATTTCAAATGTTTACTTTTTTTAACACATATAATTTCTGATCTGAGTTGTAAAGGCCATCATCTTATCAACTGGCAAATTATATGTTTGTCCAGTTGCATAAATTCTTCAGAAATGTGGGGCAGGTGTGGTGCCTTCAGTTTTTTAAATGAGATACTAAATCAGCACACCCTTGCATTAGCCAATAAGAATGACTCATCTATGATGGTCCTACAAAACCCAGCCAGTTACTAGTTGGCTTGAAGATTGTCTGTAGGAGATAACAGAAACAGAATAACAGAGTTGGAAGGGATCTTTGAGGACTAACCCTACACCATTCAGACAAATGGTTGCCTAATCTCTTTTTGAAAACCTTCAGTGTTAGAGAATTCACAATTTCTGGAGGCAAATCTTTCCACTGATTAATTGTTCTAACTGTCAGAAAATGCCTCCTTAGAGAATGTTAGAAAAGTAAAGGAGAGAATGTTGATTCTCTCCTTTACTTTTCATTCACTGCTTGTTGTCCTGCCTTCAAAGAAAAGATTGAACCTCTCTTCTTTGTGGCAGAGCCTTTCAATATTGAAAAAATGCTATCATATCACCCCTAATCAGTGGTGAAATCCATTTTTTTTACTACTGGTTCTGTGGGCGTGACTTGGTGGGTGTGGCTTGGTGGGCGTGGCAGGGGAAGGATACTGCAAAATCTCCATTTCCACCCCACTCCAGGGGAAGGATAATGCAAAATCCCCATTCCCTCCCCACTCCTGGGGGAAGGATATTGTAAAATCTCCATTCTCACCCCACTCTGGGGCCAGTCAGAGGTGGTATTTGCCGATTCTCTGAACTAATCAAAATTTCCGCTACCAATTCTCCAAACTGCTCAAAATTTCCACTATTGGTTCTCCAGAACTTGTCAGAACTAGCTGGATTTCACCCCTGCCCCTAATCCTTCTTTTTATTAAACTAAGGTAAGGGTAACACATATGTGCTAGTTGTTCCCAACTCTAGGGAGCGGTGCTCATCTCCGTTTCAAAGCCAAAGAGCCAGCGCTGTCCAAAGATGTCTCCGTGGTCATGTGGCTAGCATGATTAAACACCAAAGGTGCACAGAACCCTGTGCACTCTTCCCTCCAAAGGTGGTCCCTATTTTACTACTTCCATTTTTTATGTGCTTTCAAACTGCTAGGTTGGCAGAAGCTGGGACAAGTAATCTCCTGTTAGGAGGCACTAGGGATTCGAACCACTGAACTGCCGACCTTTTGATCAACAAGCTCAGCATCTTAGCCACTGAGCCACCATGTCAGTTAAACTAGACATTATTTAAACTATATTACCAAGAGCCTTGGTAGTACAGTGGTCTAAAGCACTCTGTTATTAACACAGCTGCCTGCAATTACTGCAGGTTCGAATCTTACCAGGCTCAAGGTTGACTCAGCCTTCCATCCTTTCTAAGGTAGGTAAAATGAGGACCCAGATTGTGGGGGCAATAAGCCGACTTTGTATAAATATACAAAAGTATAAAGGCTATTGCTTAACGCATTGTAAGCTGCCCTGAGTCTCCGGAGAAGGGCGGCATATAAATCAAATTTAAAAAAAACAAAACTAAACTAGACATTTATTAAACTAGACATACCCAATTCCTGCAACTGTTATCTGTATGTTTTATTTTGTTAGATAGCACTCAGTGTTCAAGTCTGTCAAGATCCTTCCATATCTTAAGCCTATCTTCTAGAGTGTGGGCTATTTCTGCCAGCTGGTGTCCTCTGAAAATTTAATAAGTTCCCCATCTATCCCCTCATCCAAATCATTGATGAAGATGTTGAAGAGTATTGGACCTAAAACAGAGCCTTGGAGTACCCCACTGCATACTTTCCTCCATGTAGATGCCGTTCCATTGAGAACTATAGTTGAGTGTGATATTCAAAATAAATTGCCTTTTGTAATAGTTTTTCTCCACATTTTTTTATCTTATCTCTTATCTCATTTCCTGCATAGTTTTGCCATTGTTTCAGATGATAAAGTTTAAGGGGAATTTGTCATAATAGCTTTGCTTATTTATGCCTGGGGATGAGTAATAAAAATGAATGAGATTTCCTTCAGCAACAGCTGATCAGTTTCACAACAAATTTGCAGGGTATGTTGCAAATATATTAGATCCACACATGGGTATCAAAAAAACTTTGGCTGCACCCAGGAGAATGGTACACAATAATTAATAAAAATTGACTATGCTCTACCTTGCGAAAAAAATTAAAAAATTTGCCATAAGGGGAAGCTAGGAAAGGAAGGGTGGTTACAACAGTCTGGGCTTGGTGCCTTAGATTTTCTTGGGGAGTTTTGACTCAATATTGCTTTCTTTATCAAAGCAAAGAAGTAAAGCAACTTGTCTTAAGTAGCACCTACAAATTCAGCAAGCACTACTGGAGAAATTTAAGAAGACAGCATAGCTTCAAACCTCTCCAGCAGAGGAGACTTTTGTCAAGTGTTGTACTGAACAACAGCCATGAAACAGAGCAAAATGAAATAATACGGTAACTTTACTTTCTTCCTAGAAGCAAGGGGCATGGTGCTTTGTGAACCAGGTTCACTTAGATCTTCCTCAAATCATGGCACCCTTTTCAAAGACTTCCACAGTTCTGGGGGGGGGGCGGGGGAAGTCAACAAAAACTTTGAAATCCTTCAAATGTTTCTAGCTGCCTCACTGCCAATTCCCTCTGAGTCAAAAATGCTTCTTGGACTTGCAAAGGTGAAATGATTCTGGGAATTTTGCAATCAGCCATTGATTATGGTTACATAGCTATATTAGGGAAGGAAAAGGAAAGTTATAAATATTTTTATTGAATGAAAAAGACTCTCAAAACAAGGGGTCTAATTTTTGCCAGGGAAGGTGAAGGAAAGAGTGCGATGAAAAATAGTTTGAGCCCAGAGACTGGGTGGTAGGGTGCAGCAAGAGTTCCCATAAATAGGAAAATTGATTATGCATGAAATATGAAGAACTGCAACAAAAGAATATACTAGCTTTCCTGCAGTTCTCTATAAATTAGAGCAGAGTAGAAATAAACTTCCCAAATTAAACAAGGCTGCAATATCAAACTACCTTATTTGGAGCTAATTCCCAAATATGCAAAATTTAAATACAGAGGTACCATCTCTGAAAATGGATTGAGATGTGATGCCAGTAATATTTTTTTTTCATTAACCTACAATCAAAGTAACTCACACGAATCAGTGTCCCCACTTTAGGCATAAATAAAGTAGGGAAATCAAAGAACAGAACTTTTAACATTTCTCTACATAATGTGGAAATGTACTAGCTAATTAAAGTCTAGTTTAGGCATATATATGTTACTTGGTCAAGTATGTATTAAGTCACAATCTTAGCTATAAATCAGAATTTTATTATAATCTCAAATAAGATTCTGGGGGGGAGAAATTGTCCCCCTTAGAATGGGCTTGCAATTTGGGTGTCCTCCTAGACTCACAGCTAAGATTAGAGCAACATCTGTCAGCTGAGGCTAAGGGGACCTTTGCACAGGTTCGCTTGGTGCACCAGTTGTGACTCTACTTGGATCAGGAGGCTCTCCTCACAGTCACTCATGCCCTTGTCACCTCACGGTTAGATTATTGCAATGCACTCTACATGGGGCTCCCCTTGAAAAGTGTTTGGAGACTACAGTTGGTCCAGAAAGCAGCCACACGAGCTGTCGTGGGTGCACCTAGGTACACCCACATTACACCAATTCTCCGCTCCCTATTGGTCTCCAGTCACAATTCAAGGTGTTGGTTATTACCTTTAAAGCCCTACATGGCTCAGGACCAGATTATCTTCGAGACCGCCTTCTATCGCATAGCTTCCAGTGACCAGTAAGATCCTACAGAGTTGGTCTCCTCCGAGTCCCATCAGCTAAACAGTGCTGGCTGGCGGGCCCGCAGGGGAGAGCCTGCTCTGTGGCTGCCCCAGCTCTCTGGAACCAGTTACCTCCTGAGATCCGGACCATCCCCACCCTATTGGCCTTCCAAAAAGCGGTGAAGACTTGGCTTTTCCGGCAGGCCTGGGGCCGTTGATCTCACTGTTGCGATCTGGCGAGATCCGGCCATGAATGGTGTGAATGGGTTTTAATTTTTTTAATGTTTTAATTTTTAATGTTTTTATATATGGTTTTTAAATGCATTGTAAGCCGCCTTGAGTCTTCGGAGAAAGGTGGCATACAAGTTGAACAAATCAATAAATCAATAAATCAATAAATCAATAAATCAATAAATAAGATCAAAGAAAAATTCTCACGGACCTTCCAAGACAGAAATCAGAAAAACTTAGTTTCCATGCAAAAGTGTAGTTGCACTCTCAAGAAAGATCTAAGTAATGTCTTATCACTGGGAAAATAGATCCAAAAACTCTGAGAGAAATCGACAGTTAAGAAATATGAAATATAAATAAGTTAATAATAAAAAGAGTTGGGTAAGGGAGGACATAGACCTTACTGTTCTGAATCTACAGCAGCTGTGATGTCACAGCAAAAGGATTAAGGGTGGAAATATACTTGAGAGATTGCTTAACTATGAACACAAGGCCTGCTCTTGGGGTGATGGCATATAATTGTTTGTAAAATTGAGATTAGGGTCAAACTGAGGATCCTGGATATGTACTGTTTTGGTTACCCTTCTGCAGGATCTCTCCTGAGCTCCTCAAACTCAGTTTTGGACTGATCCCTACCTCTACTGATATCAATGTCTCGTGAGAGATCTGGGAAAGCTTAGTAGCTCATGATCTCCATAACAGCCATGTGCTTATCCCAAATCACCTCTGCCTAATGCATATAGCTGAATATGTGTACTTGAGCTCATTTTTGTCTCAGATAAGTTTATGTGTGATCTGCAATGGAAAATACTCTGAGTTCTTTGCCATGTTTTGATCATTTTCTTGTCCAGGTTAGATTTTACACTACCCAGAATGGACAATTAATATGGCCCTAACAGATTCATAGATACTTGCAACTTTTCCCTAACTCTTAGTAGGCAGTTCAGTTGAGTCTCTTATTGAGAATTGGAATTGGGAGATGCTTGAGGTGAATGCCCTTGAGTGGACTCTTTCTGCTCTCCCTTCCCACAATGGCTACTCGAAGTGAGGTCTGAAGTTCCAATAAAGGAACTTTGTATGAGCTCATGCTGAAGCCGACACTTTGGCAGTAAGAACAAAGAAATATCAGTTTTTATCCATGCTTCTTGCTTCAGCAATTGATCATCCAAAGGCATTATTTACAGAAACTCCAGCCAAGATCAACAGCCAAAACTGTTAATTTTGCACATTTTGCTAATAGTTGCTCAAATTGCCAATTTTCATGAGTGATGCAATGGCTGAAGTGATGCAATGGCTGAAGTAACATCTTTTACTTTGGGCTAGGATTTGTTTTTAGTTATGGACTTGGGTGAAATGGTTAGGTTATTTTCTGATATTAGCTCCATGCCTGTGGTTTATAATCTATATTTCTCCTGGCTCAGTCCACCCATGATTCCTGTGCTCTCTGGCTGTTTTTCACACCTTCCTGGGCAGCTGTCCAACCATGCCAGTTGTTCATTACTGGCTCGAGGAATAAATTCTGAACTGAAAACCAGCTTCACGTGTCTCTTTACATTTACAGATTATCCTCGATTTACAACCAGTTGCTTAGAGACTGTTCAAAATTACGAGAGAACCCCCCCCAAAGTTACTTACAATCCAGTTTCAAAATTATAACCACTAAAAGGCCCCCACAGTTGTTCATCCTTACAACTGACTGCAAGAGCGCTGCAGCGTGCTACCACCACCACCAATCCCATCCAACCGGCCTGCTGGGTCCCCACAGGCCTTTGGCCTCCTTCCCACCTAGCCACTCAGTTACCCAAGGGAGCCTAAAGCTGGGCAGCAGAAGCTATGGTTCTGCTGCCCAGAAAAATCTGGTCCAGTTCCAAGCTGGGAGAAAGGCGCTGGAAATAAAATGGAGGCTGACTGACTACAAGGAAAGAAGATTTATTTGGTTTCCAGAAACTTCAGTGACAGCAGCAATGTTTCTGGGATGACTGACCAAATGGCTGAGTGAGTGGATGGATCTTTATAGGGATCTGATTGAGATGCTCCAGGAGGTTGTGCAATGTAGTGAGCCTTGTGTCTTTTGCTATTCTAATGGTGGTGGGTTAATCCTATTATGTCCTAAAGGTCATGTGCTGCCCTTAGAATTTGAATGGGGGAATGTAGAGGTGATGCCTGCTGCAGCAAAGAAACAACAAAATTGAAACTTTGGATTGTGTTTTTATTACACTGCACATGGTTTGCCCCACTAAGCTTCTTTACTCTGAATCAGCTGAAAAATCTCAAGCAATAATTTAGGTCACCTCATTTTTTTTCTTTTTATTTATTTATTTGTATCCTGCTTTTGTTATTTTTATAAATAACTCAATGCAGCAAAAATATTTCCCCAATAATAACAACAACAACAACAACAACAACAACAACAACAACAACATATTGTCATTGTACGTGTATACACAGTATACTCATACAACGAAATTCACTTAACACCCAAAGACCAGGTCCAACACACATAACAATCCCCAAACACGCACCCACCCACCACAAATTCCCCACCCCTAAACCACCCAAACATTCACACAACAGACCAAGTAATGCTGTCCAACAGCTCACTGGTGATGGCCCTTTAGTTCATTGTTGAGTGCAATTATAGCTCTGGGATAAAAACTATTCCGAAAACGTGTAGTCCAAGTTTTAATTGTTCTGTATCTTCTGCCAGAAGGCAACAGTCCAAAAAGATTGTAAGCAGGATGGGAAGAATCTCTGAGAATGTTATACAACTTCCTCAAACAGCGAGATTTGAAGATGTCGTCCAGGGCTGGTAGCTGGAGCCCGATGATATTCTGGGCAGTTTTAATAATTCTCTGTAGGGCTTTTTTGTCCACTACAGAGCTGCTCCCATACCATGCAAGAACGCCGTATGTCAGGACACTCTCAATGGTGCTGCAATAGTAGGACAGAAGTAGATGCTGAGATAGATTTATCTTACTGAGCATTCTCAGGAAGTACAGCCTGTAATAACTGGGTGAGGTGGATAGGCTGAGAGAGTAACTAGTCCAAAGTCACCCAAACCGACTTTCATGGTTAAGGCAGGACTTGAACTCAGGGTCCCCTACTTTCTAGCCTGGTGCCTTCACCAATAGACCAAACTGGCTCTCACTATTTTTAAAGCCTTGACTTCAAGAGAGTTTGATGCGGGGAGAGGGTGTGTGTGTGTGGAACTCAGACTATTCAAGAGAACTCTAATATTTTACACAATGCAATTGTGTTTTAGTCTTTGCATTGCCACAGGGCTTGGAGATGCAGTTCTCAGCCCCCTTGAACTCTGGGTTAACTGCTAATTCTATCGATGAGGCCACTGCCTGACCATTTGAGTTGCTCACACAATCACTGGAAAAACCTAGGGAAATAGAATTAAGCAATGGCAAACTCCATAGATGTGAAGTCCATCTCCTCTGTGGTTGAGGAGAAATTGCCACAGACAATTATTGGAGCTGCATTTGTTTGTTTCCTTGCACGTTCCTTTTGTCTTGGCAATAAACTGGCTGCAGAAACATAATACTGATATTTGCTGGAAGCAAGGGAGTATTTTCTTTCTCAATCGTATCAACAACGATATCACTTGCAGGCATTAGATTATTTTCTTTCCCCTTTGAACTGTTGCCCAAACCTCATTTCTTGCCAGAAAAGCATGCAAATTTTCCTGATATTTTTAAGAACAGGAAGCTGCCTCAGCCAGGCATGCGACTGTACTATCAACTTGTTACATCAAGCCCCAATCCCAGTTAAATAACAACAGCCCATGGCTATTCACATATAAGCGCTTTAAAGGAATTTCCAGGTCACAATCTGAAGAAAGGATGTATTCACTATTTTTTGATCTCTTACATCTGTGCTGTTTTTAAAAAAATAAAAAAGAAAGGAAATTCTTCAATACGACTTCATGACCATCAACTTCTCAATTTGGTAATTATTAGAGGCCACTGCCCATTGCTCTTATTTCAAATCTTCTGGATTGCTTTCAGAAGGCAAGCATCTCCATTAAATTGGATTGAGAGGAGCATACAGTTTGGAGAGGCATTAATACTTAACAGTCTTTGATATTCATTATGGCAAATTAGAATATGGTAATGCCTTTTGATCTAGTTAAGTCTCCAAATGTCTTTTCCAGATTCATGAATGAGATATTCTGTGGACAAACATGTAGTAGTTTACCTGACTGACATCTTCATTATTTCAAAACATCCTTTTCTGCATTCTACTCATGTGTTCAAGTGCCTAGGCAAAGAGAAGCTTTATGATACATTGGAAAAGTGGGTCTCCCAAAGGTGCTTTTTCAGGAGGCAACTGGCCTTTCTTGTTTTTTTTTTCTTTTGAAGACGTTTCACTTCTCATCCAAAAAGCTTCTTCAACTCTGACAGGATAGTGGTAATCTGCATCCTTTTAGAGGGTCATTGAAGCACTTAGAGATTTATCTGTGTCCTCAGGATCACCTGAGTACTGCTCCTGGTTCCTGTAGTCTGCAATTTTTTCTCTGGAAATCCATTCCTACTCCCACACCATTCAAAGGGTGTTCATCCCAAATTGTATAGTTAAAAGTCCGTAGAGATTCTACAGACTTTTAGCTATACAATTTGGGACAACCATGACCTGGATGACTGAGTACTACTCAGGTGACTCTGAAGACACAGATAAACCTCCAAGTGGTTCAAAGACCCTCTAAAAGGATGCAAATGACGAGCTGTCTGCAAGGAATATAAATCCTTCCATTCCCCACTATCCTGTCAGAGCTGAAGAAGCTTCTTGGACAAGAAGCAAAACGCCTTCAAAAGAAAAAACAAGAAAGTCCAGTTGCCTGCTGAAAAAGCACCTTTGGGACAACCATGACCTGGATGACTGAGAACCTCTACAGAGGTTCTCAGTCATTTATTTATTTATTTATTATTTTATTTTTTATTTATTTATATTTTATAAGTTTTATAAGGGCTTTAGAATGGGAATTTTAAATTCGGCCAAAACTGAATTATTTTAATATGGTTTTTAAATTTGTTTTGTATACTGTTTATTATGGCTGTTCACCATCCTGCTTCCTTCGGGAGAAGGGCGGTATAAAAATATAATATAATAAAATAAATAAATAAATAAATAAATTTATTGAAAAGTGGGCATTTGATCTTGCTGCCTAGGAACATTTCTATTGTCAGCTTTCTAGAGAAGTGGTGCAGATGGATCCTGCAAACGTACAATCCATTCTTATATGGCAGGCATCCAGAAAGGTTAAAAATATCCAACTTTCAGGGGTTTTGCCAACTTTTACACATGATTCATGGTTCAGTTTCTCAAGTGCTCAGATTGGCTAACTCAGCTCTTGAAAAAGGAATGCCAACTTAACTGCCCTACTCAAGAACAAACAATCTTTCAGGATTTGAAACTGGCTTTTTTTCTCCCAGTCTCTGTGGCATCATCTGGCTCCCAGATGCCCCTTTTTGTGCAAAGTGATGTGTCAAATTCTGCTTTGGGTGTTACTCTGTCACCCTGTGCAATTTATTTTAATCTCCTGCCAGCTGAATCTTCAGTAAAGAGTTGCTACTAATAATCAATGTCATAGTTCAGCAAAGAAGACATTTTTACAGGGAGTGGTCCACCCATACAAATACAGAGAGATACAAGAATTGGAATAAATTTGGGGACTTCCAGTGGCACCGCAGGCGCTGACAGACGCTCCTTTCAGACCGTCAGCCCCGCGATTTCGTTAAAACTGCCAAGACAGCGCAAATCAGCTGTCTGGCTTGGAAACCTTCCCCTCGGGAGAAGAGAGGAAGGCGAGCATCCAGACAAAGGTAGAGCTCCCCAAATGCCCTAGGAGCAATTCTGGGACTTGGAGGGTGAGAGCTCCCTGGTAGTTCGACTGAGCTCCGAATCCGAGGCTTTTCTGCTTCAAGCAGAACAAGATGCCATGACCACCCCTGCAATCAACATTCAGATTCAAAATAAGCTTAAAGCAGGCAGAACAAAAACAGGAGTCCTAGCAACTGTAAGTACTGAACTTTAACTCTGTGTCTATACTTCTTCCTTCTAAGAGTTTTAAAACGAAAGCAAAAATGGTGCCTCAACTGTAATAGGGCGTGAAAGTGAAAGTTATAGTGAAAGTGATAGTTAACATCGCTAGCGCTTCTGAGGCTGTTTAAGATTACTGGGTTCTACAACAAAGAAAGAAAGATTTAAAGTGGAAAGACTACAGTTTGGACTTTAAATAAACTATAATACTTAAAAAAGATTTTAAAATATTTGGATTTATTGATTTGGTTGCTGTAGGAAGTATAAATTGAAAGCTAAAAATGGCTTCTAAGCAAATAAAATCTGGCTTTAAAAGTGCTGGAGGATCACCAGCACAACCATCAAAACTACAATCTTTGTCTACTTCAAACCCACAAATATTGACTTTGGAAGTTCTACAGGAATCTCTGCAGGACGCTTTGAAGCAACAAACTTCTTTTTTAGAGGGGAAAATTAAGGGAGTGTCTGAAGAAATGGCTAAAATTAAAGAAGTTATACAAATTCAGAATAAAGAAATAAGAGAAGACATAGTAATGGCATTTCAGGGTCTGGCAAAACACATTGAATTGTTGGATGAAAGAGTAGAAGAAATTAATCAGTCCAATTTGAATTTGGAAAATAAAATGGATGAAGTTCAGACCAAGGTGGATAGGGCAGACGATGAAGTGGTGATGTTACAGTATAGAGCGATGGAATTTGCCCTGAGAGTAAGAGGTCTGAGAGAACACAATCGAGAGAACTTGAGAGAGATCTTTGCAGAGGCTTTTGCAAAGATAACTGGGGAGCAACAAGCAGATCTCTCATTGCAAATTGACAAAATATATCGTGTTAATTCTTGGTTTGCCAGACAGAATCAATTGCCAAGAGACATTGTGATTTACTTTACAATGAGGAGGACCCGAAATGAAATTTTACAAGTTTTCTATAAAAATAAACTTCAAATTGCAGGACAAGAGGTTTTAGTGCTGAAATAAATTCCCCCAAAAATGTTGAGAAGCAGAAAGGAGTTTGCTTTCTTGATGGATGAACTTAGAAATTGACAGATTCAGTTTAGATGGGATGTTCCAGCTGGACTGGTGGTGAATTATATGGGAGAAAGGTATTGCCTTAACACAATTTGGAAGGCAAGAGATTTTTATACTAATGTATTAAAGACTGGATGCCCACCATCTCAGGAAATGAGGAGAAGAAAAGAAGAGCTGGCGATACAGGGACAGAAGGAAAGTAAACAGCCACAAGCTGCAGGAGAGACCTCGCTTATTGAAGAAGATTTATTGCAATTTTTTGGTACTGATCAACCTTTGGAAGTAGTAGAAAAAAGAGAAGAACCAAAAGATCAAAGGCAGACTCGCGCTGCAGCAAAGCGAAAAGAACAAGATTTAAAGTTGCAGCAAACCCAAATGAAAGCTCAAGAAGCTACAAAAACAGAAGCAGTGGGAGGAGCAAGGCCGAAGAGAAAGGTGAAGGAGGATCTTCAGCTGGTGCTCTTAAAGCTTCAAGGTGCCAAGAATGGTAACTAAATTTTGACCTGGAATGTCAATGGTTTGAATTCACCACAAAAGAGAAAGAAAATATTTCATTTTTTGAAACAGTTTAAAAGCGATGTAATTTGTCTACAAGAAACACATATTAGAGTGACAGATCAAAAATACTTGATAAATTCAAGATTGGGGACACATTTTGTTGCATCTGCTCCAGAGAAGAAAAATGGTATAGTTATATACCTAAGGACAGATTTAACAGCCAAATTAATTGAGGCAGATGCTCAAGGAAGATATATTGCAATTGAATTCCTAATAGAAGGGAAGAAAACACTTTTAATTGGAGTATATGCTCCTAACCAACAGCAAGAAAAATTTTATAAGCTTTTGCATACCAAAATAATACAATGGGATTATAAATCGTGTATATTAATGGGTGACTGGAATGGAGTATTGGATACCCAAAAGGACAAAAAAGGATTATTTCAAAATACCCAAAATCATGCAAGATTGCCTAAATCTTTTTTTGATATAATGGATGATATGGAGTTGAGAGATATCTGGCGGGAGCGAAATGTTGAAGAAAAGGATTTTACTTTTTTTTCTGATAGACATCAATCCTTTTCCAGGATTGATTTCATACTAATTACCAATGATTTCTTTTCTAGGGTAAAGAAGACGAAGATATGTTCAAGAATTTTATCTGATCATAGTCTGGTGTGGATGGAATTAGAGCAGGAAAAGAGAGCTAGAAGGTCTTGGAAGCTAAATGAAAATTTGTTTAGATATGAGGAAAATGTGAAAGAATGTAAAAAACAAATGAAAGATTTTTTTGCTATGAATATACATAAGGGTACGCCTATGGAAATGGTTTGGGATGCAAGTAAAACATATATGAGAGGAACCTTAATATATTTGAATAATAAATATAGACATAGACAAGAAAAGAAACAGAGGGACTTAGAAGAGGAAATAAAAAAGAAAGAGCAGGCACTTATATTAAATCCAACAGATAAGAAAATAAAGGAAACAATAAATTTGTTGTGAGGGCAGTTTAATATGTTGATGGCAGACCAAGTGGCAACTAACATAACACTTTTTTTAATGCAAATAAACCAGGTAGATGGTTAGCCTACTTGTTAAGGAAAAAACAAAAGCTATGTACTATAGAGAAAATAGAATACATAGGTAAATCAACAAAATATGATTAAAAAAGCTTTTTTAGAATTCTATACAAAGTTATATGCTAGTGATACAATTCAAGGCAAAGATATAGACAGATATTTACAGGAGGAGAATATCCCTGTAATTACACCAGAGCAAAGGGAAGGACTGAACCAACCAATAACTTCGGAAGAAATTATTTTAGCAATTAAACAGTTAAAGGGGGGTAAATCTCCAGGCACAGATGGACTGGCAGCTGTTTATTTTAAAAATTTGCAGTTAGAAATGGTAGAACCGCTTAAGGAATTATTTTGCAAGATTCAAGCCGGAGGAGATGTACCCCCTTCCTGGAGAACAGCTTTTATTTCATTGATTCCAAAGGAGGATCAAGACTGTAGTCAACCCAAGTATTATAGGCCAATATCGCTTTTAAATACTGATTATAAGATTTTTGCTAAAATATTAGCAAATAGGTTAATGGTAATCATGCAACAAATGATTCATAATGACCAATCTGGATTTATAAGTGGGAGACAAATGAAATGTAATGTAAGACAAATTGTTAATTTATTGGAATATTTGGAAAGGAACAACCAAGTCCCTGTAGCGCTTATTTTTTTGAATGCAGAGAAGGCATTTGATTGATTGAATTGGCAATTTTTATTGAAAATAATAGAAAAGATGCAGTTTGGAGAATACTTTACACAATCTATTAGAGCAATATATCAGAGACAAACAGCACAAATAATAATTAATGGTGGTTTAACAGAAACATTTAAAATTGAAAAAGGAACGAGACAGGGATGCCCTCTATCACCATTATTGTTTATTTTAACTTTGGAACCTTTATTGAATAAAATACGAGGGTCAAATAAAATAAAGGGAATTAAAATTAGACATCATGATTATAGATTAAGAGCATTTGCAGATGACTTGGTTGTTACTTTAACTCAACCAGTACAATCAGCTACAGGTTTAATGGATATAATTAGCCAATATGGACAAATGTCTGGATTTAAAATAAATAAACAAAAAACAAAGATAATAACTAAAAACATGACGGTAAAGCAAAAAGAAGAATTAGAAAGACTAACAGGATTTGAAATAGTAAAAAAGGTTAAATATTTAGGGGTATATATCACAGCCTCAAATGTAAAATTATATAAAAATAATTATGAATTGTTATGGCAAAAAATACAGAAAGAGATGGAGAATTGGGGAAAACTACAACTATCTCTGTTGGGAAGAATAGCAGCAATAAAAATGAATGTTCTACCTAGGTTTCTATTTTTGTTCCAAATGATACCAATACTCAAGAAAGATGAAAATTTGAGGGAATGGCAGAAGGGTATTAATAATTTTGTTTGGGCAGGGAAAAGACTGAGAATAAAGTTAAAAATAATGCAAGATATACGTGAAAGAGGAGGTCTTAAAATGCCTAATCTAAGATTATACTATGAAGCAGCTGTCCTAACAATAATTAGTGATTGGATTAACTCAACAGAAGAAAGAATATTGAACATTGAAGGATATGATTTTTTATATGGTTGGCATGCTTACTTATTATATGACAAAAAGGTGGATAAGACCTTTAAAAGCCATATATTAAGGAATGCCTTGCTACGAGTTTGGAAAAAGTATCAATATAAGTTAAATTATAAGATACCTATATGGGCAATACCCAGACATGTGATAGAGAATATAAGTGTAGAAGAAAAGCAAAAGGTGATTACTTATAAAGAGCTTCTTAAAATGGAAGGGAGTGTATTGCAGTTAAAATCTTTAAATGCATTAAAAGAAGAAAGAATAATTCAAACTTGGTTTCAGTATGGTCAGTTGCAAGCTAGATGGAAAGAAGATCAGAGAATTGGTATCATGCAGAATGAGGAAAATTTGGTAAAACAAATTAGAGACCAAGGTCAAATGCGTATAAAAGGATTATATAATGTATTGATAGAAATAGATTCAGAAATGGAATTAGTTAAGGATTGTATGATAAAATGGGCACAAAACATTCAGGAACCAATAATGATGGAAACTTGGGAAAAAATATGGGTTAGAAATGTAAAATTTACGCAAGCACAAAATTTAAGAGAAAATTTTTATAAAATGTTTTATAGATGGCATTTAGATCCTAAAAAGTTGTCTTGTATGTATCCGAATTTACAATCTAAGTGTTGGAGATGTGATTGTGAAGATGCCACTTATTATCATATATGGTGGACTTGTAAAAAAGTTAAAACATTTTGAATTGAAATATGGTGGATTATCCAAAATATTCTTAAAAAGAAGATAAAATTTACTCCACAATTGTTTTTGCTGGGTATAATTACAGATCGTATGGTTATAGAGACTAAATTGATTTTAAATTTAATAACTGCAGCTAGACTTTTGGTGGCGCAATATTGGAAGAAGGAAGATTTGCCTACCATTGAAGAATGGACATTAAAAGTAGCGAATCTGGCAGAAATGGCGAAGATTTCAGCATTTTTGAAAGATCACTCACAAGAAAGATATATATCGGAATGGAGAAGATGGATTGATTATATTCAAAACAAATATCGGACTAAAAAGTATCAAATAGCTTATGAATGAATAGAAAAATTAGGAGTATTTATATCTAGTTAAGTAAAAGGGGAGTTAAAGTGTGAAGGGGGGATAGGAATCCTTAGTTAATTAGCTTAGTTTAGCATATGATTGTTAATTGTTATGCCTTGTATTTTGTTCTGGGAAGTTCGGGGGGGTAAGGAAGGGAGGGGGGAATGCGGAAATATTTGTAAAAAAAAGTATTTTTTCTTCTTTTTGTAAAACTCTTTAATAAAAAAAAAGAATTGGAATAAAAGTAGGTTATAATTAATGCAACTTGAAATAGTTCAAAATTCATTTTAGTGTGATTTATAAATTGATATCAGGTTGTGGTTAGTGCAAGCCAACATTCAAGTGGTGTGAGGCTAGTACACAGTTGAAGCTAAAGAGCACACAGCTGAAGCTAAAGAGCACACAGCTGAAGCTAGTGCGTGCTTGCTTGCTTTTGGGGTTTTAGACACGAATCCTCCTTTGGGCAAATAGAGAAAAGGAATGTCTATGGAGATTCTCAATCATCCAAGTCATGGTTGTCTCAAAGGTGCTTTCAAAAAGCAACTGGACTTGTCTTGATTTTTTTCCTTGAAAATGTTTCATTTCTCATCCAAGAAACATTTTTGGTTCTGGTTAAATGATGGGGAATGGAAGGATTTATATTCCTTAGCAGTCATCTGATAGTTAGCACTCTAAAGATCAATGTTTAGCTCTTTGAGAGTTGTTGAGGCCACTTTGGAGGGTTTATCTGTACCCTCAGGGTCATATGAATCAGAGTGCAACCTTCTTAGGGCAGCTGAAAGGACTGTGTTGTAAACAGGAAAGAGGTAGTGTTGTATCCCTCCCTCTCTGTTAAGGGAGAGCTGTTCAATTTTAATATAGGTGGCCTCTTTGATTCCCCTTTCAAATCAGCGGTCCTCTGTGTCTAGAAGAAAAGAAAGTTTGAGGAAATTTCAAAAAAAGAGGCTCATTTTGAAGAACTATAGCAGAATAGAAGAGGTAACTTGGGATATGGCTTTGTCCTCTTTTATCGTTATACTGTATTTCTTTAATAAACTTATGAACGTATGTTTTTATTGCCTTTTTCCATCAGGTTAAAACCAATTACCCTATTTCCCATAGGAATATCACTTTGAATAGTGTCAACTCGAATAATCCAAGCATTTTGTGGCATTTATTAACTGTACTAATCATGACCTCTTTGTAACAAAAGAAAGGTCAAACTCAACACAGGATCAGCTGGACACAATTTTTCTCTTGCTTTAATTTGAACATTACTTAGTTTCTAAGCTCACAAAATAATATGCAGATGCTCAGTCATGCAAGCCTGAATACGACCTTCCAAAGCCATTCATTCCTGCTGCAATGTTTAAACCTTCTAAATGTTCTCCTTCCCCCAAGAATGGACACTCCTCCCCCCCCCCCAGATTAAGGATGGAGAAGTAAGTCGATTGTTGGATTGTACTTTCAACAATAGGACGTGTATTTAATCCACTGTAAGGGCTGGAGAGAGTGGGGGAGGGATGGAGACACAGAGAGAGAGAGACAGAGGGACAGCGGGAGGGAGGGAGAGATGATAGATGTGGGAATAATATTTAGTGATGTTTTATCTCAATGTTTTTAATTGATTGTAAGCCATCTAGTGATGGGAGACATATAAATTTATCAATAAAAATAAAATAAATAAACATGGGAAAATCTTCCTGCCAGGTCACATTCTCAAGAAGAAGCATTATCATCTAAATTATTTTAATTTATACTACATCACTCTGTTTTTCTTGTATTTATTTGATTTAGAAAGATACATATTGTGTACAAACTTTTATCATCATTTAAAGATTCCATGTTTTCTCAAAAATGTATTCATGCTTCCTAGGTATTTGATTTAGTAACTACCTATAAAGTTCATTAAAAAAAGGTTTGAATAATTTATGTGTTATACAGAGTAACTCATCTCATATAATCCTTTCAAACATTTCTAAACAAACAATAACTTTTATGCATTTTGGTTGCTCCCAATAAATATACTTTTTGATTTTCCTTTTTCTTTTTTAACCTCTTTTAAATGATACATTCAGTTGTGTGATTTTTTAACAACCACTAGAGAGCAATAGCGATTGAATTAACATTATCTATTCCATTCATTTATTGTTAAAAAAAAGAAACTTGGAGCAGAGATTTGTTTTATACGATCAAAGTAAATCCATGATTTCAACTTAAGACACATTAAAAGTATTAGTTAAATGGCATTAAATAAAACAGATCCTGAAAGCAAAATAATAATTCAGTTTTAAAAAATGAAGTAAAATAGTGGTGAAATCCAAATTTTGTTACTACCAGTTCTGTGGGCATGGCTTGGTGGGCATGGTGTGGCTTGGTGGGTGTGGCAGGGGAAGGATACTGCAAAATCTCCATTTCCTCCCTACTCCAGGGGAAGGATACTGCAAAATCCTCATTCCCACCCCACTCCTGGGGGAAGGATATTGCAAAATCCTCATTCCCTCCCCACTCCTGGGGGAAGGATATTGCAAAATTTCCATTCCCATCTCACTCTGGGGCCAGCCAAAAGTGGTTTTGCTGGTTCTCCAAACTGCTCAAAATTTCTGCTACCGGTTCTCCAGAACCTGTCAGAACCTGTTGGATTTCACCTCTGGTAAAACACCTACCAAGTTGTTTTACCTTATTTTGTTTGCACTGCTTTTGTTTGCTTTTCAATTTATATTCCCCTCCTTCCAAGACTGCCATATCTGGGATGGAAAAATGACCTGCAGCCCTGCACTAGATAGACTGTAATTACATAATGTAATAGCCACAGGGGAGGAAAAGTGAAAGAAGTTGTCAATAAGTCAAATATGAAGGTATTTATTTAATACAAATATACTATGTTGAGGCACATACGAGAAGGCTATGGAGGTACCAAATTAGCCCAGCACTGTTCTACTCCAGGCCTTACTTTGGTAAGCAGGCTGATCTTTTCTTTAGAAGGTTGAACAGTTCTTCCACATAAGGACTACGCCAATGCTTCTTCATAACCTGAATTCCTCAGGAGCCCTGAAGAGGTCTTTTCCTCTTAGCTAGTATGTAGATGTCAAGGAACATTTTCTGCACTGGATTTTAAGGGTCAAAGGTGGACCTCGCGTGTTCAGCCATGCAATCCTTTCTATGCATTCTGTTAGATGTAAATGCCTTATTCTCTAATGTGTAAATAGTGTATATAAGAACATCAAGAGTTAATTTATTCTATGGTCCCTAATGTATTCATGACTCATAACCCATCTTCATGACTCCACCCCCTATGTATATAAGGAGCTCCTCTCCACAAGCTCTCTGCTTCTATCTATGAATATTCAGCGAATATAGAATGCCTTTGTGTAAATAAAAGGAGTTATATTTGAACTCTTAATTCTTTAATAATTTATTGAGTCTGATCCAGAAAATATCGCAACAATCTGGTAGCAGAGGATGGTTGGATTGACTCAATAAGAACATAAACATGTCTAAAAGAAATAGACCCAATACCAGGGCATACAGCAAAGAAATGGAAGAAGATCAAGAAATAATAAATGAATCCACAAACGCAATTTCGAGAGAACCTGAAGAATATACATCAGAAGATGAGGAAATAACAAATGAAGACGATGAACAAGAAGAAGACGAAATAGAAAACAACGAACTCAGGTCAGAAATACTAAAAATCTTAAAGAGCCAAAAGAGTGATGAGAATCTTGTCGCGGAACTCCAAAATGTTCTAAGAAACAACGGAGCAGCGAGAGAGGAGCACATCACTACTAAAAAATCAAAAGACTTAAAAATAGCAAGTGATATGCTTACAGAAAAGAATACAACGAAGAGGGAGAGCAGCGATCCCGCGCGAAATTTTGAATGGCAGCCATCTTGGTTCCAACTGACCCCCAAGATGAACGAAACTGAACCAATCAGAAAGCCAGATTCGAAATATTTGGCGCGAAAAGCCCTACTCGATATAGAAAATGAAAAAGAAAAAACACATACTTCAGAAGAATCAGAAACAGAGAATGAAGAAGACCCATTAGACGTACAAGTAAAATCAGCAATGAAAACGCTTTTCGCTGCATTTGGGCCAAAATTAAAAATCACCAGGGAATCGCCGAAGAAGCAAGCGAACAAATCGATGCCTCGAGACCTGCACGCCTCCACCCCAACTTCAAGAGCGACAACGCCAGAGCCCAGGGAACCTTGCCGATTCCTTCCTACTCCAAAAACAGAAGCAAGCGACATATCCAGAAAGAGAAAGAAAAGGACGATCGCAGTTACCAGGACACCAAAAACCGAGCCAGAGACCGACTCATCGGGAGAGGAGTCGAACGAGCAAGCGGCAATGGAGAGAACCTTCCACGACGGAGTCAAGGGCAGAATGAGCAGTGCGCATGCGCGAAGTCAGGAAAACAATCCGGGAAGATTTGAATTCGTAAAGGAACCACACAGACTCGTTGCTGACATCCCTACACCATTCTGCGAATTTCTACACTTGCAAGACCACGAACTGCCTCAGATTGTAAGTAATGGTCAAAATAACACAGGAAACTTGCCTAGTGACTTCCCAAAGTTAAGAATTGATGGTATTAATCTACAAGAATGGTACCAGCAGCTTCAAGTTATTTTCATGAAAGAGAACTTATTATTTTTTATCACTAATCCTCCAAGAAGACCTTGGACTTTAAAAATAGATAGATTACACCATAGAGCCTTTTTTCTAATAATAGCCAGCATATCTCCTGCAATGTATTATAGCATCAAATCTAATCTGACTGTTTCAGAAATTGTTCAATATATGTTTAATTTATTCCACAGTGACAGTGTAGCCACTACAACAAGGATGTCCAAGGAATTCTTTTCATCTAGAGTAAAACCAGGGGTTTCTATAAGTGAGCATTTAATATGCTTAAACAAAATAAGGGCTGAACTGCATTTAAGGGGAGAAGTTATTTCAGACCAAACAATGAAAAGTGTTATTATTAACTCTCTTGACCCATCATGGGATAATTTCATGTCACATCTTGATACCATTAACTTAGGATATTTGTCAATAGAAAGTTTATCCAACAAATTGATAGCTGAAGACAATTCGAGAAAAAATCGATCTAACAATCACTCAGAACTTAGACCTGTTAGGAAAGTAGCTTTCCAAGAAAAATATAATGAAACATATAGATGCCATAATTGTGGGTCCAAAGAACATAACAGAAGAGATTGTCCCAGATTCTCAAAAGAAAGGCACAGACCAGAATACATGAACAAACACAATCATAGACAGTCTTCTATAGAAAGGCATAGATATAGAAGCCCACCAAATTATAGAGAAAATAGAGGGGGCAGAGAAAACTTAAGAGATAAAAAATCTGGTTCACTAAATGGACTAAATAAACATGACAATACAAAATCCCAACAAAATGAAAATAATAATTGGCTCATCGATTCTGGGGCTACAAATCATACCACTAACAATAAAGATATACTGTCTTCTTTTACAGAAGATAAATTTGTAATAAAAGTAGCCAATCAAGAAAAGGTTCAAGTACTAGGCAGAGGAAATGTGATTTTATCTGGTTTAGGAAAAATAGAGGGGGTATTGTTAATACCCGAAATACCTCATAACATATTGAGTGCCATAAAACTAAGTAAAGACTCTGATATCAATATAACTTTCTCAAAGGGAGAAGCATTCCTAGAGAAAAATAAAAATAAAATAGGCACTGTGATAATTAAAGGGGGCTTGCCCTACCTCATAACAAAAGAAGAATGGTTACATAATATTGATTCAAATGTTAAAGAATGTATGGAAATAGATGATGAAAATGTTAGCAATAGTGACAATGATGATTGTATGATACCACATGATCAGAATGACGTACCCAACATAAAGAAACCAAAGATAGGTAAACCAATTCATGATGAGTGTGCTCACATCTTACATAGGAAGTTAGGCCATGCCAGTTTTCCTGTAGTACAAAAAATGACTGAACACGCAGAAGGTGTCAAAATAAAAAATTGTGAAAATTATTTGGAATGCTCAGTATGTAAGTCTACAAAACTAAAAACTAGCCCTAGACCAAAAAGATCTGCCAGATCAACTAACAAAATTTTTGATTTAGTACACATGGACCTAGTGGGACCACTTACTCCATCAATCACATATAGGAAACGTTATTTTCTAACAATAGTGGATGATTGTAGTCGTTATGGTTTTGTTTACACATTGAAACATAAAGATGAGACTTTTCAAAAATTTAAGGAATTTTATAAGCGCATAGAAACACAGCATAATATTAGAATAAAGCAAATTATGACAGATAGAGGATGTGAATTTATGTCTAGAGAATTCTCTCAATGGCTAAAGGATAGAGGAATGCTACATTACACTTCCAGTCCATTTTCTGCATTCCAGAACGGAATTGCAGAGAGGAAAAATTCCACACTACAAACTATGATTAGATGTACATTAGAGGATGCTGGCTTAAGTAAACAATTTTGGTCAGAGGCATTACACTATTCAAATTATACACAAAATAGAACCTGGTCCAGTATTATAAATAAAACACCATACGAAGTAATGTATAATAGAAAACCAAAATTAGCACATATGCATATTTTTGGGGTCACTGCAGACGTACACATACCCAAACAATTGAGAAGAAAGGGAGAAAATGTATCCAGGAGACTTAGATTCATGGGATACGAAACTGGTACAAAAGGATATAGATTCATTGATGGCAATAATAAATTTATAGTTTCCAGAACAGCCGTGTTCCATGAACAGGCCA
Source organism: Pantherophis guttatus (assembly GCF_059756535.1). Taxonomy (NCBI): domain Eukaryota; kingdom Metazoa; phylum Chordata; class Lepidosauria; order Squamata; family Colubridae; genus Pantherophis; species Pantherophis guttatus. Next base: position 232,610,302 of record NC_142063.1, on the reverse strand, counting down.
ACTGGTCTAAATTACATTTAAATGAAATATTTCCTAATCAACACATAGAAACAAAATATCACAAGGAAGGAACTGTAGATAAACAAAGTACAAATAAACATGAAAATAAGACCAAAACCTGGACAAATAGCCAATACAAAATAAAAACTGATACACTAACAAAAAAGGAAGCAAGATACATGCATGACAACAATAGTAAACCAGAAAGAACAATTAGGAACAACAGGAACAAAATGCCAGACAAATATAAAGATTACGTAATGAATGTAAATAATGAACCAATAACACCCAATACATACGAAGAAGTACTAAAACTTCCTCGTGAAGAAAAAGAGAAATGGGAACTAGCCATGAAAAAGGAAATGGAAAGTTTAAAAGGATTAAATGTATTCACCCCCACAATCGCACCTAAAGACAAAACTGTTATTGGTACTAGGTGGATATATAAAATTAAAAATTTGGAAGGAGGCAATAATCTGTACAAAGCTAGATTAGTTGCCCAAGGCTACGCACAAAAATACCCAGAGGACTATACAGACACATATTCTCCTACTGTGAGGACAGAGAGTGTCAAAACAGCTTTGGTGGTAGCATCAGCACTTAACCTTGATGTATTTCAATATGATATACAAACTGCATACCTACATGCAGAGTTAGATAAAGAAATCTATGTAAGGGCCCCTCACAGCCAATACACAAATAAAAATGAAACTTGGTTGTTAAACAAAAGCTTATATGGATTGAAACAATCCGGTAAAAGATGGTATGATTGTTTGGTAAAGGTGCTCAAGACTATGGGTTTTAGCGCCACATCTGCTGATAATTGTTTTTTTGTCAAAAGGGATAATGACTGTATAGAATTTGTATTAATTTATGTAGACGATATTTTATATATTGGAAAACACAAAGAAAGTAGAGAAATCTTTGTGAACAAGTTGAATGAACACTTTTCCCTAAAGTCTTTGGGTAAGGTAAATAAATATCTTGGTGTACAGATCAGCAAAACAAAAAAGGGTTTCCAACTTACTCAAAAAGATAAAATTGTAGAACTTCTAAACAAATGTAATTTAAATAATGCTAAGACATGTGATACTCCCATGCAGACTGACTTCCTCAGAAATACTGATGAATCATCTCCTGAATTTAAGGACAACACATTTTATAGATCAATCATAGGTTCACTTCTTTACATATCTAATTGGACTAGGCCAGATATAGCTTTACCACTTAATTTACTGTCCAGATATGTCAGTAAACCAACAATGTATCATTGGGAAGCTGTCAAAAGGATTTTGAGATACCTGAAGGGCACTTTAGATTTTTGTCTTATGTTAGAACCAAATGATAACAAGGAACCAAAACTCATATGTTATGCAGATGCGGATTGGGCAGGAGACACATCTTGCAGAAAAAGTACATCAGGTTATATTTTCTTTTTAAATGATTGTCCAATTTATTGGTATACCGGCAAACAAGAACTGGTATCTACTTCAACTACAGAAGCAGAATATGTCTGTTTATCCAAATCTGCTAATAACCTCGTGTGGTTTAATGACTTAATTTCAGAAGTTTGGAAGAAACCTATTTTACCTTTTATCATAAATGAGGATAACAAAGCAGCTATTGAAATCTCCAGATCTGATGCTATTGGACAAAGGTCCAGACATATAGATATTAAGTTTAAACATGTAAGGCAATTATCCCAAGACGGTTTTATAAAAGCTGTGCATTGTGATACTTCTGAACAGATAGCTGATATTTTAACAAAGCCTTTACCATCCAAACAACATAAATATTTAACTTCTAAATTGCATGTATTGTATTGTCCTGAATCTGAATGTAATTGATATTGTATAAATAATCGGCATTTAGAGGGGGATTTGTTAGATGTAAATGCCTTATTCTCTAATGTGTAAATAGTGTATATAAGAACATCAAGAGTTAATTTATTCTATGGTCCCTAATGTATTCATGACTCATAACCCATCTTCATGACTCCACCCCCTATGTATATAAGGAGCTCCTCTCCACAAGCTCTCTGCTTCTATCTATGAATATTCAGCGAATATAGAATGCCTTTGTGTAAATAAAAGGAGTTATATTTGAACTCTTAATTCTTTAATAATTTATTGAGTCTGATCCAGAAAATATCGCAACACATTCTTTCAACATAAAAGAGGGCAGAACTGATGTGAGCCAATGGTTAAGATGGAAAAGCATTCCCAGTTGCTCTAAAAATAAAGATCCTTCTCAATTCTTTTTCAACTTTATATACTGTGGGGGCCGATTTTTTTTTTTTTTTAATTCTAATCACTAGTCACAATCATATCCCCAAACACTGAGCTTTGGAAGAAGGATGTTGATCAAAGCACTGTTACAACCTCAAAGCATTTATATCTTCTATTCTCCTAGGATAATCTCCTTTAGGATCTTGGGATGGGGGAAGAAGCCTGGAAGATGCTCTGAGATTCAGTTTTCTCAGGTTGTAAACTACCTTTCTGAATTAAAAATAATGAGTCATTTTGGATGAGGTAATTAGCTGACAGCTGACAGGCATCTATAAAGAGAATTTGCTTTGATTTTAATGACTAAAAACAAAGTAAAATACCCAGGTAGCTCATGTTTGCAAGTACTACACGGAAAATAGCTTTGTATTATTAAGGAATCTAAAGTGTTGTTTTATCAAAGAGATTTTGTGGTTTGAGTAAAAGGAAAAAGAAATACAGACATATATATTTATCATACTATATATTTCTTGATACCTGGACAAAATAGTTAAATGAAACTTAATTCACATCCTTGGAGAAAGAACATTTCACTGACTGACAATAAGTACAAATATTAGAAGAGACCAGATAAAGGCTCCCATCCTCATCCTCCATATCTCTGATGAAGACCTGGTCTTCTTATGGATCCATCAAGCTGCTACACCCAGGCATTAAATAAACATTAAGGCAATTTGTATGTTTTTTTAATTTTGGCTGTTCACCGCCCTGAGTCCCTTCCGGGAGAAGGGCGGTATACAAATTAAATAAATAAATAAATAAATAAATAAATAAATAAATAAATAAATAAATAAATAAATAAATTCTTATTTCTGGGAATAAGAATCCCACTTTAACTATCCCATTACCCATAGATAATGTGTGGTTGACTGGAAAGTCCTATTTCCCAAACCATTCTAGTCTGTTTCTTTAGAATGGAGAAAAATATATATAATTCTTTAATATATTTGCAGGCCATTGCAATGTAGGTGGGATATCTTGTTTTATCTGCACATACACCTGTTTGCTGGATTAGTGCAATAAATGGCAACATAAGAAAGAAAGTTATTAAAAAAACCCTGTATAACACATAGGTTGATCCTGAAGTAATTTCTTCCCACTCTGTGTGGGCAGTCACTATGAATCAAAATTTAGTGTTAAGTAAAACCAATTGCAAAAAAAAAAAAAAAAAAAAAAAAACCACAACCACACATCCCAATCTAAGACTAAATAGTATATTGAAATGAATCAATGTGACAATAGTGCAAGCTTCTAACTCTTTCCCAATAGCTATGAGTTATCTACGGGCTCTGAAATTTCACTCCATGTAGGAATAAGAAACCAAGGCAATTTCTTATAATAAAGCTATAAGCAATATGCACATGATATTTGTTATGAGCAAATATTATCAAAAGATTATTGGCTCCTTAGATACAGACAATAAACCTAATCTTCCAAAAGCCTAAAGTTTAAATCTTCAGACTTTGCCAAAATGAAACAAAGACTGTGTTTTATACAGCATTGTTCTGCCTTCTCGTCTCATACACCTAAGGCTTAATGACATAGCACCAATTATTTGTTAAATTGCCCTACCTAGGATCAAGATTAATCACAGAACTTATTAATATAATGCAATGTAACTGGTAGAAGAGAATGTCTGTAGCTCAGGATTGAACTGTGGAGTCCTTGCTCTCTGAGTTTAGTAGTTTTCTTGCAGACATTTCATTACCAAATTGACCATCATCAATGATAGAGGGGAGTGGAATTTGCTCTTATTTTTATATACTAGTGGCTTGCCCTATCAGTGTTGGTGGGAGTGTTCTTGGCAGTTTCTTGATTAAGCTTTTGTTTACTATTAGCTTGTTTATCTGCATTGGTAGTTTTTTGATTGGGGTATTGTTTACTTGATTGATGGTCCATGATAATCTTGGTGTTAATCTCTGCTCTTATAAGTGTTGATTGCTGATTAGGAGTTGTTTGGTCTTTTAATTTCCTTTGGGGGTTTTGATTGTCTCTTTTTAGTGGTATGTAGATGTTGTTTATCTCTATGTGCTTGTTGATGGCCAATTTGTCTGAGTATCAGGCCTCCAGAAATTCTCTGGGTGTTTTTGATATTGCCTTGATCTAGGCTGCTTGAAACTATGGTGTCCCAAAGGTGCTTTTTCAGGAGGCAACTGGACTTTCTTGTTTTTTCTTTTGAAGATGTTTCTCTTCTCATCCAAGAAGCTTCTTCAACTCTGACAGGATAGTGAGAAATGGAAGAGCTGAAGAAGCTTCATGGGTGAGAAGCGAAACATCCTTGAAAGAAAAAAGCAAGAAAGTCCAGTTGCCTCCTGAAAAAGCACCTTTGGGACAACCATGACCTGGATGGCTGAGAATCTCTACTGACTATGGTTGAGTGTGTCCAGCCCAACTTAATTGTGAAATTAAGGAGTTTTCATCATATCTTCAGACTGCTAGTTGGTGTTCATCGATGTGCTCTGCTAGTCTTCTACCTGTTTGTCCTACATAGTGGTTGTTACAGTCCTTACACTGTATTTTCTCATGTGTTTCCTTCTGGGGCCGCTGGGTCTTTTGGTTTACTTAGGAGGTGCTTCAGTTGCTTTGTGTGCTAAGATGATGCCAAGTGGTTGTAGTATTCTCTCTAGTGCTTTCTGAGATGTTTTTGGTGTACGGCAGTGTTTTCCTTTTCACGGTTTGTATTGATTATGATATATTGGGTTGAGTGGTGAGGCACTTTTTGATAGAGTTGCATGAGTGTATCCATTTTGTTGGAAGACCTGTTTTTGGTCTGCTTCCTTTTTCTGATGTTCAGGGTTACTGCAGTATGTAGCAATGTAAAATGGAGGAGGAGGAGGAAAAGATGTTAAGCCATATATCTGAAGCTCATCAGAAGTTTAGCATCGGTATAATTCTAAATGACCTGGATGTTTTCTCCTGCCCTACTCTACCTGCTCTTCTAAAGATGTTTGCAACAGTGCATGTAATCATTTTTCCTGACAGAAGTGGAGAAACAGAATTGCTCTGACTTGCCAAGATGATGCAACAGGACAAAAATGATGTATTGGGTGCAGCAATCTCCATAGTAGACACTCTGATGTAAAAACAAAGATAGTGTAATCTATTGTTTCCAATCTGCAAGGCAGAGGTGTTTCTTACAGGTACAGGGACCATATCTTCTTTGAACAAATAAAGGACAAAAATGAAAACAGGAACAAATCTGAAAGAGGGTTGTAAGAATTAAAAAATGCTTATGTTTATATCTTAAATTGTTTTTTTTTTGTTCTATTGTTTTTTCTTCTGTACTGTTTACATACTTTTCATTTTTTCTTCCCTCTGATTGTTGTAAGCCGCTTAGAGTAGCCCCATGGTGAGATAGGCAGCAAATACATTTAACAAATAATAACAATAATCTTTTAATTTATTTTAAAAAAGACAATTCAATTTCTGTATTTTTCACATGAATGTGAAACACCATGCATTAAAGTCATGCCATTTCTATGGTAAAAGTTAAATGACCGGAATAAGGATAAAAAGTGCATTTTTGAAACATAGATAAATCTAAGGAATACAAGTAGTCTTTGATTTACAACCATTGGTTTAGTGACCATTTTTCACACTTACAACTCTTGCGACAGCCCCATGGTCACATGATCAAAATGTGGACCTTTGGCAACTGGTTCATATTTATGCCGGGTCATGTGATCACCTTTTGAAAGCTTTTGACAAGCTAAGTCAACCGGGAAGCCATATTCACTTAACAACCATATTATTAACTTAACAACTGCAGTGGTTCATTTAACAACTGTGGCAAAAAAAAAAAGTTCATAAAATGGGGGGGGGCGGGGAACTCACTTAACAACTATCTGGCTTAGCAATGGAAATTTTGGGCTCAATTGTGGTTGTAAATTGAGGATTACCTATAACTGCCTGAAATAAAAGGTTGTCCTTTATAATAAAAAATGTATAATCGCTGTACTTATAGGGGATGTTATGCCAGAATCTGCCCTAAAGGAAACATATCAAACCTTATTTTAATATAAATGCTTTCCTATGTTTGGGGAATAAAAAAAAATAGTTGGCAGGTCCCCTCCTTCCCTCAGTCCTTCCCTCCATCTCTCTCTCTCTCTCTCTCTCTCTCTCTCTCTCTCTCTCTCTCTCTCCCTCTCTCCCTCCCTCCCTCCCTCTCTCTCTCCCTCCCTCCTTCTCTCTCTTTCTCTCTCCCTCTCTCCTTCTCTCTCTCTCTCTCTTTTAGGATAGTCTACTTTTTGAGGATGGAAAGAAAGACTCTCACTGCTTTCCCAGACTTACTTGATGAAAACCTGTGCAATCAAATGCATTTGCATTTGCAGTGATTTGTTTAATTGAATCCTTTAAAAATGATAGTTGAGGAGTCTCGGCTATTTCAGCTTGCTGCACCGAGAAGCCAGAATTAAGACTGGCCAGCTTATCCATGTCAGGGTTTCTAATGCATTTGCCATCAACAAATAGCTCTGATTTCCTATCATGTGGAAAATTTTGCTATCTGTATCTATTACTTCCTCCACACCTGCTGCACCATTGCAACAGATCTAAGGTTGCTATGCTGAAACTAAGATGATAAAAAACAAAATTAAGAAGGCACACTTAATTTGATCAAAACTGAAGCTACCAGTTATGTTGCAGATTAAGACTGGTAAGAACTGAAGTCTGATATGATCCAGGTCTGTGCTAACAGACTGTTGTAAACATGATTTCATTGTTACTTCCTCTATTGTGGGTTTTTCTTCAGCAATAAATCATGTTTTTGAATGTGTTGACTCAGCTTTTATTTACAATTGAACATCTGACCAAAAATTGTTGATTCCCCCTAGCAATTAATCACATGCAATTGAAAATTCAGTACTTCAATTCAGTCAGTATGCCCTTCACCAAAAGGGGAATAGATTAGCAATCTATTCTCCCATTCTTTCTTTTTCTTTCTTTATGTTCTCAGGAGGTTCAGCTCCTTATCTTACAGCAGCCTTGTTCAGAGTTAAATCAGATAAGGATATTCAAATTGGTGAGAGGGAATGTACTATAAAATTCACCTGCCTCCAACCTCCCTTTGTATGTTGTCACCTCCCTTCATTCTCCAGTCTGGTTCATCAAGACAGGAGTTCCACCAACATTTGCTTAAAATGTACATTGTTTCATTTTAGCATAGCACAGTATGTGAAACATCTGAGTGATTCATACCAAAGGCACTGAATGAGTCAGTCTTTAATTAATTAATTAGTGTTTGTGATCACTTTAATTTGATAATTTTTCATTTCCCTTGGGAGAAAAGCTGAATATGGAACAGCAAATAAAAAAAGACCCAGCTTTCCATGTGTTGGCTGGATGACCTAATTGAACCCTTCCTAGATTCCTTTCCTGACATTTATACAAGTCAGAGGACAATTCTTCAGGTTTTTTTTGTGGGAAGTACACCCCAAAAGGACAGTGCCAGGAACCACTAAAGCAGTGCCAAAAGACTTAAAACAGCCCTTCCCCCTTTCAGAGATTCAAACCCCAAAGCAAAAGCACCAGCTGAAAGGAAAACTCAGGGCAGCCAAAAGCCATTAACAACCTGTTACAAAAGTAACAAAGCTGACCACAGAAACACTTAAGTAGAGCAACAAAGATAAGCAGGACCAGGCTAAAAATAACTCATCAAGGCAAAATCAGAACTCCCTTTTCCTGCCCCCTGACAGGATTAACCCCCAGGATAGGAAAGACAAAGGTCCTGGGACCAGGATTAACCCATTAAGGCAGGAAGACAAAAAACTCAGGGCAATCATTTAAACTAGAGGCACATCAAAACGCATGAAACTACAGATCTATTTATTGTCAACCAAATCAGAAAATGATGAACTTTTTGAATTTTGTCACTTAAATGCTATCTGATTCATAGATAGTTTCCAAAATTATGAATTACATTTGTATTACAGCACAAATCAAATTAATTTCTGCCCCATACTTTTCTGTTATATATATTTTATTCTGCACATAAAATGTAGTCCATAACCTCTGAGAGCATCTGTCAATCTCAAGGGTTCAATCTTTAAAAGAAAACAAAAACAAATAAATTATATCAACCATAATTATTTCAGTATATCTAGAAAAGGATAGCGTAAGGAAGTAAAAATAATGATTAGATGGATTGACATACATTTTTAAAAAGCAGTTATGACATCCTTTTAAGCAAATAAACATGGAATTTAAACCAAGACAATTTATTTCATTATTATCGCTTGATAGAACGTTATTCTTTAAATGATAATATTTTTTAAACGTTATACTTTCAAACATTATCTATTTCAGTGTGAACTACTGTACTTGCATTGTATCCCAATACTGCTCCCAATAATTTATGGATGCATCTAAGAAATAACTAGGAATGAACTCAACTTGAAAAATGTGTCACCTTGAGTGAACCCAGGATAAGGCAAAGAATACAATAGGAAGAAAAACATGATGAAATTTAAACTTTACTTTAATATTTTTCAACTGAAAGCAATACATTCTGTTTATGTTATTTTTTACCGTTTTTATCCTTTTTGGGATTTTGTAAATTGTCCAGAGTCTTCTGGAATAGGTGACCACACCAAATCTAATAAATTACATTAATTAAATCAAATTAAATGAATATGAATATGAATATGATGTTCAGTGGCTACAAACTGAATTAGCAGTGAATTTTTTTTCAGTTTGGGTGGTATAATTTATCTGACAAGGAGAAATTAGTAACCAGAGTCATTTTGTAGAGGAGATGAGTGGCATAAACATTTAATAATTAAAATAAATAAAACTTGTTTTTCAAAACTGAATTTAATTTTTTTCTTTGGAAGTTTGGAAGAAATATCAAAAAATAGGACATTTTGTCAAAGCAACAATCAGACATTTTACAATGAATCAGTTTCAATAATTCTTTGATAAAATACGAGTCTCATCAATTAAGACTTCTATCAACATTTGAAGAATGGTGTATATCAACTCCATATCATAGCAAGGGATTCTCATAAACACTAAATTCTTGGAAGAACTTTTGGAATGATTGAACACTGTGTAATTTATTTTTAATTTATTTCAACAAGGCAGCAAGAATTGATCGTGAAGTAATCATAAGTGGCAATACTTTATAAGCTGTCAGAGTTTTGATACTGGGAAATAAAGTTGGGATAAAAATCAAACAAACAAACAAACAAACAAACAAACAATAAATAAATAAATAAATAAATAAATAAATAAATAAATAAATGTGTGTTAGTCAGGAATACCATTAGGTACAAATGATTCACAAATGTGAAAAAATAAATATTTGAACTGTGGAAGGCAGACTACCATAAACAGCAGCTCCATCATTCTCGAGACTTTCAGACTAATTTGACTTGGAACTGCTGACTAGAAAGGAATTTTAAAAAAACTTGTGTAAAAGAACTTGCATAAACACTCATTTAAAGTAGATGGGTAGCAAAAGGAAATCCCACTGGCTGCTTCAAAGTCAGAACTTGCAAAGACATAAGCAAAATAGAATGAAGAGAGAGTTGGTCCACAGGTTGGAGTGGTAAAGTCAGATTAATTCTTATACTCTTACTTGAAATGCATTGAATGTGAATAGCCCTGAGGCTTTGGTGCATGTAATTTTCTTTCTGAATACATTAAGCTTTTAGATAAATTATCTTATTTTTAAAATTAGAAACTAATATTTTCAGTTTTTTCCAGAGACAAACAATAGTGATTTTGTATGTTAGATTTTACAGAGAAACACAAAACACTATTTTATTTCATTTAATACACAATTTCTTACAAGCATTTCTCTGCATCAGCTTAAATTGAAATAGTATAATAGTGGAGAACAATCCAGAATAAGTGTCCAGTCCTGTTTGTCTTTCCAACCAAGGATTCAGAATTTCAGCAATCTGCTTCTTTATGAACTTCTTCTTCCAAGCTACTGCAGAAAAATAACATTTTCCTACCTGTCCTTCTTGCTCTGCCAGTTTAGCCTGTTCCCTTCCCATTGTTTCACCAATACTGCAGGCCATTTACTTTACTTCATGGCTGCCTTGCTAAGCTTTCATACAACAGGAATATTAATTTAGATAGATTGGTGCTCCATTCAGACATCCCATGATCTATTGCTATAGTATGTATAAAGTTGTATAGGGAAAATTTGGCACACTTAAGGTTACGACATATGTGAACTGGGAAAGGAGGACACAGACAACCGGAAAGGATGACAAACAGGGGCGAAGGAGGACACAGTAACTGTTTAACCTTCCTGGCAACAAAAATAACACTGAATAACTACAAAAAAAAGGACTTAGGCCTGCATATATATGAAATTACTTTTTTCCACAACAAAAAAAGGTCAATTTTTTTTCAATCAATTTGCTAGAGCCAAACAGGAAGTAAAAGCATTCAGCCTAAGTTTTCAGACTGTAAAGGAGATGATGGGAGACTTATACAAAGATTGCTGTCAGCTTTCTCAGGTACACTAAATAGGAAACACAATCAGATGAACTAATTCTAATGTATTTTTAGGGCACATCAACATAATCTCCCAAATCTGAAAATACAAATCTCTCACTGTTTCCTTTACAGGCTGAAAAGTTAGGGAGGGTCCCTTCTGAGCCTCTTTTTCCACCCATTATGCCCTCTCTTATCTTACTGTTCCCTAGCAACACCTGTTTGCTCCATATCTCAAGGTCTTTCTCACATATCATTACAGATTCAGACAGCTGCACAAACTATAGGAAGGGAGGGGTTGCATTTAATCAACTAATTAAGGTTACAGAATGGAGCTTGTTAACCTGCACTTATTAGGGGAGTGCTGCACCATGGAGAAAAGCTGTTCCAAAGGAGATACTAAAAAAGGCAGACAGTATTTGAATTTAAAGTTATGCCTCATAGATGAGGAGCATGAGGACAAAAAGAAGTTATGTTCAGCTTTTGCTGGAGTTCTGGTAACCTTTGACATGCATTGGATGTTTTAGAGAATATGTTGTTCTATATTCAATGCATCTCAATATATTCCTTTTCATTATATTTATGCTAATTGCTGATGAGATTTCACAGGAATTCCTGTGAACATTGCTCTGAGGGTCAGAGAGTGAGTCAGAACATAATATATTATTTTCCTATCCCCAATCTTCTACCCAAAGTTAAGCCCAAATGATCCAAGAAACAATATGAGGGCAATACACAAGTTGAAAATATTTCATTGTGGCAAGCACAGTAAGATGGTTTATTGCGTTTATTCATTTTTTTATAGTCATGTATATACCACATGTTGCCCAGATGTAAGATACTTTATAATACTCGTAAAACTTCATATTCAAAAACTATCTCCATGTAGATAATTTAAAAATCTGCATTAAAACAAAATAAATCTATCTGACCAAACAATATTCCTATTTTCAAAAAGTGACCTAGCTATTTACAATATGCTCACTGAAGTGGTCTTAAGAACCTTCTAAAAGGGTTATTGACATGATTTACAACTGGGTAGGCATGCTTTTTTATGGTATGGGAATAGTGGTGGGTTGCCCCCGGTTCGGACCGGTTCACAAGAATCGGTAGTAAAACCGGCGGGAGGCTCCGCCCACTGACCCAGATGTCATCATAGGCGATCTGCATATGCGTGGGCACGATGCATGGGAGCACGATGCGAACTGGTAGTAAAGGTAAGTAGAACCCACCCCTGTATGGGACGAATAAGATACATAACTATTTTCAAAGACATTATGTAAGGAATGCTTTATTATCAGAATAGGAGAAAGTTAGAGAAAAACATTATTTGAAAATACCAACATGGCTTTCAACAATAAAAGCATTAATACATCCAAATATTATCAATATGGGAAATATTATTAAATATAAAGATATTTTATCAGAAAAGGGGAATTGAAAACAAAATAAGAATTAGAAGAACAAGGGATTGATATGGTGTGGTATACACAATTGCAAATACAATCGAGATATGAAAAAGATGCAAAGTTATATGGTTTTTACTTGGAGATGACAGAATTGGATGAGATACTCACAGGAACAGATGAGAGAATGATTAAAAAATTGTATAGTTATTTACTTTCTATTAAATTAAAAGAAGAACAAGTAAATGAAACAATGATAGCATGGGCAAAAAAATTTGGATATACAATAGAGCTAGATAAATGACAGCAACTGTGGGAAAGAAATTATAAATTAACAATGGCAACAGCATATAAAGAGAATTTGTATAAAATGTTTTATAGATGGTATATGTCACTGGAAAGATTGGCAAAAATGTTTAAAGATAGATCAGCGAAATGTTGGAAATGTCATCAGACACCGGGATCGTATTATCATATGTGGTGGACATAAGCAGAAGCAAGAAACTATTGGGCAAGAATTCGGAGATGGTTAGAGAAAATGACCCAGCAACATATTGATTTAAAACCAGAACTGTTTTTGTTGGGTATCTTATCTGAGAAATATAGTAAAGAAAATGTATATTTGATTATTCATGTAATAACAGCAGCGAGAATTGTATTTGCACAAAATTGGAAAGGGGAAAAAATCCCTACAGAGGGAGAGGTAATTAAGAAAATATTAGAATATGCAGAAATGAATAGATTACCATTGGCATTTAAAGGGAAGGAAGAATTGGAATATTATAACATATGGGGACAATTTTATCATTGGATAGAAAATGAATATGGACAAAAAGTAGTATAAAACTAAATAAATCTGAAAGAAAAATGTTTTTAACAGGAGATATATTAAATTGAAATGTAAAAACAAAGAAATATATATATTAAGGAAATGGTGGTAAGCATTAAATATGATTGTTGCGATATTTTCTGGATCAGACTCAATAAATTATTAAAGAATTAAGAGTTCAAATATAACTCCTTTTATTTACACAAAGGCATTCTATATTCGCTGAATATTCATAGATAGAAGCCGGGAGCTTGTGGAAAGGAGCTCCTTATATACATAGGGGGTGGAGTCATGAAGATGGGTTATGAGTCATGAATACATTAGAGACCATAGAATGAATTAACTCTTGATGTTCTTATATACACTATTTACACATTAGAGAATAAGGCATTTACATCTAACAAATCCCCCTCTAAATGCCGATTATTTATACAATATCAATTACATACAGATTCAGGACAATACAATACATACAATTTAGAAGTTAAATATTTATGTTGTTTGGATGGTAAAGGCTTTGTTAAAATATCAGCTATCTGTTCAGAAGTATCACAATGTACAGCTTTTATAAAACCGTCTTGGGATAATTGTCTTACATGTTTAAACTTAATATCTATATGTCTGGACCTTTGTCCAATAGCATCAGATCTGGAGATTTCAATAGCTGCTTTGTTATCCTCATTTATGATAAAAGGTAAAATAGGTTTCTTCCAAACTTCTGAAATTAAGTCATTAAACCACACGAGGTTATTAGCAGATTTGGATAAACAGACATATTCTGCTTCTGTAGTTGAAGTAGATACCAGTTCTTGTTTGCCGGTATACCAATAAATTGGACAATCATTTAAAAAGAAAATATAACCTGATGTACTTTTTCTGCAAGATGTGTCTCCTGCCCAATCCGCATCTGCATAACATATGAGTTTTGGTTCCTTGTTATCATTTGGTTCTAACATAAGACAAAAATCTAAAGTGCCCTTCAGGTATCTCAAAATCCTTTTGACAGCTTCCCAATGATACATTGTTGGTTTACTGACATATCTGGACAGTAAATTAAGTGGTAAAGCTATATCTGGCCTAGTCCAATTAGATATGTAAAGAAGTGAACCTATGATTGATCTATAAAATGTGTTGTCCTTAAATTCAGGAGATGATTCATCAGTATTTCTGAGGAAGTCAGTCTGCATGGGAGTATCACATGTTTTAGCATTATTTAAATTACATTTGTTTAGAAGTTCTACAATTTTATCTTTTTGAGTAAGTTGGAAACCCTTTTTTGTTTTGCTGATCTGTACACCAAGATATTTATTTACCTTACCCAAAGACTTTAGGGAAAAGTGTTCATTCAACTTGTTCACAAAGATTTCTCTACTTTCTTTGTGTTTTCCAATATATAAAATATCGTCTACATAAATTAATACAAATTCTATACAGTCATTATCCCTTTTGACAAAAAAACAATTATCAGCAGATGTGGCGCTAAAACCCATAGTCTTGAGCACCTTTACCAAACAATCATACCATCTTTTACCGGATTGTTTCAATCCATATAAGCTTTTGTTTAACAACCAAGTTTCATTTTTATTTGTGTATTGGCTATGAGGGGCCCTTACATAGATTTCTTTATCTAACTCTGCATGTAGGTATGCAGTTTGTATATCATATTGAAATACATCAAGGTTAAGTGCTGATGCTACCACCAAAGCTGTTTTGACACTCTCTGTCCTCACAGTAGGAGAATATGTGTCTGTATAGTCCTCTGGGTATTTTTGTGCGTAGCCTTGGGCAACTAATCTAGCTTTGTACAGATTATTGCCTCCTTCCAAATTTTTAATTTTATATATCCACCTAGTACCAATAACAGTTTTGTCTTTAGGTGCGATTGTGGGAGTGAATACATTTAATCCTTTTAAACTTTCCATTTCCTTTTTCATGGCTAGTTCCCATTTCTCTTTTTCTTCACGAGGAAGTTTTAGTACTTCTTCGTATGTATTGGGTGTTATTGGTTCATTATTTACATTCATTACGTAATCTTTATATTTGTCTGGCATTTTGTTCCTGTTGTTCCTAATTGTTCTTTCTGGTTTACTATTGTTGTCATGCATGTATCTTGCTTCCTTTTTTGTTAGTGTATCAGTTTTTATTTTGTATTGGCTATTTGTCCAGGTTTTGGTCTTATTTTCATGTTTATTTGTACTTTGTTTATCTACAGTTCCTTCCTTGTGATATTTTGTTTCTATGTGTTGATTAGGAAATATTTCATTTAAATGTAATTTAGACCAGTTGGCCTGTTCATGGAACACGGCTGTTCTGGAAACTATAAATTTATTATTGCCATCAATGAATCTATATCCTTTTGTACCAGTTTCGTATCCCATGAATCTAAGTCTCCTGGATACATTTTCTCCCTTTCTTCTCAATTGTTTGGGTATGTGTACGTCTGCAGTGACCCCAAAAATATGCATATGTGCTAATTTTGGTTTTCTATTATACATTACTTCGTATGGTGTTTTATTTATAATACTGGACCAGGTTCTATTTTGTGTATAATTTGAATAGTGTAATGCCTCTGACCAAAAATGTTTACTTAAACCAGCATCCTCTAATGTACATCTAATCATAGTTTGTAGTGTGGAATTTTTCCTCTCTGCAATTCCGTTCTGGAATGCAGAAAATGGACTGGAAGTGTAATGTAGCATTCCTCTATCCTTTAGCCATTGAGAGAATTCTCTAGACATAAATTCACATCCTCTATCTGTCATAATTTGCTTTATTCTAATATTATGCTGTGTTTCTATGCGTTTATAAAATTCCTTAAATTTTTGAAAAGTCTCATCTTTATGTTTCAATGTGTAAACAAAACCATAACGACTATAATCATCCACTATTGTTAGAAAATAACGTTTCCTATATGTGATTGATGGAGTAAGTGGTCCTACTAGGTCCATGTGTACTAAATCAAAAATTTTGTTAGTTGATCTGGCAGATCTTTTTGGTCTAGGGCTAGTTTTTAGTTTTGTAGACTTGCATACTGAGCATTCCAAATAATTTTCACAATTTTTTATTTTGACACCTTCTGCGTGTTCAGTCATTTTTTGTACTACAGGAAAACTGGCATGGCCTAACTTCCTATGTAAGATGTGAGCACACTCATCATGAATTGGTTTACCTATCTTTGGTTTCTTTATGTTGGGTACGTCATTCTGATCATGTGGTATCATACAATCATCATTGTCACTATTGCTAACATTTTCATCATCTATTTCCATACATTCTTTAACATTTGAATCAATATTATGTAACCATTCTTCTTTTGTTATGAGGTAGGGCAAGCCCCCTTTAATTATCACAGTGCCTATTTTATTTTTATTTTTCTCTAGGAATGCTTCTCCCTTTGAGAAAGTTATATTGATATCAGAGTCTTTACTTAGTTTTATGGCACTCAATATGTTATGAGGTATTTCGGGTATTAACAATACCCCCTCTATTTTTCCTAAACCAGATAAAATCACATTTCCTCTGCCTAGTACTTGAACCTTTTCTTGATTGGCTACTTTTATTACAAATTTATCTTCTGTAAAAGAAGACAGTATATCTTTATTGTTAGTGGTATGATTTGTAGCCCCAGAATCGATGAGCCAATTGTTATTTTCATTTTGTTGGGATTTTGTATTGTCATGTTTATTTAATCCATTTAGTGAACCAGATTTTTTATCTCTTAAGTTTTCTCTGCCCCCTCTATTTTCTCTATAATTTGGTGGGCTTCTATATCTATGCCTTTCTATAGAAGACTGTCTATGATTGTGTTTGTTCATGTATTCTGGTCTGTGCCTTTCTTTTGAGAATCTGGGACAATCTCTTCTGTTATGTTCTTTGGACCCACAATTATGGCATCTATATGTTTCATTATATTTTTCTTGGAAAGCTACTTCCCTAACAGGTCTAAGTTCTGAGTGATTGTTAGATCGATTTTTTCTCGAATTGTCTTCAGCTATCAATTTGTTGGATAAACTTTCTATTGACAAATATCCTAAGTTAATGGTATCAAGATGTGACATGAAATTGTCCCATGATGGGTCAAGAGAGTTAATAATAACACTTTTCATTGTTTGGTCTGAAATAACTTCTCCCCTTAAATGCAGTTCAGCCCTTATTTTGTTTAAGCATATTAAATGCTCACTTATAGAAACCCCTGGTTTTACTCTAGATGAAAAGAATTCCTTGGACATCCTTGTTGTAGTGGCTACACTGTCACTGTGGAATAAATTAAACATATATTGAACAATTTCTGAAACAGTCAGATTAGATTTGATGCTATAATACATTGCAGGAGATATGCTGGCTATTATTAGAAAAAAGGCTCTATGGTGTAACCTATCTATTTTTAAAGTCCAAGGTCTTCTTGGAGGATTAGTGATAAAAAATAATAAGTTCTCTTTCATGAAAATAACTTGAAGCTGCTGGTACCATTCTTGTAGATTAATACCATCAATTCTTAACTTTGGGAAGTCACTAGGCAAGTCTCCTGTGTTATTTTGACCATTACTTACAATCTGAGGCAGTTCGTGGTCTTGCAAGTGTAGAAATTCGCAGAATGGTGTAGGGATGTCAGCAACGAGTCTGTGTGGTTCCTTTACGAATTCAAATCTTCCCGGATTGTTTTCCTGACCTCGCGCATGCGCACTGCTCATTCTGCCCTTGACTCCGTCGTGAAAGGTTCTCTCCATTGCCGCTTGCTCGTTCGGCTCCTCTCCCGATGAGTCGGTCTCTGGCTCGGTTTTTGGTGTCCTGGTAACTGCGATCGCCCTTTTCTTTCTCTTTCTGGATATGTCGCTTGCTTCTGTTTTTGGAGTAGAAAGGAATCGGCAAGGTTCCCTGGGCTCTGGCGTCGTCGCTCTTGAAGTTGGGGTGGAGGCGTGCAGGTCTCGAGGCATCGATTTGTTCGCTTGCTTCTTCGGCGATTCCCTGGTGATTTTTAATTTTGGCCCAAATATAGTAAAGAGTGTTTTTATTGCTGATTTTATTTGTATCTCTGTTGGTGTTTCTTCAATTTCCGTGTCTGGTTTTTCTGAGTTATAAAGTCTTTCCTTTTCGTTTTCAGCATCGAGAGGATCTTTTCGCGCCAGAGATTTTGAATTTTGTCCTTTGATTGGTTCAGTTTCGCTCATCTTGGAAGTTTGTTGAGAACAAGATGGCTGCCATTCAAAATTTTGCGCGGGATCAGTGTTTCTCTCTTTCGTTGTAATTTTATTTGTAGGTAAATCGCTCACCGTTTTCGAGTCCTTATTTTCATTTGTGTGAATTTCTTTTCCTTTTGTCATTCCTTCGCTTTTTATGACGTTTTTGATTTTTGCTTTGAGTCTTAGCAGTTTTAATATCTCAGACCCGAGAGGACTGCTTTTCAATTCCTTTTCTTTTTGTTCATCTATTATTTCTTGATCTTCTTCCATTTCTTTGCTGTATGCCCTGGTGTTGGGCCTATCTTTTTTAGACATGTTTAAGTTCTTATTGAGTCAATCCAACCATCCTCTGCTACCAGATTGTTGCGATATTTTCTGGATCAGACTCAATAAATTATTAAAGAATTAAGAGTTCAAATATAACTCCTTTTATTTACACAAAGGCATTCTATATTCGCTGAATATTCATAGATAGAAGCCGGGAGCTTGTGGAAAGGAGCTCCTTATATACATAGGGGGTGGAGTCATGAAGATGGGTTATGAGTCATGAATACATTAGAGACCATAGAATGAATTAACTCTTGATGTTCTTATATACACTATTTACACATTAGAGAATAAGGCATTTACATCTAACAATGATGACACGAAAATTTGCACCCAGATGACACACTGATTGATTAAGAGGGCCCCACAAACCTCAGAGGATGTTTTGTTTCACCGAATGGATGCCTCTTCCCAGTGCTGGGCTCATTTCCATGGATTGGGAACTTTCACCATTCCTTCTGGTGAAGAACACACAGGATGGATTGAGTCCTGCAGACCCATAAGTACATAGGAACCAAGCCCTTTAGGACACAACCAGCGTAGTCACAACCAGCCTAGTCAACTGGTGGCCAATGTAGCAACTGAAGCATTGCCCGTTGACAGCCCTAAAAGGTAGACTAGATCAAGAAACGGATATCAAGTAGAAGGAACAAAAATTAAATTGATTTTCATCTATTTGTTCCCTCAGTAAATGGGAGACCAAATACAATACACCCAATACACTTGTCTATATCCCACACACACACACTCACACAAACATAGTCTACCACTAAGTAAGGAACCAATAAGAGAGATAAGATCAGCAACACATGTTCAGACCTCTATGGTATTATCTGCACTGTCTGAATGGATAGGGGATTAACTCTGGAGGGCTGTCATTGCCCTCTATTTTTCCTTCACTCACTACCAAAGCAAAGCCAGAGCCTTTTTTTGCCACTGGACATCTGAACTTCCTTTACCCCTGTTCTGTCACCTTGAGGCGTCTGTCTGTGGAGGAGAGCATTCTTCAGTTTTTGGCAAGATAACCTTGGTTCCTTTGAAGAGAAAAGAAAGAAACCCCAGCCCACATTTGAATTAAGGCAATGCTTATCATGCTTTTTAATATATTCTTACAAGGAGGAAAAGAACTTTAACTTTAGAGGGACATGATTTACAACTGGTTTGGCACACTTTTTTATGGTATGGGAAGAACAAAATGCATAGTTATTTCCAAAGACATTATGTGAGGAATGCATTATTATTAGTGTGGGAAAGAATTAGAGAGGAACATTATTTGAAAATACCAATATGGTTTTCAACAATGGAAGCATTTGTATACCCAAACCTTATGAATATGAGAAATATTATAAGATATAAAGATATCTTATCAGCAACAGGGGAACTGAAAACAAGACAAGAATTAGAGGAACTAGGGATTGAAATGGAGTGGTATACTCAGTTGCAAATACAAGCGAGATATGGGAAAGATGCAAAATTATATGGTTTTTATTTGGAAGTGACAACATTGGATGAGATACTCACAGGAACTGAGGAAAAAATGATCAGAAGACTGTATAGTTACTTATTGGAAGTGAAGTTGAAAGAAGAACAAGTGAAAGGAACAATGATAGCATGGGCAAAAAAATTTGGCTATACGATTGAGCTAGCAACAACTTTGGGAAAGAAATTATAAATTAACAATGGCCACAGCATACAAAGAGAATCTGTATAAAATGTTTTATAGATGGCACATGTCACCAGAAAGATTGGCAAAAACGTTCAAAGATAAATCAGCTAAATGTTGGAAATGTCATCAGATACCGGGATCATATTATCATATGTGGTGGACATGTCCAGAAGCGAGAAAATATTGGGCAAGACTCAGAATATGGCTAGAGAAGATGACACAGCAACGTATTGATTTAAAACCAGAATTGTTTCTGTTGGGTATTTTTTCAGAAAAGTATAGTAAAGAACATATATATTTAATAGTACATATCATAATGGCGGCAAGAATGATATTTGCCCAAAAGTGGAAAATAGAAAAAATGCCTACAAAGGGAGAGGTAATTAAGAAAATATTGGAATGTGCAGAAATGAATAGATTGACATTGGCAATTAAAAGGAAAACAGAATCAGAGTATTACAACATTTGGGGGAAATTTTATCAATGGATAGAAAGTGAGTATAGATAATAAACAGGATAAAGACAAGAACTTTGAGATGAATGTGTTGTAGTATATTAAAATTAAATGAAAGAAGGAAAGATAAATATATATTTTAAGAAATAATGGTAAACTTTGAAGAGGATAGCACAAATGTTATACCCAGATGATACATGGATTGATTTAACAATGTACAGGAATACTAGAGGAATAATAGTAAAGTAAAAAAATGCAATTGGAAATGAAGACGTATGTAAATAGAAATCGGGTCTGCTCGAATTCCATCTCAGATTGAATTAAAAAAGGAAACAACAAAGGAATGGAAAAGAGGGGGGGAGTAGAGAGGGGAAAGTAGGGGAGTTGGGAGGTGAGAAGAAAAGAAAAGAAGAATGGGAAAAGGAGAGGAAGAAGGAAGGGGAAAGAAGAGCAGGAGAGAGGGTAAGAAGGGGAGGAAGAAGAGAGGAGAGGGGAAAGAAGAAAGGAAGTAGGAAAGGAGAGGAGAGGAGGAATGAGGAAAGAAGAAAGAAAGGAGGAGAAAGAAGGAAAGGGAAAAAGGAAAGGTTGTAGTAAAACAAAAGAAGGAAATGATAAAAGAGCAGACCCGAACAAATAATTAATTAATTACCTAATGGAAGTTAAAGAAGATGAACGAACAATGTATAAGGATGGATAAAAGACTGTACATTTAAACATGTTGATGAAAAATAAAAATAAAAATCTTTTTTTTAAAAAAAAAAAAGGAGGAAAAGAACTGCCATAAGTTAGATGTGAGAACAGCTCTTTGCTTTTATTTAGGTTAATCAGCTGTGAACCAGTAACTTCCATCTGAATCTGTCCCGAGAGGAAAATTCCAGTCAAGAAGGTTTCAGCTACCACCATTTCCAAGTGGTTAAGGGACTGCATGCCGAAGGCCAGAAACAGAAAACAATTTTCCACTTGAGTGACCCACTCTATCAGGGAAACAGCTACGTCCTCACTATTTTGAGGTTTAGCGGTATGTCAGAAAATCTGGCCAGCAATCTGAGTATCTGACCAGACTTTTACCTTATATCACCAAACAAATAATTTCTCTTCTGCTGCTGCAGTTTTTCTTGTGTATAATGTTTATTAAGG
This sequence comes from Pantherophis guttatus, assembly GCF_059756535.1. Taxonomy (NCBI): domain Eukaryota; kingdom Metazoa; phylum Chordata; class Lepidosauria; order Squamata; family Colubridae; genus Pantherophis; species Pantherophis guttatus. The sequence continues at coordinate 232,588,570 of NC_142063.1, read as the reverse complement.
ATTTTTATTACAATAGCAAAAACCAATACAAAGTAAACTTAGAGGAAGAAAAAAATAGTAAGAAAATATGTGCTAAAGAAAAGAAATAAAGAAGTTATTTCCAACCTTCATTGTAACAAGCATAAACAAATTTAGTAATTTTCTACCCACTATAAGGTTATAAACACATATCTCTTCATCCCATATTCCATCACGTATCTATACGCAAAGCCATAAAACATCAACTTTTTAATCCTGGTATATAAAAAAGTCTGTAAAGAATTACGAGAACTTTGCAAAAACCCGATTTATTTTAACCTCAATAAAATAAAACAACTTTATATTCCTTTCTCTTACATCTCAATCTTAATCTTTAGTTTATCCAAATATTGTCATTGGATTTGATTTCTTGTTCTTTATCTCATTTTAGAGATTACTTTAAAAGTTTAACGACTGTTTTGTAGATCCAGTAAGAAAAGATTTTCTAGGTCATCCTCTTAGTTCATCATTTCTATTTCCCCTTTACTTTTTAAAATGTCAGCCAGCTTCATTTGTAGATCCAGTAATGCATCCCTTTCCATATCATTCTCTTGAACTATCATTTGTAATTTCAGTTCCAGTACATTTTCTGTTTTGTCAATCAAAATATTTCTCCACATCTATCATTTCCACATTGACATATTTTGGATAGTGTCTGTCCATATAATCAGACATCATTACTGACATTGTTGGTATTGTAATTACTAATTAATGGGTCCATCTTTCAAAAATCTCCTTTAATATTTCCAGTTTTATGACATTTTGTATCATTTTGTAAGTCTCAGAAAACTGGCACCAAAAGTTGGCTTGAATTTTTTTTTTTACTTAAAATCATTAATCTCTTGTAGTGTCCAGTTTCTAAAATCATAGAGTTGCTTATTTTTGTTATGAAGTTTATCCACAGGAAGCCCGTTATTCATAGGTGAAGTTACACAGAAGAATAAAGATTCTTATCTTTAAACATAATTTAAGGGGGGAAAGCTTCATTTTCAAATGAAACTCCACCTATGAATATATAATCTCCTTTCGATATGTCCCTGTCATAATGATCTATTTTTTATGTGTATATAAACAACTTAATATCTCTCATGTTAAGATTAGCCACCGCAATGAAGAAGCATTTTACTTTTTTAAAATAAATAAATAAATTTATTGTCATTGTATGTGTATACACAGTATACCCATACAACGAAATTCACTTAACACCCGAAGACCAGGTCCAACATACATAACAATCCCCAAACACACTCCCACCCACCACAATTCTCCACCCCTAAAAAGGTGTTGCATAGAAATTAGGTAAAGAAATCAGCTAAGTTAGTTTGGAAAGGTTTTGTTTAGAGGAGAGATTAGAGTCAGGAATTTCTGGTTATATGGTTGGAGATTACAGACTAGGAAAAAAGTGAATAAAATGTTGGTGTGGGAGAGTGTGGAGGAGAAAGGGAAAGTGAATAGAACATATTGAAAATGCTCATCAGCAAGGAGGATTCCTACAACAACAAGGAAATATCAACAACAGGGCCCCTGGGAATGAGCCTGCTTGCTGATGGTTCAGCTTCTCAGAACAGCTGATCCTTGGAGATAAGGATCACCTCTCTCCTAGTAGTATTTAGGAGGGCCAAGAAGACGTAGCCTTCTAGAATGATTTAGAGAGATGCAATGTATGATTTACATTCTCTTAAAGTGACTTTATGGATTAGTGGGAATGTGCGGCTGAGAATATTGTAATTTAGGGGAAGGGGATTATATCATATATTTTCAGCCTTAATTATCATGTTGAAATTTTGTACACCATTCAAACCAGACAGATTGGATCAATATACCATGTTTCTCCGAAAATAAGACCCAACTGGAAAATAAGTTCTAGCTTGATTTTTCAGGATGCTTTTAATAAGCCCTACCCCCAAAATAAGCCCCAGTTAAGATTGTCAGCCAGACAGATGCATTTAATACCTTATTTCCCCAAAAATAAGACCTAACAAGAAAATAAGCCCTAATGCTTCTTTTGGAGCAAAAATTAAGACCCAGTCTTATTTTCAGGGAAGCATGATAGAAGTCTATGGGATGAATTATAAATAAATATATAAATTGAAAGTTATCTTTATGGTAACCGATCTGTGATAGAGCATGCACAGATCATATAGCTCAACATTTAAAACTGTACTAATGAAACCATACTCAAACCTGGGGTGTCAAACCTGCGTCGTCGTGGCATCGTCACATGACGTATCGCAACTTTTTTTCCCCTTAGCTAATCTGGGCCTGAAATTTTACCAATACAGAACTAGTGTCTATGCATTCCATCTCTAGAAGACCAGATAGACCTGTCAAATGATTTAATTTCCATGAAGGTAAGTATTCCTTTCAAGCCTCATTTGAATTCTGGGAGAAGCTAAGTAAAGCAAATCATTTGTATAAGTCTAGACAATCCTTTAATGCAGTTCCTTACTCTCTGCTGGCTTCCTTCATTGCTTAAGAACAGGGCAAAGCATGTTAATGTTCAAGTTACAGTTACACAATTGCATATCCAAAAGCTGGTTTTCTGATAATCTTCATGTAGATATTCTTGTCCTGCTGTTTTATATAAGATGATGCCATCATCAGTCACCCTGGGAAAATTTTGGAGCACAACATCTAATGTCTTTAAAAGACATTGCATTGTGCAATGTCTTTTATGCACAATGCACTATGCACAATGATTGTGCAGTGTGTGTGTGTGTGTGTGTGTGTGTGTGTGTGTGTGTGTGTGTATTCAGCTGAGGCACAGTTTTACATTCATCATTTCTTTTTTTCTGGTCCCTTGCAAATTGCCTTCACTGAAAATCATTGTTTTTGGTAATGGAGATAAGATATCTCTGGTATATCAAGATCCACGGTTGCATTCCAATGTTCAAATATGTCAGTCAACCAGCTGACACCACTTTTTGATGCCGATGAAAATGCCCTGTTCTATCCAGGGCTGTACAAAATTACAAATATTGCAAGTTGTCACCTAACGAAGCACCGGGACAAAGCTTGTAAGCGGATGTCAATAAGTGTAATTCTGAAACGTCCGGTTTTGGTGAGTAATCGGTGAATCTGATGCTCAATGAACAATAAACATATAAGGCAGAAATGACCTCAGGGTGAAGCGTTTTATACCTATCTTTCCTCTGGTTGTGCAAGCTGGAAGTGGATTAACCAGTTGGTAGGTTAGCTGTCAATCTAGTTGTGCCCTGCCCCCAAGCTTCAAATCAAGGGTGGATGAGCATCACTAGCAAAACACAAAAAACATACACACTAATGTTATAGTTCAATAAAACAATAAAAAGATAAATAAATGAATGAAATCCAGGAAAAGAATTGAATAATTGCAGTCTGAATTCTGGCAAATCCCAATTATAAAAGTCTGAATTTTCTCCCTCGGTTTTCACGCTCCACCCAGTGAGTTCCCAACAGTGGCCCAGTAAAGACTCAAGCCCTACTACCAGGGCTTTTAATGTCAGTTCTGATGGCAGTGACTGCCACACCAAGCCAAAGGGGAGAAATTCCTTCATCCTTTCATCACCTCTTGTGTTTTTTCTTCTACTCTCCTAAAGACTTATACAGTCTCTTGGTTATCTCTCGGTTCCAAGAGATACAGAACTCTTGATTTTATAGGAGCTTCTGGCTTGTGTTATATTTCAGGAATGCCAGCTATAATTTTTTAATTACTTGTTAAATTTTTATGCCACCCATCTTGCTATTGAGAGCAGCTCTGGGGATCTTACAATGCAATAAAATAAGAATATAAAACACAGTTAGAAATATTTTTAAAAATTAAAAATACAGTAATTACAGGCATGCAAAGCGGGGTGGTGCTTTCTTCTGTTACAGTCCAACCACTTCCAGCCTGCAACATCTCGACTGGGGCCATTCACCAACTAGCAGAGACAGGTCCTAAGGCCCCTTCTGAAGGCCAGAAGTGTGAGAGTGGACCTCACCTCTGGTAGCAGGATGTTCCTGCTACCAGAGGGCAGAGGCCACGATGGAAAAGGTTCTTCTAGGTCCCACTAGTCAAATTCCTTGGCTGACAGAATCAGCATTGGCTTCTTCCTTTCGAATGTGTGGGACGGGCCATTCCCCTTGGGGCAAGATGGTTTGTCAGTTATCTTGAAGAACCATTAGCCACATGTTCATTTTTTGTTTTGCTAAATAGCAATTCTTGTTTTCAAAATATGCAAGCAATCCAGACTAGCTAAGTCTCACAAGAGCAGCTAATTAGGAATTTTCTACAGCAGGCTTTTATTACTGTTTTCAAAAAACACTCCATTTCCCACCCAGCTATCTCCACTCTTAAAACTCACCAAAACCTGACATTTCCCATTCAGAGATGTGCCCTCTCAGTTTTAGGTTCTTTAGCAGTCTCAGATTCTTGTGCAGGGAAGGAGCTAACAATGATCACGAGACCTACCGTATCTTACCTGTGAATAATGCTCTGCTGCAAAAGTGCCAGTGTGGAGTTGGACAATAGGGTTTAGGTTTGGGGCTCTTGCTCAGGCATTAACAATTGTGCTGCTGGCAGTATCCCTTCTGGAATCTTCCGGGTTATGCAATCACATTAAGCCAATTAAATTAAATTGAATTCCTGCGCTCCTAGACCTTGTCACTGAGCTGATTTTCAGTTACTTTTGCTACTAGTGCCGGACAATTTCCATCTTAATGCCTGGAGGGTAGGTTCAAGGAAGCTTTGGGTATTCATGGCCTCCATGATAACCATGGGCCTTTCCCAAGTAATGGGTAGTTCAATTCATATAAAGATTCTTTTCTCAAAGTAATCACTAGGTGATTGTATATGTAATAATGAATCCTTTGTCATGTTGATTTCCTGGTCCAGATTAGATTTCTCATTGTCTGCTGTTTCTGTAGGACTGATGGGATTACTGGGATCCAGTTGGATTCCAAAGAGCACTTGAGGACTTTCCCAACAATAGACAAGACTTGGTGGATTCTTGAAATCAGGAGGCACCCAGAGAAATAGCAATAACATTTATGTACCACTCCATAGTGCTTTACAGCAAATTCTGATAGCTTACAGAATCAGCATAGTGCCCTCAACAATCTGGGTCCTCATTTTACCAGCCTCACAAGGATGGAAGATTGAGTCAACCTTGAGCCAATCAGGATCGAACTCTTGACAGTGAACAGAGTCAGCCTGCAATATTGCATTCTAACCACTGCGTCACCACATCTGGTATCATTGTTCCCAAGAAACTCTTTTGTTGACTGATCCCAAGGAGCTCCTGAAGGTTCATTTACAACCTGATTTTAGCATTACTATGTGAGATTACTGCAATGCCCTTAACATGGAATTGCATTTGAGGGCCACTTGAAAACTGTAGTTGATTCAAAATGCAGCAGCCTGTTTGCTGACAAATGAGGATTAGCATAACTCTAGAACTCCTATATTGCAGCTACTACATTGACTGCCAATAGGTTTGCAGGTGGTGCAATTTATAGAGCTAGTTTTAACCTATAAAGCATTATATGAATTGGTTCTTAAGCACCTCAAGACTGTCTCCTCCCCATAGAGGCAATTCTGCTGATATATGCTCCCCAGCAAACTCTTTTACTTAGGTTCCCAGTTCCCTGAGAGGAGAAGGCAAGGAGATACCACTTATGAAAAGCTTGCCAAGATAGCAATAGCAATAGCACTTAGACTTATATACCTCTTTACAGTACTCTCTAAGTGGTTTACAGAGTCAACATATTGCTCCCAACAATCTGGATCCTCATTTTACCAACCTCGGAAGGATGGAAGGCTGAGTCAACCTTGAGCCTGGTGAGATTTGAACTGCCAAATTGCAGGCAGCCGGAAGGCAGCAGAAGTAGCTTGCAGTATTGCACTCTAACCACTGTGCCACTGCGGCTATAATTGCAAGGTCTTCTCCATGTAATCTTCAAGAATCCAAGGCACAAAAAGGATTTCTCCCAAACAGATTGCACTAATGCATTTAGCAAGGCTCTATAAGTAACTGGGATAGGATCTTTAGCAGCAGAACCAGTGGAAGAGTCTACAGTGAATCTATGCAAATTTTTTGATAGTGGGCAAGGGCCTCCAAGATGCTGTGCAGACCTTCAAGAGGTACAGCTGAGCAACAAGCTGGGTTCCCTTGCTATAGTATTTAGTATGACAAAGGGTTTCCATACCGGAATATCTGCACACTTTCCTTCCCTTTAAATTCTTCAAGTGTAAAAATATACTCATTACTGATTGATTGGGAAAAGGCCATTTTCAGGATGCTGGAAGATTGTGACAGGAATTCATGTGAAAAAGTATTACTTCTGAAATCTTCCAGGGAGCATGTTTGTTGTGTCCAGTTGCCTGAGCTCCTACTGTTATCAGTATCATTTCTGGCAATGATCAGTTGAACTGGTAGAGCTCTTCTTCACAGATGGGAAAATGCAAATAAATAGGATGAGCCTGGGATGTGATGAGGAAAAACTGGAACTTACAACCTTACTCCTTCCCCTTAGGCCAGTATTTAAAAAAGGGAACCGCTTAATTAAAAACACTCCCACTGGAATCAATTAAAATCCCCAAAGAACAGTCATCTTCTACTCTACCAGCCACTCTGGATGTTAATGTCCTTGGTTCATTGTCAGTCGAAGCAGAGCATAAAAAGCACAACTTTCAATCAGAGCTCATATATTATCTGTGGCATGGAGCTACCCAAGGGTGAAATCCAGCAGGTTCTGACAGGTTCGGGAGAACCGGTAGCAGAAATTTTGAGCAGTTCGGAGAACTGGCATATATCACCTCTGGCTGGCCCCAGAGTGGGGTGGGAATGGAGATTTTGCAATATCCTTCTCCCAGGAGTGGGGAGGGAATGGGGATTTTGCAGTATCTTTCCCCTGGAGTGGGGTGGGAATTGAGAGTTTGAAGTATCCTTGCCCTGCCATGCCCACCAAGCCACACCCACCAAGCCACACCACGCCCACCAAGCCACGCACATAGAACCGGTAGTAAAAAAAAAATGGATTTCACCACTGGAACTACCTCATTGGGCTCTTACAGCCATAACCCTATGGTTATATGAAAGTATCTGGGATTTGGAGATAGAGAACTTTGGTGAAAGAGAATATTTATTGCAAGCAGTCAGTAAGCAGAGCTTGTTAAAAGTTCATTAATAATGCTTGCCAGCTTGGATCTCGTCTAGCTTCCCAGTTTCAGGATGCCAAATAAAAATACAGAGCCCCATGGTCTAACAAACCCCATGGTGTATCAATGCTTTATGAGGCTTATGCCTCAAAATGAAATATGTGAATCCTAAAGGACCAACCTCTGGTCTAAGAAGAATATCTATTAATTTTTGTGATTGTCTACCTGTTATTTTCCCAGCAATGTTGGGCAAGTGTGTGACAAAAGGGGAAGGCAATTTTTCAGGTGAGCTGGGATTCAGGGAAATCATCCATAAATTGGACTGGTTCCTGATCATTGGCTTTAGATGATGACCTCCCCAGGCAGTGATGAAGATGCCAGTTTCAGCTACTTCACTTTCTTCTGCATCTCTGTTGAAAATAGTCCAAATGCACTTGGGCTCCTACCAGGTACAGAGAAAAATAGCAGGACATGCAGAGGGCATCAAATATTCTTCTTGAAGTTACCAACTTAATTTGCCTGGCTCATTCTTTCTTATAAAATTGGAGGCATATGTCAGCAGAAGACATAGGAGCTGGAGACAGGGTTCCAGTAAGACTATGTATAGGATGACTGAGCACTGTCTTAATAATAACTGTAATTCTAAACAGAGACATGAGAACAACTCTGAAACTCCACACCCTTTAGAAGAATAAGCTGTGGTGTGCAGAATGAGAGACTTCAGTGACAACTGCAGATCCTACCTCTAGTGCCTTGCTAACCCTTACACAGAGATAGTAGTATATGGCTATAATGGTATGTGAGAATGACCTTGGAAGTCTGGGTGAAGAGATGCTGCTGAGGGAAGGGTCAGATAACAGACAGCATAGCCCCCGAGGGGTGTCAAACTGGTGGCCCACGGGCCGGATGCGTCACACACAGGCCACGCCCACCCAGCTCCACAAAGGAAAAAACCGTCATGTAACGTCACGAGATGGCAACGTGACGCGGCGAGTTTGACACCCATGGCATAGCCCACAGTTAAATCATCGATGGGATAAGAAGTTCAGAAGAGACCTTCCCTAATTTTTCAGGCTGTAAAGGAGACCCAGGAGGTAGGGGTGGAGAATTGCAACTTTCATGCTTGGAAGATTCTGTCAATATAGCTTACAATAAAATAGAATTAGCTCATCAGATTGTGATTCTTATCTGGTTTCTTGCAAGTATGAAAATACCCTTCCCCCCACCCCCACCACCACCACGTCTTTACATCTTTACAGCACAAGAAGCTAGCAAGGGTTTCTTCTGAGCCTCTTGCCCCACCCACAATCTCACTGCGAGCTATGCCGTCTCTTATCTGACTCTTCCCTTGGTAGCATCTCTTCACTCAGTTTCCCAAGGTCTTTCTCATGTACCATCACAATGGCAGTGTTGATTTACCAGCTCTCCCATGACCCAGTAGTAGCCATAGAAATGACCTATGGGAACCCAACCCAACTCTTCCAAATATAACCCATATTTTCTATTTTCAGGATTAAAAATGTCTTCAGAAACTGCTTTACCAGGACATCAATGCCTATTAAAACCAGTACACGCAGGTATCAAGCAGCATCTCTTTTTTATTTTATAGATTTTACCACCATTATTGAAATTCAAGTCAATAAGACACTTTTGATAGTCAGTAATATGAGCTGTTTATAAAATAACTTGGGCATAAAAAGATAAAATGTGAAAACAACCCACCCCAATATAGTTAATAATATATTATTAAATTGCAAAAATACAATTTTTGCATAGCATCCTAATTGCGGCTATGTACCATAAGCATTTTAACCCATTTTCATCTACACAGTAAGCCCGTTGATTATAATATGGCTCACTAGCGCACCCTAGAGCATTTGTGAATTGCCCCAGTATTATGCAGCTGAAACGTATCTTCTGTTTTGATTTTGATTTTCTATTATTTCTACTTCTATGCAAGAAGTAGAAATAATAGGAAAAACAGCTCATCCAATTTGAAGTGGGACATTACTTTGTCATTTCGATGTTCAGTCATTAAATGTGTTGGTTTATCTTCTTATTGGTTGTCTGTTGTTCATGCCATTAGAAATGGGAAGTATGCTGTTAGATGAAGCAAAGGTCACTGATCTCAGATTCCCATTAAAAAACATTTTTTTTTAAATTTTCATTTGGGCTGCGTTTACTGCCAAAAATAACAAGAACACATTCTCTAGATATATGTGGAATAAAAGGGAAGTCAAGAGACTAGTTAGACTGTTTTTTTTTTTTGGAAAAGAAGGTAAAGATAGTGACAATTGACAGGCAGAGAGATGAAGTATAGAAGACCTGGCTATTCTCCTAGGCTCTGGGATATCAAACTCAATTTCATTGCGGGGGACATCAGGGTTGTGTTTGACCTCAGGGAGGCAGGGTGGGCATGGCCAGCATGACATCATTCGTTTCGGGGGGGCACCTATAGCGGCCTAAGGGCTCTGCCAGTGAAAACAGGTTCCCAAGCTCCATTTTCAGCTGCAACAGTCTTCTGTCAGCAAAAACGGAGCTCGGGGCTATGCGCAGCCTTCGCAAGCTCCATTTTTGGCTGGGATGGCCTCCTGCAACCCTCTGCCAGAGAAAACGAAGCTCAGGAGTGCTGACCACGGCTCTCGCGAGCTCCGTTTTTCCTGGCCGGTCCTTTGTTGTTTCCAGGTCAGCCCCATGGGCCAGATCTAAGCACCCATGGGCTGATTCTGGCCCTCGGGCCTTGAATTTGACATCCCTGTCCTAGGCCATGGGGCAAGTTGAGAGTGGAGTCCTTATGTATCTTGCTGCTTCTGAGACACAGAACGGTAAGTGGTCTCTCAGCTGTGCAGTTGTGGGCCAGCTTGTTGCCTTTTTGGGCGGCCAAAGGGGCAGATATTGAGGGGGGGAGATAAGGAGATAGGGGAGATAAAGGGGAGGCAACTCCTTACTTTGGAAGAACTGAAGCTCGAGCTCAAAGGGGTCCAGAGGCTAAATCATATGATGAACAGCTAAGGGAACTAGGTATGTCTATCCTAACAAAGAGAAGGATTAGGAGTGACATGATAGCTGTCTTCCAGTACTTGAGGGACAGTCATAGAGATGAGGTTGACTTATTCACAAAAGCACCTGAGGGTAGGACAAGAAGTAACAGGTGGAAGCTCATCAGAGGAAGATCTAGCCTAGAAATGAAGGATTTCCTGGCAGTGAGAATAATTAACCAGTGGAACAACCTGCTTCCTGGAGTTGTGGGTGATCCATCACTGGAGGCGTTCAAGAAAAGATTGAACAACTATTTGTCCTGGATGGTATAAGGACTCCTAGGGCAGAGGGTTGGACTAGATTCTAGAAGACCTCCAACGTGATTTGCAGCCCTATAAAAAAACTCTCCCTTTTTAAAACCCTGTAATCCCTTAATTTGGGGGTTGGGACAACTGGATGGAGCTGAGTATTTACTTGAGTAAATACTGACACCATGCAAAGTTCACAATAAGTGTTTTTTTTTTCTTATTTTATTTATTTATTTATTATTTAAATTTTTATACCACCCTGCTCCCGAGGGACTCAGGGCGGTGCACAGCCACAATAAAACAACATATATCCATAAAATTTAAAAACAGTTTAAAACATATTAAATAATTTGGCCCTTATATTAAAAAACTAAAAAACTAAATACCCATTAAAATTCATTATTTAAGCCAGCCCAGCCTGTTGGAACAGTAAAGTCTTAAGGGCACGGCAAAAGGTACGTAGGTCAGGGATCATACGTACCTCCGGGGGCAATTCATTCCAGAGGGCAGGTGCCCCCACAGAGAAGGCTCTCCCTCTGGGGCTCGCCAGTCGACATTGCTTAACCGACGGCACCCTGAGGAGTCCCTCTCTGTGGGAGCGTGTTGGCCGGTGGGAGGCTGGCAGAAGGCGATCTCGTAGGTACCCAGGTCCCAGGTTCTTTGCGCCTTAGGAGAATTGTTACCTAGAATTGAACTCTTAACCTTCCAAGTGGGAGGTGAGCTTCTTCTTTAAGTATGTATATATCTTTTAAAAGTATTTGTGTATGTGTATACACACACACACGCACCCACTTTAAAAGAGGAATCTTAAAGGTTGAAGATTAGACATCTTCATCACCGCCTGCCCCTATGATTGTACGCTCAGGAAAAATAAGATGACTTTCTTAAGTTAGAGCTAAATTGCAGAAAGAATGTCATTTCCCTTTCGGATAAGTAACAAATGTGCATTTTCATACTTTAATTATATATTATTTTGATGGGAGGCGGGCTTAAGTGGAGCCACAGGAGACCATAAAGACCTTCTGAGCCTCCATAGTGTCATAGGTGACACTAACTGGTGAATAAAACTGTGAAATATCCTGCAACTTCTTTGTAGCCCTCTAGATGTCAGTAACATGCAAAGAAAGAAAGAAAGAATACACCTATTACCTTTTTCCCATCTTGGTGTTCTTGAGAAAGTGGCTATACTGACCAGGAATTGTGGGACTTGTAATCCACACTGAAGACGGGGATGGGCCTAATGCAGTGTCTTTGAGTAAATTGTGCAACAGCTGTTATGTAAATTCTAACATTACATAATTTGTTGTTGAATTGTCCAGAAACAGACATGTGCAATTTCTCGAGTGGCTTATTCATTCAGAGTGGACTTTTGTTGAAGCCCTGCTGCAGAATAAATTCAGACAACTGTTTCTTCCTTTAACTAATAACAGGACCCCAGAAATCCTGAGTACCTGAGTTGTCTGAAGGAATGCATTGTTATATACTGACTATGCAGAGATGCAGATTCCAAGGAAAAAACATTTTCAAAATGCAGTGGGTATGCATGTCAGAAGCACAGTGTTGTGGTCCGCCAGCAACCTGCGAACCTGGCAATGGAGTCCTACAGTGAGGAGGCTGGGGAGGACAATGGGCCAGTCCTGGAGTCAGGGGAAGGCCCGGACGAGGGCTCTGCATCGGAGGCAGAGATGGGGCCAGGGCCATCTGGGAGTGATGTGCGGACTCTGGAGCCTCCAGAGGCTGATAGCAGAGAGGCAGAGGAACAGGAGGAGCCTGTTCCTAGTGTACGCATGTGAAGAGTTGCCAGAAGGCAAGAGCAGAAAAAGCAAAAAGGACAACTCAGGAGTAAGGCCAGAAGATGATTGGCCCCTCCCATAAGGCTTAAAAGAGCAGCAACGAGCTGTTGGGTTCTTTGAAGAAAAGCAACATTGATTCCCGTGCTTCTTGTCAGCGGCTTTTGAACTTTGTGGGGGGTTTGCCAAGAAAAGCCTTTGGCAGGTTGCCAAAGACATCAAAAGTTGGTGATAAGGCTGATGGACTGGTTATTAAGAATTTTGTTTTGGACTAAGCTGAGAATGAATTAATTCTCAGCTGTTTTAATAAAATAAGTTTGTTGAGGACTGAATTGTTTGGTAATCACTACTTGGGCCTTGGTCACAACAAACATGCTGGGGACACCTTAAAGCAGACATAGGTAGTCCTTGACTTACAACCGTTTGTTTACGACCATTCGAAGTGGACCATCTGCTTACAACGGCACTGAAAAAAAGGGACTTACCACTGGTCCTAGCACTTGCAACGGTCACAGCATTCCCCACAATCACATGATCAAAATTCATGGCAATCGGCAGTTGGCAATTGTAATTTACCAGAGTTGCAGCATCCCTGGGTCATGTGATCGCCATTCCCATAACTGTCCCAGCCAGGTTCTATCAAGCAGTCAATCAGGGAACCTGGATTCATTTAATAATTTCATAATTTACTTAACAACTGCAGTGATTTGCTTAATAACAGTAGCAAAAAAAGTTATAAAATGGTGTGATTTACTTAACAATCGCCTTGCTTAGTGTAGCACTACCCCCGTCAGGGCCGCTGGACTCCAGGTTCTCCTGGCCCTTTTTGGTATGGCCACTGGTCCACACTGGTCCCTCACTCAGGCACCTCTACTGGCCTGGGTCATGAAGGGTCATAGTGGTCAGTCTCCTCTCAGCAGGCAGGTCATGTGATGAGATGGTATTTATGTGGCTGCTCAGTCCTCCTTCCTTTCTCTCTCTCTCCTCTCTCCCACTCTTGAATTGCCTGCTGAGCTCTCCTTCCATCCCCTCTGCTCCTTCATGGATTCCTCTGCTATCAGAAATCTCTCCTCTCCTACCCGCTTCTCTCCCTCAGGCTTGGCCCACAAATACCTCTCCTATCCTATCCCCTTATTTCTCTCAGGCTTGGCCCACAAATACCTCTCCTATTCTATCCCCTTATTTCCCTCCTCCCCCCCTGCTACACAAGCAATGGAAATTCTGGTTCCAGTTGTGATTGTAAGTCAAGGACTATCTGTAGTCTTTTCCTGGGTTTGTGCCAGTACCCTCTGCAGGATAATTAATATTTCAGACAATAGTGTATTTGGATGATAGCATTCCCCCAAAGGCAATAAACACACACATATACAGGTATGTTCTGAATCACATTTGCCTCTCAGATGCAGATCTCTGCACAGTCCTATTATAAACATTGTTGTTTCATGGCCCCATGTATTTGCTAATTGCATATTTTATGGTTACACCAATAAAATTTCTTTTGTTAAAGTTATATCACATTCTATTTCCTCCAGGCAAAGGTAAAGGTTTCCTATCCTGTCATGTCCAACTCTAGCGAATGGTGCTCATCTCAGTTTCTTAGCTGAGGGAGTCATCATTGTCCAAAGACACTTCCGTGGTCATGTGGCCAGCATGACTCTACGCCAAGGTGCACAGAGTGATATTACCTTCGCACTGAAGTGGTACCTATTTATCTACTTGCCTTTACATCAGTGGTGGGTTTCAAATTTTTTTACTACTGGTTCTGTGGGTGTGGCTTGGTGGGCATGGCTTGGTGGGCATGACAGGGAAAGGATACTGCAAAATCCCCATTCCCTCCCCACCCCACTAACCTGCTCTGGGAAGGAATCAAACTCCCCATTCTTCATTTCCCCAAATAAAATATTACTCATAAGAAAAGGCTCCCAGAAAAACAAGGAAAAATCAAGCTGCTAACAAAGGAACCTGCCTGAGGCTCATTCCACATTCCTGCCAGCTGCATAAAGGAAACTTTGTAAGAAGAAAACAGCTACCGGTGCTTAGAAATAATAGAAAGTGGAAGTTCGGCTCCATTTACAAGCAGGCAGAAAACTCATTCAAGACAGGATATTTCACAATGGAAATCACCCAAACCTTTTTAGAAACACGAAGCCCATGTTGCACAAACCCCAAAACTTCAAAAACATAGAACCATATAAGAATCCCTCCTCTTATCCAGTTTGTTGTTCAGCTGACCCAGAAACGAACTGCTGAATTTCACTTCGCTTCTGCAAGTAAAAACCTCCTTCCAGCAGCTGCTTCTCGGCTTGTCAATTTAAAGCGACGGCGTCTTGTTTTCTTCTTCTTCTTCTTCTTCTTCTTCTTCTTCTTCTTCTTCTTCTTCTTCTTCTTCTTCTTCTTCTCCTTCTCCTTCTCCTTCTCCTTCTCCTTCTCCTTCTCCTTCTTCTTCTTCTTTGCCAAGCAATCTCCCAGCTAAAAAGTGAGCCCTGATTTTTTCCTTCTAGCCAATCAACTGGGAGACCAGAAGGCAGAGAATAGATTGGGGGCAGGGCCAGTTAGAGGTGGTATTTACCGGTTCTCCGAACTTCTCAAAATTTCCACTACCGGTTCACAAGAACCAGTCAGAACCAGCTGAAACCCACCTCTGATTTACATGCTTTTGAACTGCTAGGTGAGCAGAAGCTGGGGCAAGTAAGAGGAACTCACCCCCTCACACGTTGCTCGGGTCTAAAACCTGGGCTTTTGGTTTTCCAGCTGACAAGCTCAGCATCTATAACCGCTGAGCCATTGCACCCCTCTGGGAATTCAAGCCAATTGTCATCTGGAAAGCCTTGATGGCTTTCATAATCCTGCTACACAGATAACTGGATGTGAGATTCTCTGATTGAAGTTAGAGAGTAATTGGATTTATTGTTGCTACACTGGCTTCCCTGATATACAGTGACATAACTGCTTGAATTACTGGGTTCTGTCACCAGATTGGTGATGGAGTTGCAATTCTTTCTGATGGCAAAATCATTTTCTGATCGCTTTTCAGCTGTCTAGTTTCCCCTCTTTCCCACAGAGAGGTAGAATGTATTAGAAGATTTGCCCCAGGAAACTAAAGGGGTTGCAGGGGGGGATTTGAGATTTCCTCTCAGAATCTAATAGGTAATTTAACCAAGACTTCAGTCTTGGCCTGAAATGGACACTGGATTAGATCACTCCTATGCAGCTGACTGTGTACCTCAATCCTGGGGTGTTCATTGGTTTTCTGAAGCACTCTCAGAAATGAAATGCCAGAAGAGTACAGAATAGAATAGAATAGAATAGAATAGAATAGAATAGAATAGAATAGAATAGAATAGAATAGAATAGAATAGAATAGAATAGAATAGAATAGAATAGAATAGAATAGAATAGAATAATTCTTTATTGGCCAAGTGTGATTGGACACACAAGGAATTTGTCTTTGGTGCATATGCTCTCAGTGTACATAAAAAAACAAGATAAACTCTTCAAGAATCACAAGGCACAACACCCAGTGATAGTCATATGGTACAATAAACAATCATGCACGGTTAGAAATTTGCGAGACCGCCTGCTACCACCAATAGCCTCCCACCGACCAGTACGCTCCCATAGAGAGGGGCTCCTCCGGGTGCCGTCGGCCAAACAATGTTGACTGGCGGCCCCCAGGGGGAGAGCCTTCTCTGTGGGGGCACCTACGATCTGGAACAAGCTCCCCCCCGAGATACGGAGGATTCCGGATCTGCGTACCTTCCGTCGCATGCTTAAGACGTTCCTATTCCAACAAGCTGGCCTGACCTAAACTTCTTCTCTTTTATATGGGTATTTTAAATTCGGTTTTAAATTATTTGAGGTTTTAAAATGGTCAGCCAAATTTGTTTAATTTGTTTTATCTCTATTTTAAATTTTGTATTTTATATGTTTTATTTTATGGCTGTTCACCGCCCTGAGTCCTTCGGGAGTAGGGCGGTATACAAATCTAATAAAAGAAAGAAAGAAAGAAAAGAAAGAAATACTGTAAACCAAAGAGAAAAAAAAAAACAAGAAAGAATCCCAACTAAACATGGGCAAGGGCCCATATTAGGGATTACACGTGGTAATAAATGCAGTAAAACACTGGGGGTCTTCCCCTCCACCCCCCTGTTATTGCATCTGCCAATACGGTCCAGCAACTTTCTTCAAATGACCCATTCTCTGCAGGGGAGGGTTGAATCACAGGACCATCTGCAGTTCATGGCCATCTGGTGAATAAAGTCACTCAGATTCTGAGTTCATTTTGGCAAATCCTATCAAGTGACAGAAGCATGTTCTTGCATGATTAGCTGGAATCAGTTTGAACCTTTAACTTCTAAAGAAGTAGATAGGTTCTTAAGACTATTAACCAAGCTACCTGTTTATTAGGTCTATGCCCTTCCTGGCTGGTAAAGCTGCCAGAGATGTGACATATGGTCAGGACCATGCAATGTTGTCAGTCTCTCTAAGGGAGAGGAGGGTGATTCTTCCCACCTTGAAGGAAGTGCTTCCCCCTCAAAAGACCACCACTAGACACAACCGTCCTGGACAATATTCATCCAATCTCCAAGCTTCTATTCTAGAGAAGGTTGTTGAAAAGGTAATTATGCTGCAACTTCAGAAGACCCTGGAAGAAAGAGATGATTCAGACCTTTTCCAGTTGTTTTTCTCCTTAGACAGTCCAGTGTTGAGTAAATGCATGCATTTCCAGCAATAAATTGCTCTAAGTTAGCTTTAAGTAGGCAAAATGGCATTAAGTCATTTGAATTAGTGCTGAATCTAAATCTGCTACAGCCTCAAATTACTGTAATTCCCTTTTTTGGCACTCCGTTAGATTCCCTGGGAATTACTTTGCTGGGCCCTCAACTTGGTATAATGTTTTATGAGGCCCAGAACCAAGAATGACACATCGCAATTTAGGTCTTTGTTTTTTGTTTTTTATTGTTTTTCCAGACTGAGGACTCTACTAACTGTATCTACAATATACTCTGTGAACTATTAGGAAGGAGCGGTATTCACCCTCTTTCTCTCACACATATTTGAGCCGAGTTGCCTCTTACTCTTCTGGAATGCACCCCCTCCTTTCTGGGTAGCTACCTCTTCACTACATTCCATCACAATTGATCAATGTCATAGGCTTCTCCCTAAATTGGTGGAGACGGAATGTGATATAACTCAACTTTTCCTTTGCTTTCCTTTGGATTCTTCTCTATTCTGCTGACAAATCTTGAAGAAGAGGTGGGGGGGAAGGGGAGGGGTTTCTGACAGCAAAAAATAACTTTTACTTTATCCTCGTGCCTTCCAGTTGCTAAAGGTTTTAGTATTCAAAGATTGTGCAACCGAAACAAATGTACTTTTTTTAAGCTAAAAAAAAAGCTTGTGAGTGGTATGCTCAGAAGTCCTCAGTCAAGTTCCTAAATAGCTTTTTTCTGTATTCTGTTGATGCAGTTACTTGATAAAGTACTGTGATAAGTTCTGGAAACAGAAAAGATGTACAATTTTGCACAAAACGTATGTTAATTGGTGTTTAATATGAACTAACCCCTGTATTAATGAGAATGCACATCCCATGTCTCTCTGCATTCTATTCACCATTAATAATAATACCCATATGTCATATAGACAAATTGTGCAAGGCTCAAGAGGCCACTTATAGCCATGGTTGTGGAAATGCTGATGAAGCATCTGAGTGTTGAAGTGTGCTAAGCTGAAATCAAGCACTCTGCAAGTATTCAAGCAAAGATTTATGCTGTTAATTAAAAATTAATAATTATCCTTGATTCAACAGTCCAGAACAGATAATAAATCCTAGCAGGCTTGTGCTGGAGAATGCCTCATTTCACTTAAAAGTTAAAGTCTTGGTCTGATCTCTCACTTTAGAGGTTTGAAAATCATAGCAACGTTTATATTGGCACTCCAAGTTTGTGACAGCAGACTGCATATGACTCCTAAGTGATGAGATGTGGACTATACTGTATCTCTAAATTAAAATTCGTAGATTGTTCAAAATAGACTAAATCTGGCTTTGGTTGCACTTTGAGCGAAAGTGTGTCAAAACTGACTGATGTTATCATAGAACAGAATTTGTATCCTGCATCATGGATACAACGAAGGCAGATATCTAGTCTATTGCTTCTCTTTCTTACTAAAGGAAGTATTTCAGTATGCAAAAACCCAAGCCATAATTGGTGCTAGAGGCTAATATCTATGATTTGATGGCTATAGCAGAGGTGGGTTTCAGCAGGTTCTGACCAGTTCTTGAGAACTGGTAGCGGAGATTTTGAGAAGTTCGGAGAACCGGTAGTAAAAAATTCTGACTGGCCCCGCCCCCATCTATTCTCTGCCTCCCAAGTCCCAGCTGATCGGGAGGAAATGGGGATTTTGCAGTAACCTTCCCCTGGAGTGGGGAGGGAATGAAGATTTTGCAGTATTCTTCCCCTGCCACGCCCATCAAACAGCCACACCCACAGAACCGATAGTAACAAATTTTGGAACCCACCACTGGGCTATAGCATAAGCTTATGATGAGGAATGAGGAACGAAGGAAGGCAGGAAGGCAGGAAGGCAGGAAGGCAGGAAGGCAGGAAGGCAGGAAGGCAGGAAGGAAGGAAGGAAGGAAGGAAGGAAGGAAGGAAGGAAGGTTGTGTGCCTATGAAACTAAGAAAGGGGAAGGATATAATAAAACTAAATGAAAGGAGTCCGATTTTATGAAGTAAAACTGATTTAATACATGCAGAGACGTTTAACTGTGAATAAAAGAGCTAAAGTGTATATCAGAAAATGTCATCCAGTTGTTGTGGCTGTATATGCAAGTAGAAATTCATAGATTGGTGATAGTTTCACCTTATTCTGCAGTGAAAGGAGGTAACAGAGGAACTATATTGATCCAACTAAGGGGGAAATTGTTCTGCTAAATAATATAAAAGGATGGGTGGGAATGAGAAAAGAGCAAAGTGATTGGTCCATTTGGAGACCCAGGAATAAATGAGACTGTCCACTGAGTATTTGAGAATAGTTTGAGTATCTGTTTAGAAAAAGTTGTTTCAGTTATGAGGTTTAAGTAAAAGTATAGTATTCATTCAAGCACATAATGAAGTACTGTATAATAATTTAAAAGCATTATTGATTTGATTATGATGAAAGATTCATAGAATGAAAATGAAGTTATAAATGCTGGGAGAATGTTGAAGAATGGAAAGCTTCCTTCATAGATGGTACATCACTGCAGGAATATCAAAACATGGGTGTAGTTTTTTTCCTTAGTTTATTCAATGTGCCTTGCAAATCTTTGGCAGAATTCTCGTTAATTCTGTGTGAAAGGTAACCGTGGACTGTATTTGGGAAGGGCAACCTGGCTTTATACTGGCAGATGTGCAGCCAGATTTTGGTTCTTCAGCAAGTCAACTGACATTATTGGAGGGGGCGGGTGTATCTGCCGGTTTAGAGAACGCACATGTGAAGTAAATAAGTATGAATAAAAGAATGCTTTGTCCAAATATGGAGTTGGTTCAGTTGTTGAATGCAATAAGAACTGTTTTTAATGGAAATACAGCATGTGTCTGAATGAAATGCTTATTGACTGTGTCAGATGTAAATGCCTTATTCTCTAATGTGTAAATAGTATATGAATGGGATATCAGGGGTTAACTTATTCTTCAATTCCTAATGTATTCATGATTCACCACTCCCACTTATAGCTCCACCCATTGTATATATAAGGAGCCACCTTCACCCTTTTCCTCGCTTCTATCTGTGAATATTCAGTGAATATAGAATGCCTATTGTAAATAAAAGGAAGTATATTTAAACCTTTAATTCTTACTATTATTATTGAGTCTGATCCTGAAAATATTGCAACAAGCTGGTAGCAGAGGATGGTTAATTGACTCAATAAAAAACTTAAAAATGTCTAAGAAGGATAGGCCCAACACCAGAGCCTACAGCAAAGAAATGGAAACAGAACAAGAAATAATCAACGAATCCACAAACGCAATTTCAAGAGAATCCGAAGAATACACCACTGAAGACGAAGAAATAATAGATGAAAATGATGACCAGGAGGAAATCGAAATAGAGAATAACGAACTCAGGTCAGAGATATTAAAACTATTAAAAAGCCAGAAGAATGATGAAAGACTCATCGCGAACCTCCAAGAAATGCTGAAGAACAGCGGAGCAGCGAGAGAGAAAAACATCACTAATAAGAAGTCTAAAGAACCAAAAATAGTAAGTGATATGACTACAGAGAAAGTCATTAAGAAGAAGAAAAAATGTGATCCCGCGCGAAATTTTGAATGGCAGCCATCTTGGTTTCAACAGGCCTCCAAGGTGAGCGAAGCAGAGCCAATCAAAATGCTCAGTTCAAAATTTCTGGCGCGAAAAACGTTATCAGATAACGAAAATGAAAAAGAGGATTCAAACTCCTCGGAAGAGTCAGAATCAGAAAGTGAAGATGACTCAACGAAATCCCAAGTAAAGTCAGTGATGAAAACGCTTCTTGCTGCATTTGGGCCAAAACTAAAAATTACCAAAAAGCCGCCGAAGAAGAGAGCGAGCAAGCCGATACCTCAAGACCTGCCCGCTCCCATCCTGACTTCGAGAGCGACGACGCCCGAACCTAGAGAGCCTTGTCGATTCCGCCCCACACCACAGACCGAAGCAAGTGACAACGCCCACAAAAGAAAAAGAAGAGCAGCCGCCGTCGCCAGAACTCCCAAGGCCGAACCAGAGACCGACTCGTCTGAAGAGGAGCAGAGCGAGCGAGCCGCGATGGAGAGAACCTTCCACGACGACGTCAAAGAAGAAATGGACAACGCGCATGCGCGAAACTACACAGACGGTCCGGGAAGACATGAACTGGTGAGAGAACCACGCAGACTCGTTGCGAGCATCCCCATGCCGTTTTGCAATTTTCTACACTTGCGAGACCACGGACTACCTCAGGTTGTAAGTAATGGACAAAATAATGTGGGAAACTTACCCAGTGACTTCCCAAAACTAAGGGTTGATGGCGTTAATTTGCAAGAATGGTATCAACAGCTCCAGGTTGTCTTTATGAAGGAAAACTTACTATTCTTTATCACTAGTCCCCCAAAAAGACCTTGGACTTTAAAAATAGATTGCCTACACCATAGAGCTTTTTTCTTAATAATATCTAGCGTGTCTCCTGCAATGTATCATAGCATCAAACCAAATCTGACTGTTTCAGAAATTATTCAATGTATGTTTAATTTGTTTCACAGCGACAGTGTAGCTACCACCACAAGAATGTCTAGGGATTTCTTTTCATCTAGGGTAAAACCAGGGGTTTCCATAAGTGAGCATTTAATATCTTTAAACAAAATAAGAGCTGAGCTGCACTTGAGGGGGGAGGTGATTTCAGACCAAACAATGAAAAGTGTTATTATCAACTCACTTGATTCATCATGGGATAGTTTTATGTCACATTTAGACACTATCAATCTAGGATATTTATCCATAGAAAGTCTATCCAACAAATTGATAGCAGAAGACAATTCAAGAAAAAATCGTTCTAGCAATCACACAGAACACAAACCTTTTAGGAAAGTAGCTTTCCAAGAAAAATATAACGAAACATACAAACGTCACAATTGTGGATCCAGGGAACACAATAGAAGAGATTGCCCCAAAATATCAAAGGAAAGACATAGATCAGAATATAGGAACAAATACAATTATAGACAGTCCTCCATAGATAGACATAGATATAGAAGCCCACCAAATTACAGAGAAAATAGAGGGGGCAGAGAAAATTCAAAGGATAGAAAATCTGGTTCACTGAATGGACTAAATAAACAAGACAACACTAAAATACAGCAAAATGAGAACAATAATTGGCTTATTGATTCTGGAGCAACTAATCACACCACTAATAACAAAAATATATTGTCTTCATTTACAGAAGATAAATTTATAATAAAGGTAGCTAACCAAGAAAAGGTTCAAGTATTAGGCAGAGGGAATGTAACTTTGCCTGGTCTAGGAAAAATAGAGGGGGTATTGTTAATACCTGAAATACCTCATAACATACTAAGTGCCATAAAACTAAGTAGAGATTCTGACATTAATACAGTTTTCTCAAAGGGAAAAGCGACTTTGGAGAAGAATAAAACAAATGTAGGCACTGTAATGATTAAAGGAGGCCTACCTTATCTGATAATAAAGGAAGAATGGTTGCATAACATTGATTCAAATATAGAAGATTGTATTGAGGCAGATGATGAAAACATTAGCAACAGTGACAATGATGAATGTAAAATATCTCATGACCATACAGATGCACACGATAAAAAAAAACCAAAAATAGGTAAGCCAATTCATGATGAGTGTGCTCACATCTTACATAGGAAGTTAGGACATGCCAGTTTTCCTGTAGTACAAAAAATGACTGAACACGCAGAAGGTGTCAAAATAAAAAATTGTGAAAACTATTTGGAATGCTCAGTATGTAAATCTACAAAACTAAAAACTAGTCCCAGGCCAAGAAAATCTACTAGATCAACTAACAAAATTTTTGACTTAGTACACATGGACCTAGTAGGTCCATTAACCCCATCAATCACTTATAGAAAACGTTACTTCCTGACAATAGTAGACGATTATAGTCGTTATGGGTTTGTTTACACATTAAAACATAAAGATGAAACCTTTCAAAAATTTAAGGAATTTTACAAACGCATAGAAACACAACACAATATCAGAATAAAACAAATTATGACAGATAGGGGATGTGAATTCATGTCTAAAGAATTCTCCCAATGGTTAAAAGATAGAGGAATGCTACATTACACGTCTAGTCCATTTTCTGCGTTTCAAAACGGGATTGCAGAGAGAAAGAATTCCACATTACAAACAATGATTAGGTGCACATTGGAGGATGCTGGCTTAAGCAAACAATTTTGGTCAGAAGCCTTACATTATTCAAATTACACACAAAATAGAACCTGGTCCAGTATTATAAATAAGACACCATATGAAGTAATGTATAATAGGAAACCAAAATTAGCACACATGCACATTTTTGGAGTCACTGCAGACGTACACATACCTAAACAGTTGAGAAGAAAGGGAGAAAATGTATCCAGAAGGCTCAGATTCATGGGATATGAAACTGGCACCAAAGGATACAGATTCATTGATAATAATAACAAATTTATAGTTTCCAGAACAGCTGTGTTCCATGAACAGGCCAACTGGTCTAAATTACATCTTAATGAAATATTTCCAAATAAATGCAAAGAAACAAAATCTCATGAGGAAGGGACCATAGAAAAACAAAATATCAACAAACATAAAAGCAAAACCAAAACTTGGACAAATAGCCAACACAAAATAAAGACAGACACACTAACAAAAAAGGAAGCAAGATATTTGCATGATAACAATGGCAAACCTGAAAGAGCCATTAGGAACAACAGGAATCAAATGCCAAATAAATACAGAGATTACATAATGCATATGGATGGTGAACCAATAACACCTAATACATATGAAGAAGTGTTAAAACTTCCTCGTGAAGAAAAAGAAAAATGGGAACTAGCTATGAAGAAAGAGATGGAAAGTTTACAAGGATTAAATGTATTTACACCTGCAATAGCACCTAAAGATAAAACAATTATTGGTACCAGGTGGATATATAAAATTAAGAATTTAGAAGGAGGCAATACTCTATACAAAGCTAGATTAGTTGCACAGGGTTATGCACAGAAATATCCGGAGGACTATACTGACACGTATTCCCCCACAGTAAGAACAGAGAGTGTCAAAACAGCTCTAGTGGTAGCATCAGCACTCAACCTTGATGTATTTCAATATGACATACAGACTGCGTATCTACACGCGAAACTAGATAAGGAAATATATGTAAGAGCACCTCACAGTCAATACACCAACAAAAATGAAATTTGGTTGTTGAATAAGAGTTTATATGGATTAAAACAATCTGGTAAAAGATGGTATGATTGTTTAGTAAAAGTACTTAAGACCATGGATTTCAATGCTACCACTGCTGATAACTGTTTCTTTGTCAAAAAGGGTGATGATTACATTGAATTTGTATTGATTTATGTAGATGACATTTTATATATAGGAAAACACAAAGAGAGAAGAGAAACTTTTGTAAATAAGTTAAATGAACATTTCTCGTTGAAATCCCTAGGTAAAGTGAACAAATATCTTGGTGTCCAAATTAATAAGACTAGAAGGGGATTCAAACTTACTCAGAGAGATAAGATTATAGAACTTTTAAATAAATGCAATTTAATCAATGCCAAACCCTGTGATACCCCTATGCAAACTGATTTTCTTAGAAATACTGATGAATCTTCTCCTGAATTCAAGGATAACACATTTTATAGATCAATCATAGGTTCACTTCTTTATATATCTAATTGGACTAGGCCAGATATCGCCTTACCACTCAATTTACTATCCAGACACGTCAGCAAACCCACAATGTACCATTGGGAAGCTGTTAAAAGAATTTTAAGATATCTGAAAAGTACACTAGATTTTTGCTTAGTATTAGAACCTAGTGATAACAAAGAACCAAAGCTTGTATGTTACGCAGATGCGGATTGGGCCGGAGACACGTCATGCAGAAAAAGTACATCTGGTTATATTTTTCTCTTAAATGACTGTCCAGTTTACTGGTACACTGGTAAACAAGAACTAGTAGCCACTTCAACGACAGAAGCGGAATATGTTTGTTTATCCAAAGCTGCAAATAACCTTGTATGGTTTAACGATTTAATTTCAGATGTTTGGAAAAAACCTGCTTTGCCTTTTGTTATGCATGAAGACAATAAAGCAGCCATTGAAATATCTAGATCCGATGCCATTGGACAAAGGTCCAGACATATAGACATAAAATTTAAACATGTGAGACAATTGTCTCAGGATGGATTTATTAAAGCAGTGCACTGTGATACTTCAGAACAATTAGCTGACATATTGACAAAGCCTTTACCTTCTAAACAGCACAAATATTTAACTTCTAAACTGCATATCTTGTATTGTCCCAAATCTGAATGTAATTGGTGTTGTATAACGAATCGGCATTTAGAGGGGGATTTGTCAGATGTAAATGCCTTATTCTCTAATGTGTAAATAGTATATGAATGGGATATCAGGGGTTAACTTATTCTTCAATTCCTAATGTATTCATGATTCACCACTCCCACTTATAGCTCCACCCATTGTATATATAAGGAGCCACCTTCACCCTTTTCCTCGCTTCTATCTGTGAATATTCAGTGAATATAGAATGCCTATTGTAAATAAAAGGAAGTATATTTAAACCTTTAATTCTTACTATTATTATTGAGTCTGATCCTGAAAATATTGCAACAGACTGGTTCAGCACTCAGCAGGATGATAAAGGCATATGATGCCTTCCTGGTTGTTTAATGTATAAATGGATACCTGTAAATGGACGATTGTGGTGATGTTAGAGGTGTGTCCCTTGGAGACGTGAATGTATGCATACTTCTATGATTATGTGTATTTAACTGAGAACCCAAATCTTGGCTTTTCCAAATGCTTCTCCTTCTCTCCTCCCTCCCCCATCAGAAAACATTCCTACTACTACCACCTCTTCTTTTTTTGTACATTGGGCCAATCTTCTGCACGCATGTGGCTTAGGCTAATAGTGTCCTGTGGTGTCTTCATTTTTATTTAAATTATAATTATTCAACGGTCTTCCATGGGTATTTTATTTCCGTGCCCCCCGTCCACTTCTGCTACTAACAATTTAAGCAGAACAAATTAAAAATAAAGAGATGTTTTTACAGTCTTTCTGAAATACGAAATAAATGGAATTCAGTCTTTAAACTGCATACAGAAATCCTATAATTGTCCAAGCTTCACATTTGTGATGCAGGAGAATGTCCTTTCTTTTTCACCTGTTCAGAATATTCCCCTTCTATGTTGGGGAAATTTGCTAAAGGAAGGACTTCTCTTGAAGGCTTCAATACTGGGGTTGATCTCTAATATATCTTAAAATCTTGATCCTGGAAAGGATTTCAGAAAGAGTTAGCAATCAACGCAGATCTTTCCATACTGGACTGTTTGAGCCGAATACTAAATATCACCTGCAGTTTAATGGGTGCATTTTGCATTAGTTGAAGCTTGCTGAAGCATTGCAACTGACCAGCAGAGAGCACATGTGATGGCTAAAGACAAGGTTGATTATTTAAATTTCAAAGGAAAATGAGAAGAGGGGGGAAAAATCAGCTATATTTGAAAATGTTTGAAATCTTTCCAGGAAAAGGTAACGGTCCGCAAGGAATAAAGAGCATAAATATTTTGCATTGATTGAACTTAATATTTGTTCAGATGGATTCTCTAAGTTTTTTTCATGGAATAAGTTAGACAACCTAGTGCTCTTTATAATAACAGCAGCCAATTTTAATCTGTTTTGTCAAAACTATCTCACAGAAGGCACTTCCTGACAGCTAATTTGATCAAATCCGCCTGTCTTTCTCCTATGGGATTCCCTCCCCCCTCCATTTAGCAGTAATTACTTTTACTTAAAAGTTCTATTTTAAGGCAATCTTCTCTAAGTGATACTCTCAGTTATACTGAATTTTAACATCCACCACTCCTAGTCATAAAATCATGCTAGCTGGGAATTTCATGAAATGATTCTGGACACCTCTGGAGAGAAAGGAACGACACATTGAAGTCAAACTCAGCAACTCCAAGCACCTGCATCCATGCAGTTTCATTGGCAACTGAGATTTGATGCAGCTGTTGGAAGAAATGTCCTTCTGAGTTCAGTTCCAAGTGGGGAGAAAGACACTGGAAACATGGAGACTGCTTGGAAAGATGGTTTTTAATGGTGGACAGGACCACATGGTTTGAGGTCCTGGGGGAAAAAAGGGAAGAGATACTGAGAGTCCCTGGGTCTTATACCCACTCTGGCTTTGAACTTCCTGGGGCATAGGAAGAGTATCCTGATTGGCCTCTGTCAGAGGTCATAGCTAGATTTTTAGGTTGTCTGTGTGTCAGTGGTGGGTTGCCCCTGATTCGGACCGGTTCTATAGAACCGGTAGTAAAACCGGCGGGAGGCTCTACCCACCGACTCCAACGCCATCAGGAAGCTTCTGCGCATGCGGACCGGTAGTAAAGGTAAGTAGAACCCACCCCTCCTGTGTGTTAAGTTTGGTTGAATCTTCCTGGGTGATGTAATCTCCCCACATGCCATGTGGTGAGTTCTGTTGCTAGATGAGTAGAGGGCTAATCCCATCTTCCTTGGATCTTGGGTGAGGGCATTTGCTTATGAATAGACCTAGCTATCTCTTTATCTCTTAAGTGCTAACATCTGCTGTGGGCTATTGAGGAGGGTGGGGGCTATTAAGAGTGAGTCTGCTTCCTGCCTAAAAAACATGTTTCTCTATTTCTCATCCAGGGAGGTATAATATTCTGCCTTTTTAATATTTCCTAGAATATTTCATTTTTTTAGAAGATGGGTGGGTGCTAACTTCCTACACAGCCTTCTAGGTGTGTTTTTGATATCACGTACGTACACACACACTCCAATGTTAACCCTATTTTTTATTTATTATCTGCAAAGTCATTTTGATTCCCCATGTAAGGAATATTGTCCCCCTGGAGAAAGGCGAGATACCAACCAAAACAAGTAGTTCATCTTCTATCCCCACCCCTGATATATTGGCAACATGTAAAGAGAGTTTCTAGCATTTGGTAAGTGCTCCAGGGGTTAGAATAATTGAATGAAGCATCCCAAAAGGATAATTTTAAAGAACAGATAACACATACATTGTAATCATTAATAATTTTAAAAGAAAAAAGGATGAGAAATCTAATAGCAAGCAAAATGAAAGACTGACCAATTTTTAATTTAAAAAAGCCAAACATTTAATTAAATATAGAATAGCATTCACTAGTGAGCTTAAGTGATCGGATTCAGACATGAAAACAGGACACTTTTTGTAACTGCATTCTAATAATATGCTCCCTCTTCCAAAAAATCCAAAATCCAAAGCAACAATAAAATCTAAATTTACATCATCTTATCATTAAAATGAGCTAAAATCTCATCCTATTTTAACTATGACAAGGGTTTGCATGTATACAGTAGAATGGATAACACAGTGGATTCTTAAAAGTTTCCCACTCCCTTGGAATGCCTGTTCATAACAAATACTTCAGAAACTTCCCTGAGCTTTGAGTGAGTAACTGAATATAGATCACGCTTACCTGGTTTCACTATTAATATATTCTTTCCTCTGGATGCAGCTAACTGATCTGGGCTGAAAAATCAGTGACCACTAGATGGCAGCCAAGGGCTAGGGTGGTTTCGGAGGCGGCCTGCCTTTTTCTAACATCTATGGCAGCAGCCCCCAACCTTTTTGGCACCAGAAGCTGGTTTCATGGAAGACAAGTTTGCCATGGACCGGGGAGAAGTGGGGGGGAGAATTGTTTTGGTTTCACTCACTTGCCCGCAGCTCACCTCCACCTCCTAACAACCCATGGACCAATACTGGTTGGGGACCCCTGATTTATTGGTCATCTAGATTTTTGCACCCCAAATCTAAACAGAATACCTGAATTTATTGCCCTAATCAAGAGGCTCAAAGAGAGAACATCTTGATGAAAGATAAGACAGAATTCTAACAGATGGGAAACTGTGTATACAATAAAATTAACACACTTCATCAAGTAATTTAATCCCAAAGATTACATGTTGTTCTAGAGTGCAAGACTGGAACGGAACACATCTGGATTTTTAAAAACGAAGCAGGTCCTGGGTGCTCCTATTACAAAGTGTCTATGACAAAAGAGCTTCTCTAAACACAGAGTAGATGCGATTGTGCTGTGACCAATCGCAAGACATGCACATTTGTCAAGACAAACAAAACAAGTTGCTTTCTGCCATGTCATCAGGACCCCTCTGCTCCCTTAGCGTCCCTTTGCTTTTCTTCTTCTTCGGCATACTTTCATTTCCAAACAGTTTGATGCAGTCAGCTGTCATTTTTAAAGAATTATAAAGAGGTCCTTGGGGTAATGGTAGCTATGGCCAAACAGAACCTGCTCAACTTTAAACCACAAAGCAAAATGGGGCAGAAGCTGCCCAATTTTAAACCAAAGAGTGTCTTTGACAAGAAGGCAGCTGATTTCCAAAACTAGCTGTACTGATGAAGAGGTGGGATGTTTTTTATGAGTGTTCGGGAATCTAAATAAGAAGTGTGCACTTGTCAGGGGCTAAATTTAATTGAATATAATAGGACTTACTTCCAAACAGAATGTCCTGGCTGAGCTATTTTTCTATAGTTCCACCCATTTAGAGATGTATATTACTGGGTTGTTTGTTCTTATGTGCTTTAAAAGTGGAAGATACCATATTGTCTTCACCCAACACAATCATATGAAGTACAATATTTTATAGGCAGAAAATGTTCCTTTCTTGAAAAGTCCCTGCCCTTTTCCCCATTAAAGTGATTGAACATGGCTTCCGTCTTGTACAGATGTTGCTCACCATGTATGGTACACTCCATGTTTTGAACTTGACCCTACAATTAATTGACAGCATTAACTGTTACGAATGCTTGACACTGACATTGAAGGCATATGGAAAAATATAATTTGGCAATATTGTTCAGAATGACACAGATCACTGATACTTCTTCTTTGCTACTTTTGCTGATCAGTTGATTTGGGATTGTTCTTGAACACCAGAACTCGGTCTCTCTCAGGTCGAGAGACTAAGGGATCATTTTTAGATGGCCATCAAAGCAAAAACATCCTTGCTCGAATTAGGCATTTATGCAGAAAGGCTTATACATTGTACGGCTGAATCCCAACCATATACTGATGCTCTTGCTTCTACCAGGAATATATATTAGGCCCACTTATGGCAATAAAAACACATTAGCACATATAGCACAAAAATGAGATGTTCTGCAAGGAGAATTATTGTAATATTTTTGGTATTTTGGAAAATGAGAACTTTGCAAGCTCAAGACGTTTGTAATCACAGTTAGAACAATAAGTCATCCCTGCAGTAATTCTCAACTCAGCAAAGTGTAAACACTTGAATCTCTGATACTATATAATGCATGATCTGATTCTGCTGCCATTTGCCATTCTTGAGAATCTTAAGTCATCATTTAAATGGAATAATAGTGCATATCAGAACAATGATTCACAGGATTAACTACAGATACATTTGCAAAGAAAGAAGAGCACCCGACACAACTAATCACCCCGTATTTTTGTATCTGTTGTCTTATTTTCATCCCTTCAGCAGCAAGCAAAATACCAATGGTGCATATTGGCTTGTATCACAGTGATCCACGAGGGAAGGTGTAGCGTGCTGAACATCGAGGAATTCATTCGCCCAGACAAAGTGCTTCTGGAATCTTCAAGGAATTTTCCTAAAGTTCTGATTCCTATTTTTTTTTAAAAAAAAAGAAATATGTATATAAATTATTACAGCATTTTTTTTTTGATGCTTACAAAAAGAATTTAATGTGTACAATATGAATTAGGGAAACATTAAAATAAACAATTAAAAAGCATAATTATGGCGGCTTAGCAAAATCATATAACTAAATTTAAAAATATTGATCAGGAGAAATTAAAAATACAACGTAACAGAAACGGCTGCCAGCAAATCAGCTCATATTTCAGCCTTCTTTTCTGTTTTTGTTACTGTTTTGCTTTTTGCTCTAAATATAAGACAGTTTGCCAGGTAAACCAGACAGGAAACACAAGCAAGATGACCTATTCTACTTTTTTATAAAGCTACATTAACAGAATCTTGCAAGTCTGAAAGTACATATCTCCCGCTGTCTCTTGAGAAACTGAGAAAGGCTTTCTCTACCCACTGTGCACCTATTTTATCTGACTGTTCTCTTATCTGACTGCTCCCTAGGCAGAATTTCTTTACCCTTTCTCTCAAGATCTTTCTCACATATCATTACAAGCATACACTCTCCAAATCAATTAATCACAAAATTCTTCCATAAAAGCCATCTGAAAGGAGCATTGTTGCAATGCTCCCTTCAGAAAATTACACACACACACACACACACACACACACACACACACACACACACACACCAGTAGTGGGTTGCCCCCGGTTCGGACCAGTTCACAAGAACCATTAGTAAAACTGGCAGGAGGCTCCGCCTACTGACCCGGACGTCATCAGAAGTGATCTGCGCATGCGCAGAAGAGTGCGCTGGCACGATGCAAAATGGTAGTAAAGGTAAGTAGAACCCACCCCTGACACACACACATTAACATATATATAAGTTAAGTTCATTTGCCACTAAATCTCTTTCAAAATTTCAAGGACAGCCAACACAAGTTACACAACTATTCCACTCAAGTTCAGAATGGCAATTTTTCTTCTTATGGGGATTCCAGATTATTCACCTAGAGAGAGCTAACCAGGGAAAAGTTCCACTATTTTCCCACTGAGATTAATAAAGTCATAACAAATACCATGTGAAAAAGGGCCAATTTATTTGAGAATTTATTAGATCCCAAAAAAACCAAATGAAAATCAGCTGAATTACCTAGAGATAATTAAATAGGGCTAATGTGTGTGGATGACTAATATATGGCATCAAAAACATACAGAAAACTTTTAATGCTTTGCTCCCATCTAGTGGCTGTCTGGATTTTTGCAGCCCAGGTAACCTTATAATTGTCTTCATTTCTTCATGACTGACAGCAATATCACTATGGAGGTTCCTGTTTCAGCCTCAGGTGCCTAAAATTGCTTATGCTGCTTCCCTATTTCACTCTAATTACACAAGAAAGATAAAATACACTGAAACACCAAATGCAAACACTTTAAATTTTAGTTTATAAATATTCACCTGTGAGGCCAAATTAGTCTTCAAGCGAAGAAATGTAAAGACGGTGTTACTTTCCTTGGATTCAAAAAACGAGTCGTAATCCTAAAGATAAAGAAAGGATTTTTTAAAAGTATACTTTTAAAATGTTCATCCTTCAACACATAAATGTGTGTTTGTGTGTGTGTGTGTCCTCCAGATGTATTTGATTAATTCCCACCATCGTGGCCAGTATAAGTTGTCAGTGTTTCTTTTACTCTGGCAACTTTAAGATGTGTGGATTTCAACTCCCAGAATTCCCCCAGACAGCCATACTGACTATGGAATTCTGGGAGTTGAAGTCCACGTCTTCAAGTTGCCAAGGTTGAGAGACACTGAGCCAAGGATTATAGGAGTTAGTCTAGTTACATCATGAAAGTGATATATATAGTCAAAAAATACAGTGTGATCAACCAGTTAAGATATATAAACAAATAACTAATAATGTTCCCCTGGAGATACAACTGGTGCCCACTTTCCTGAAGCTTTAGAAAGCCCTTAAGAATCGTCTCTGTTCCCAGGTCTGGGGTTCATGTATTCATGTATTTGCAGGGCCCCTGCTGTATTTAGACATTTTACCTCTTATACGTGTTTGTTTTTATTGTCTTCTGGATTTTGTAGGCCACCTGGAATCTAATAGAATGGGCAACTACAACATATTTAATAAACTAAATTTAGAATTGAAGATAATTCTATTTTGTTCATCCACCTAAAGTGTCTGGTTGAAATACAATAGAATAAGTTGCAGCGTTCCTCACAAGAAATTGTACTGCTTTCCTTATGATAAGAAAACACAGGATAAACAATAAATTAAATATTTACTTTCCTTTCCAATACCACTGCCCCACAGATCAGTACAGATCAAAGGACTATAAATGGCTGCTTAATCTGCTCATCTATTCCACTGCCAGACTGGATATAGAAGTGTAAATAATTAACCACTCAAACCCACCTATAACAAGGTAATTATATACAGATTCATTGCTCATACATTCCCTGTTCTGCCATTTCACTCAAACACTCCGACTTCAGAGACAACCCCCAAGCCGTGCCAACACCTTTGAAACAAGTTCAACAACTTCTTCTGGTTTCAAGTTTGATGTGGAAAAGAAATCAGAGTTCATGATTTCTGGTTGTAATGTCTAACTCTTCAGGCCAAACATGACAAACCAGCCCTACTCTGAAGCTCTGCTTGCTGAGTGACCTGGGTCATTTACTCCCATTTAGCCAAGGCTAGGATGGGATCTCCTGATTTGAAATGACAAAGCAAAATCTCAAGAGGTTTTAAACATGAAAGCTGAAACACCAGAAGCAGGTTCGCCTGTGTTATCATGCAGTTTTGATTTATTTAAAAAGGAATCTGATATGTCTATTCATTGCCCTGAAATCATAATCAGTCAATTTTTAAATCTCACATATCTGTTTATTACTTATTTATTAAACATATTTGTAGCCCCATCCACTATCTGTAGGATCTCACATTTCAGATTACACATGCACAAATAAAAAAGGATCTATTTTAACTGGGGTAAGAATGGAATGTATTTCTGCAATTTTATTTTACCCATAGTAGGATATAGCTAGTTACTTTTTTAAAAAAAACCCGTTTTACTTCTATTGTTATGCCACATCAAGTGGAAGAATTTTTTTCCCTTGACATAACATTCAAATTCATATGACCCTTGTTTTTCTTTATCTCATATTAGCAAAATATAGAAAAAAATACTCTTCATACCAGATGCAAAGCTGGTATTTTGCATATATTGTGCTCAATCACAGTTACTGCTTTCCATTTTCCATTATGTCATTTTGATAGCTAATTGCTTTTGGCTAAGTATATGATGTAACTCCCATCTATCATGGTTTATAAAATGCAGTTTATGGCTTAGCATATGTGAATTCACTATTTATAGGTCATCCAAGGTATATTTTACATAGCCATGAGTTTGTGTGATGTGTGAACACAGTCAATATTAGTTCACTGAAGCACATACCAGTAGCTTTTTTCCTCCAAATGAAATAAATCTAAAATGGCTCTACCCTCGTGGAAACAACATTTTCCCATTTTCTTTGTCCATAAGCTTTTTTCCCAATTGTGAAAATTATCACAAGTTTGTTTTCAGAGAAGTGAGCCTCAAGTTTCAACAATGAAAGTTGTTCTCCTCCATTAAGGCTCATCAGGATGAGTACAGCTCACTAAACAGTCACTTTCTCTCAGCCAACCCAGCTCACAGGGCTATTGTTGTAAGATAGGAGAAAGGAAGGAATAAAATAGGAGAAGGAAGGAATAATATGTATGTTTGCCACTTTGAATTATTTATAGTTACAATGGCTGGATAAAAATCTAATAAATAAACAATCTATTCTGCCAGTTCCCTATTGTTATAGGAAGTGTATAAATTTAATTAAAAAATAAAAATAATAATCCAAATTAATGGATTATTAGCAATAATAATCGGCAACTGGAGTGATAAGGATGAAGAAGCACACTTAGGCTAAGTTTCTTCTGAATGCCTAGCACTGTTCTATAGCTCTTCTTCTCAGGCCTTCCCTACTATAATTCAAGATGTAATATTGCAATTACTCCTTTCTCACATAAATTACAGCACTGTCTTAATTATTTTAACCACACTCCTTAAACTCTGATATTACTATAATCTAGTGCATTAATAACCTATAATTAAAATAGTTTGTATATGTTGTTGTTTGAAAGGCTTCTTCTTGTACTTTTTAAAACTTAATTAATCTCCTGAAATGACACAGATTAACTTCCCTTATCACTCCATTCTAACAGGAAAAACTTGCACTGAATTTCTGCTACAAAAATAGTTGGATTATAATTCAGCATTATTTGATAGTGATTCTCTCTCTCTCCCTCCCTCCCTCCCTCCCTCCCTCCCTCCCTCCCTCCCTCTCTCTCTCTCTCTCTCTCTCTCTCTCTCACACACACACACACACACACACACACACACACATACACACATACATGAAGTCCATATGCATTATTCGCTTTCAGGGCCAGAATATTGTACCAAATGCTGACAATGAGTGGGGAAAGTATTTAACATTAAAGTGAATTAAATATTTAATAAAACATTTAATAAACATTTAATATACGTAATAAAAGTTATTAAATCCAGAAGAAAAGAGAATAGGGAAGGAAATTCATGATAGTTCGCACCAATATCTTTCCCTATACCTTTTCATTCTTTTTCAAATATCTTCACTTTCTCACATTGCTCCATAGATTATTCTCTATAAACTTTTCATTTTTCTCCCTTTGAGAATTTTCATTCAACTACCTTCTTGGTCTTGCCCTTCTTCTCAAACTATTCACTCTTCATATACTTGTTAAGAAATCTATTCTCTCTATATGACCAAATCATATACAGTGGTACCTTGGTAGTCAACTGCTTTTAAAGCCATTAAATCTGCTACTCAACACATTTTGATGTGAACATTTTGTCCCGGTACTCATTGTTTGTTTGGTATGCAAGGCACAAGCTACAACTTGTCGGTGTTGGCTGCCTGCTGCTTGCTGCCTTGCTACATTATTCCTTATGGGAAAAATCTGTTCAGTATTCATCGTTTTTAGTACTCATTGAGCATCTCAGAAGCAATTAACAATGAATACTAAGGTACCACTGTAGATGTCATACCGTTTATCAATTTTTATTCATTCATCAGCCATTCATTTTTGACCTTTTGTATTTTACCACGTGTCTCTTAAGTGGTTCATTCCCATTGCATTCAGCTTGCTTTATGTAATTTATATAATATACAACTCTTACTTCCATGTAATAAAGTAGGCAAGAGTACACACTGGTACACAACAATTTTTGCTTTTAACTTTCATTCCTTGCATCACACCACATCCTATTATGTACACCATGTTCCTATTATGGCTTACATATCTAAAAAAATTCTTCATCAACTTGTTTTATTTTTTCATCATTTATGTACAATTTGCAATCATTTCATCTTCCCTATGAAACAGAACCATCTTGTTTCTGTTATATTAATCTTCAGATCCATGTTGTTTGTGGCATCATACAACCTACTTAACATTCATTATAATTCATTCAGGTTCTCAGTCAACATTATAATTCATCCCTGAACCTTTCATACTTTACTTCTATCCTACAAAAAAAAAAAAAAAAAAAAAAAAAAACACCCCAAACTGAAATCAGACTTGTTCAAGGCCATGTTCTGAACATACCTACACATTGTTACCATAACAATGGTAATCTAGTTCTCACATTACATTAAACTAAACACAAGAAAAGTCATTTGATGGCTTAACTGGTATAAATAAAGCCAAGGACCTGGCTCCTTTTGCAGTTTTTATATTATGAATAAGCTCCACCTCCCACATTTTCTTTCTGCAATAATCCACATTCCACATTTACCAAGTCACTCTTCAAGCAAGAACACTTTGAAGTGGCATTTCTTTTAAGCACCAAAAATAGCACCGTATAAACATGTCCTATTGAACATAAAAAGGGATGTGATGTGAAGGAGGAGAATACAAAAGGAAGTAAAGAATTTTGTAGACGAGAGAGGAACAGAAGGAACTCATAGGAGTACACAAACTCAGTTTTTATACTTAGGCACCCAAGAATTTAAAAAATCCTTTTAATTTTATCAACAGGTAAAATGCCAAATAAAATATTAAGAGATTCACAAGTATTTAGATTACACAGCGAGTAATCGTTTAAAAAATAGAAATAGTCTAATAAAAAATACAGTAAAGGTATAAGAAACACAAATTTAAAAACGGAAAGAACTGGGAGACGAGAAAAAAAAGAGAAAAAGCAAAATTGGGGTGCAGTCAATAAACAGCTTCAAAAAAAAAACCTTCTAAATTTCTTCAGTACAGATATAAATATAAAATAGAATAACTTTATAAATAAATTAAATCATAATGTACAATACTTCTGAAATCAATAAAAGAATGTGATTCATTTTTTTCTTCTTTTTGAGACTTGTCAAGGTGAGGATAAAATGGGAGGCCTCTGGGAGAGGGTCAACTTATTCTCCATAGCACCAGAGGGCAGGATAAGAAACAATGGTTGGAAACTAATCAAAGAGAGAAGCAACCTGGAATTAAGGAGAAACTTCCTAACAGTGAAGACAATTAACCAGTGGAACAGCTTGCCTTCAGAAATCGTGGGCGCTCCATCACTGGATGTTTTTAAGAAGAGTCTAGACCAGGAGTGTCAAACTCGGGTCGTCACGGCTGTGTCACGTGACGTATCGGGACTTTTCCCCCTTCACTAAACCGGATGTGGGCATGGCCAGCACATGATGCATCCGGCCCATGGGCCGGGAGTTTGACAACCCTAGTCTAGAGACAGTAACATCTGAAATGATACAGGTTCTCCTGCTTGAGCAGAGGGCTGGACTAGAAGACCTCCAAGGTCCCTTCGATTCTAAGGAGGCAAATAGGAAGCATAGAAACTGCATGTGGCTAGTTGGCCTACCCATCCCTGCCCCAGTAAATGAACTTCTGCTCCATATCAAAACGGACGGCAGCTACTTACCTAAAGAGGTTTTTAAAAAATCTACTTCCCCAGCCAGATGTACTTTGGTTGGCTCCTGGCAAGGGAGCTGCTGGAATCTAGCAAGACAGGCTAGAATCTACATGAGAAAACCTTTCCCCTGCATACTACAATTAACATACTTGAATTCACTTGCCTATAGCAATTACCTTTATAGATGCTAGGCGGTGATCAAATGATCTGTTCCCTTTAAAGAAAATAGGAAATGGTGAGAAAAATCATTTGGCAAATTGTCAGAATCAAGCACCCTGCTTCTCAGATAATTAACGTGCAAAGGACAATTAAGGCCTGTGAGTTTTAAAAAAAGGATTCTTCTCAGCACTGCTTGCAAGTGTCGACTTTGTCACTTTAAAAAAAAAAGCTGTCTAGAATGTTGTAGATTCTTAAAGGACAATTGTTTGGCTTTTAACCTATTT
The DNA here is from genome assembly GCF_059756535.1 of Pantherophis guttatus. NCBI lineage: Eukaryota > Metazoa > Chordata > Lepidosauria > Squamata > Colubridae > Pantherophis > Pantherophis guttatus. The sequence goes on along the minus strand of NC_142063.1, from coordinate 232,550,471 downwards.
ACTGCTTTACTCTATCCACCAACAGCTTTATGGTCTGAAGAGAAGCTTCCTTGTTGGAAATGTAAAGCAATCAGAAAGTCTGGTCTTCACTGTTCATATGTAAAATACCTTGGGCTAAAATCTTTTATTCTGTAGCAACTCATGCAGTTAAGCAGGCTTTTATGCAAATCAGCTAATAATACCTTCCCTCCAAAGAAGACATATTTTAAGTTTAACTTTGCAGGAATTTATTTAAGTACACTTTGAACCTTTTAAAAAAAAAGATTTCCTCATGTATATGATAAGCTCCTGCCATCTTAGCTTTTCCATGTTTATTTCTACAATTTATTGTCTGCCTTTTTACCCAAGGGATGGGCTGTCTTTCGCTGGCAAAGGGTTACAAATTTTTTTAAAAAAAAAAATTGGGGGAAATGGTAAAAACACAGCTGGTTGAATATATATATATATATTAAAAAAAGGCAGGGCCAAGTGAGAAAAATTAAAAAATCCTACAATCAACTATAGTTAAACATGAATCACTGCAGCAGGCTTTTCTCTCTTAACAGACACCCCAGCGCTTTTCAGTAATTAGACAAGTCGTTCCAATGGCATAATTGGGTGTTGGGGGACTCTGTGGACCTTCGGGAGTTGGCTCCAGAAAGTATCCAGCGATCAGAGCAGTGCGATTTGAAATATTTGACCCAATTAATCCTTTTCCTGTCTCAAATAATGTCATTATCTCCATATCACTATCTCCACAAAACCCAGAGTCTTTTACATAAGTGTCTCAGCAACAGCAGCAGTTTCAAACCAGCTCAAAAACAAACACTTTAAAAAATTGCTACATTACCCCCAGGATATGTTCAAATTACCTCAAGTTAAGAACCAGGGGTTCTTGCCTTAGACCAGGGGTGTCAAACTCAATTTCATTGAGGGCCCCATTAGGGTTGTGTTTGACCTCAGGGGGACCACAGGGGGATGAGTATGGCCAGCTCAACGTCATTCATCAAGGCTCCATTTTCGGCCGTAATGGCCAGCAAAAACGAAGCTCAGGGGGGCCACATGCAGGCCACCCGGGCTCCGTTTTCACTGGCAGAGGACTGCAGGAGGCCATCACGGCCAAAAACAGAGCCTGGGAGGGCCGTGCACGGCCCACCCGACCTCTGTTTTCACTGGCAGAGGCATCGTGGGCCGGTCCTTTGCTGTTTCCAGGGTGGCCCCGCAGGCCAGATCTAAGCACCCCACGGGCCCGATCTGGCCTGCGGGCCTTGAGTTTGAACACCCTTGCCTTAGACCATTGCTTGCCACACCTGTTATACAAAATTCAAGGCAGCTCTTAAGGAGCAAACAAGTAAGGTACAAGAAAAGGAGAATCAAGATGCAAATAGCAAAACACTAAAAACAAGGAAACCAATGAGGGGGGCACTAATCCACCTGACCACTAGATGGCAGCAAGGACTGTGTCACTTTGGTTTTTAAATCAATTGTCTAAATGGACAATTGTAAGATGAAGAAATTACTGAGGACCCATTTCTACCCTTAAGCTATTGCCTGAGTGGTTAATAGGAGTTCTATTACTACAAACAATCTTCCTCCTAAGGCAAACAAAGATGACTATTGTTTCAGAACAAGTGAAAGAATGGGTAGTTGTTGTTTAATCTTGCCTGCAATTTATCTTTGGCTGTTCTGATGTACATCCCACTAAGTATCTGAGGCTTCTACCTCTTGGGAGCTCTTTCTGCCAACCCCATATTATTCTGAACAAGGACATGCATTGTGTATTGTTATGATTGTAAAACACCACCTGCAGCCTATTTTATCAGTTGGCAATCCGATTAGGAGTTTTCCACTGAACTCTGTGTGCAGCTGTAACAAACACACCAAAATAAACTACTCCCACCAAAGCAATTCTTGACAAGCATTTACATGCCCGTGCTTTATTTATTTTTTTCCTTTCCTGAAAGACAACCATTTGTAAATAAATAACTTGGTTTTCTGATACCTCTACTTCCTCCAGGGTCAATATACTCCAGAAGTAATGCATTTACTACTACATTATTTATTTATTTTATTTTATTGTTTTATTATTTTATTGGCTGCCTATCTTATCACATTATTGCTACAAGTTTAGTTAATATTGAGGGCCCACATAATCTGTGAGGCCCTGAACCAAATCTGAGGCTGTGGGGTTCTAGTATTAATCCTAAAAAGTCTATTGTTTTTATTAGAAAACCAGACTACTCATTGTCCATTTAAAGAAATAGTTCCAGAAATATAAAGAATATAAATATAAAGAATATATATCCTTTAAAAATAAATATTTCAACTTTATGTCATTAAAAATTAAGCAAGAGCTCAAAAACGTATTTTAGTTAAAAAAAAAAAAAAACACAATAGTTTTGTCAACATTCACACATGAGGTAATATTGTGTCATTGGTAGCCAGCTGCTGACTGTTATGTATTTATCAGAGAAAGTAGCATCCTCAGAGTTTCTGCTCAAATACTAGAAAATCTCCAAAGATAGTGATTTCATTTTTTCCAGGACACTTGAGAGGATACAGAAAAAGAAACGTTAACAGAGAAAAAAATTAACATTTTTACAGAAAGCTACTGGGAGATTTTTCAAACTAAGTTTCATTGTTTGTAAAACACTGTTGTTAAAGGACTGCTTTATTTGGAAAGTGTAGCGCTTGGTTTCTGTTTAGAAAGACCAGAAATTCTTTTATATTTCCCATGACCTATTTATCATGAAACCAAAGCTGTCATTTTTAGTCTTCAATTTTCAAAGCTCAGATTTTTAATACAGAATTGCCAAGCAATTGTAAATGGATTGAAACAGATTATTATGAATTCAGATATGCTAGAATTGTTATGCAAAAACAGGATTGTTATGCATAGTACATAGCTGCTGTCAGATATATCCAGATGTTAGCTCAGTCCAAATTTCATCTTTTTTATTGCACATCCAACCATGCCTGAATATCCATATAAATACTTACAACATAGATTCACTGAATCAACAGTACTGTTTGGTTAATAACCCAGTGAAATGTTGACAACTGTTGCACTGACATTAGTCACAAAAGTGCAACCGCTACACACACATGAATACACACAGTAACACAATTATTAACACTATTTCATTATGCTGTGTTTTTAATGATTTTTTTCAGTGCTAAGTAAGTATTCTATTAATGGATAATTTATAGAAGTTTTTTTAATGTTTATGATAGGCCCTTTCACCTTTAAAACCCTTACATTTATTTATTTATTTATTTACCTTGCCTGTAAACCTTGCCCATTAAGAAATGGAACTTGTTTCTATTATTTGAGTTAACTCCCTCACATTGCAATTCAGCCTTTCAGTCTGAAGTGGAAAGAGCATTTTTTTATTCCAATATAAACAATATGGCTCAATTGCTAGAAATATTAATAGATAGTATATACAGGGGCTTTTAAGTGCTAATTCATGAAATGACTCACCAACCTGCAAACAGGCTAGGGGTGAGCCCATACAAGAGCAATGGCACTTCAGAACCATAACTTTAGAAAAATAATGTTAGGAATTCAACATAAAAGTGAAACAATATATTTTTCTTATCTGCAAAAGACGAAATGTTACTGTTTGCAATGTGTTTATTCCCAACCAAAGAATGGATTAATTCAAGCCATTAGATTATGCTATTTAATTTAGGTGGTACACTGTGCAAAAGCAATCTCTTCAAATCAACTTACTACATCTTATTACATAGTCCAGCCAGGAGGTAGAAAGGGACAAGAGGGCAGGAAAGACAGAGCCTTAACTTGCGTATCTGGTGATTTCAGACTACATAAGATTCTTAATCATACTCTGTTTCCTCAAAAATAAGACTGGGTCTTATATTAATTTTTGCTCCAAAAGATGTATTAGGGCTTATTTTCCAGTTGGTCTAATTTTTGGGAAAATATGGCACTAAATGCATCCATCTGGCTGACAATCTTATTTTTGGGGTAGGGCTTATATTACGAGAATCCTGGGGGGAAAAACATGCTTATTTTGCGGTTGGGTCTTATTTTGGGGAAAACACGCTATCTCATGAATTCTTAATCTAATTTCAAAAACTCTCAGCAACAACATATTCATTCTTCTGGCAGAAGTAATCATTTTCTTCCCTGGCAATCTACTGGGTAACAGAAAAGAGTTGAAAGAGAAGGCGGCGGGGGGGGGGGGATGTGTAAAAAAAAGAAAAGGCAATTGGCCAAGAAAGCAATGTGGAGGATGAGAACCCCATCCCCACATGATTCCTCCTCTTCTAAATTCAGCTTCATTTACCTTTAGTCTATGGCCTCCCAAAAGTTCAAGCTAAAATTAGGCCCTAAGAGAAGAAAAGAGTCTGACCTCTTCTGTTTAAGTAATTCTGCCATGAATCCTGTCTTTGTGCTTCTAGTTTCATGGGCTACAGTGATGCTTGCAGCTTTTACTTTAATAATTAGGAGAAAGCCAAAATCTCAGATTTTTTTTTATTATGATCATTGACCAGCATAGATAGAACCAGCAAACTTTCTCCCGTCATTACTGGAAGGACTTGAGCAACCTGGCTCATGTGCAATCAATCAGAGAGTGGCAACCAACCTATTTCCACTATCCAAATCACTGTTCTAATGTATGAAGTATTAGAAAACAGAATAAAATCAAACAGAAAATTCTCTAGTAAGATGAAACCTGACCCAACCAAAAATTTATAGTGACCTACTGGTGAACACAATACTCGTCATAATGAATCTGATGAAGAAAAATGATTGGGAATTGCCCTGTCTTTATTTTATGGAGAATAGATGTTTGATATATTATGGAAGCAAGAAACACTGGGAGTGTATATATTCAGATACAATCAAAATTTCTTAGAGATGTCTGCTTTAAAGGAACAGACATGCTTCTCTTTCCTGTTGGTTTCCACCAAGGAAGGGCTTTTTAAATTTCATCTAAGGCTAGAAATATGTCAGAGATGAAAAATCAATCACCAGATGTTTCATTATCCCATAATTCCTTGGCATAATCCAAAAACTCCTCCACAGCACATGGGAGGGGATCTAATCACCATGGTGCCCTCCACATTCATGCTACCTGGAGTTATTGTCCAATACACTCCTCGTTTTTCTTCTGTAATAAAATGGAGAAACCACAAACTTTTGAAAGTAACTTACTCCACAGTACTCATCATTGCTGAAGATCTGGGGAGGCAATGGGTTGCCTTGTGCAGGCAGTTTGTCTTGAGGAATATTTTTATACATCCACCGCCTTTTCTCTTCTGACATGGTGATATCCACTTCTTCAAAGTCAATCTTGTTGGCTTCCAGAAATCGCACAATGTCTTGTTGCCTCTTCTTCATCTGGAAAAAAGAAAGGCAGAACTAAGAGGTAATTGCTTGTTGCTCAGGCCAACTGTGCAAGTCAATCATGGCAAAGTTTCTACTGTATGCAAAAAAATCTATAAGAGGTTTTCGGTCAGCAATAATGTAGATATTGTCTTTTCTTGATCAGAAAAAGTCAATTTACCCATCTGAGCAAGTTCCATCATCTTTACCAACCATTCCTCCATTGTGCATGGTACCAAATTTTTATATCTTTGTGCATACAATAATCTCACTGAAGTTATTATGCACAGAAATAAAGTTTTTTGCAACTGTCCATACATTCAAAAAGAAAAACCTCTGTTCTCAATTTTATATTAATGTCCTGGTCCTCGAAATCTGTGTGTTTTAATCCAAACTTTTTCAGTTTTTTCACATGTCCACAAAACATGATGAAATATCCATTCTTATTCACATTTTCAATATAAACTGTATCAAGTGTCCCTATGCATTCTAGACAATTTTTATAGACACTGTATAAAAATTCTCAGCTTTATAGGGGATGCAGTAGCACAAAGGCTTAATGACACTGGAACTGCTGAGCAGAAATGGTCTGCACTCTGGCAGTTTGAGCCTAGGTCCATGAGACCAAGTGAGTTCCCGTCACTCGATCACTAGCTCCTGCCCACCCAGAAGTTTGAAAGCAGGCAATATTGCAAGTAGATATATTTGGAGGGGGGTGGGACTTTGCTATGTTCATGTGTGCAAAAAGCGGAAGCTGGCATTGGACCTGGTCAGATGCAAGGCATCATGATCCGAGGTGAGGCAGTGGTTAGAGTGCAGTACTGCAGCTAATTCAGCTGACTGCTAGTTCAGCAGATCAGCGGATCAAATCTCACCGGCTCAAGGTTGACTCAGCCTTCCATCCTTCCGAGGTGGGTAAAATGAGGACCCAGATTGTTGGGGGCAATATGCTATTTAGTATACTGTCTTTGGTGTAAGCCGCCCAGAGTCCTCGGAGAGTGGGCGGCATAGAAATATGACTAATAAATAATAAATAAATAAAGTGGTGAGGCAAGTGATCCAAGCTCCTCCAAGTGGAGTAGCTTGGAAGAGTCAGCAACCCATTCACCACTACCTAATTCACAAGTGTCAAACTCGATTGCGTCACATGATGTGTCATGACATATCACGATGTTTTTTGCCTTCGAGGAGCTGGGATGGGTATGGCCTGCATGTGACGCATCCAGCCCATGGGCCGCCAATTTGGTACGGCTGAGCTAATTGGTAGAAAGCTAATTTGCCCCCACAGTGCACCAAGGACAGATGCACAAGCCCCAAATGGAATGAACTAGCAATCTAGGCTGTTAGGACTGCAGCCTAGTAAGCTAGTATTTATAGATTTCCCTAACATTGTATGCCATACACTAAATAATAAATCTCAACTTTATAACATAATGTAAATTTCAGTCCTTTCAGCTACAAATGTTCCCATTGTTCCATCTGTATATTACAACCAAAAATTTTATCCCACTTTATCATACGTTCTTTCACTTGTTCCTCTTTGTAATTTCAAATTTCAAAAAAAGCTTACACGTTTTAACAATTGCATGTTCATTTGCACATAATTCTACACCTTTTTTGTGCAGTGTCCTCAAGGGATTTTAGGAGGTGAAATGAGGTGCCTTAACAATTGTAACTTTAAGGGTCATTTTTCACTTCTCAATCCCTATTCAAATTCCTAGTCAGAAAAAAAGGGCCAAATAATTAACCCAGTTCACTGGGAATCACAAAAGGATACTGATGTAGACCCTAAACTACACATGCCTATTTGCACCCATTTTAAAAATTCTATTTCCGCTGTGTTAGCATTTTACACCAACATTCTGGAAAATCGCATTCTCCAGATAGGAGGGGGCTGTATGGATAAGAATTCAGAGATAGCATGGCCCTTTTAAAGTTTCCAAATAAAGTGTATTTTTTAAAAAAGAAAACTTATATTCAGGAAAGAAACATAATAAAACAACAAACAATGAAGCTATTGCTCCAACACATAATTTACTCAGTGGGATATACAGTGGACTAAACAACAATGCCTATTATGAAAGCTTTACTAAGGACCTCCAAAAGGGGGGGGGGGAGAGGGGTTCAGTAGCACTTTGCTATAGCAACCGCTTCAATATGAACATCTCAGGAGAGACTCTTGATTTCCCAGGACAGAAGTTCAAAGATACTACAGAGGCTAGTTGGGAAGCATTACAATGTGCTCTACAGTTTTTGTTTTTAAAAAGCAACTGATGAGACTAATTTGCTAACTGAAGTACAGTGTATGCAGCTGACACACATAATCCAGAGAAATTGTTCATCTTTGAAACAGGGATCCCACCAAAAAGCTCAATGTCTGAAGGACATAACTCAATTCTAGACGGTCCAAACTGATCATTTCCTACACACCATTCCTGCTTCTTCAGGAAGAGGAAGGAAGATCTTCTATGACTATTTTAACCCTTCATACTACTTTAGCTTTCTTGCCCTTGTCTTGACAAAAAGCACTTTTCTTTTTACAATTCATAAAGAATATGCTTTCAGATGACCCACAGGAAGGAATAATGTTGTTGGAAGTGAACAACATCAGTTCTAGTCAACAAGACTAATAGTTAGCAACAATGAAGTCTAATAACATCTGAAAGGCCACATTCCATTGGCTCTGCTCCAGTGGTGAAATCCAATTTTTTTTACTATCGGTTCTGTGGCTGTGGCTTGGTGTGCTTGGTGGGCGTGGCAGGAGAAGGATATTGCAAAATCTCCATTCCCACCCCACTCTGGGGCCAGCCAGAGGTGGTATTTGCTGGTTCTCTGAACTATCAAAATTTCTGCTACCGGTTCTCCAGAACCTGTCAGAACCTGCTGGATTTCACCCCTGCTCTGCTCCCCCCTCCACTGAAATGGCTAATAAGACACAAAGTGATTCATTAAAAAACAATTTAAAAATACAATATACCACATAGGCCAAGAATTTTAGGTTCCAAAATAACCCCAAAAGATTAAGTTTAGACATCAAATTAAATATGCTAAAGTAGCACATTTTATTAATTTCTGAGTAAACAAAGCAAAACAAACACAAACACAAACACAAGACTCCTTATTTATGTAAAGAAATGTATTATTTTTTTCATTACTAGCAACTAATTATTGATAAAAATTAGTTTGTAATGCTACAGATGTTTAGATCCAGCTCAACTCTCTCAAAAATACTCCGCAGAAGAAAATGCCTTTCTCAATTCCCAGTATTTTATTAGACTGTATCCAGAATGTGCTGTTTGATTATTTCAAATTATTCATTTTATTAAACATTCTATTTTTTCAAGACAACATATTATAACTAAACAAGTGGAATTTTTCCATGACTAATTTTGCAATTCTATCCAATGAAGTTTGGGCAATCCGGAAAATTTGCAGAGAAGAAAACTTTTTGTTGTCTAGTTTTCATTTCATTGCACTAACAAGTGGGGAAAAAAAAAGAGATCATGTTATAGTACACATATTCCAAAATTCTCAGAATAATGGGAGGTGGAATCCTGCATATGGTTCCCCCACTACTAGGTCTGTCCAATCCTTCAAAACAGATGCTTTAGAAAAGTGCATACAAAGCACATCATTTTGAACCAATCAAATCATATCTTTTCAGTGAGAACAAATAACCAGTGGAACAGCTTGCCTTCAGATGTTGTGGGTGCTTCATCATTGGAGAGTTTTAAGAAAAGACTGGATAGCCAACTGTCTGAAATGGTATAGGGCAGTGATAATTAACCTTTTTGGCACTGGAGTGTGTGCACTGGAACCCGGAAGAGAGCAGCTGGCCAGGGCATATGCATGCGGCAGCTAGATGCTCTTCTGGGTTCTGGCTTGCACATGCACATCGGCCAGCAAAGCCCAGCTGGCCGGTGCACATGTGCATGCCAGATCCCAAAAGAGAGCAGCTGGCTGGTGCACATGCGCGCGCCGGAACCCGGAAGAGCAACTGGCGATGGCACATGTGCCCACAGAGAGGGTTTGTGTGCCACCTCTGGCACGCGTGCCATAGGTTCGCCATCACAGATATAGAGTCTCTTGCTTGAGCAGGGAGTTGGACTAGACCTCCAAAGTCCCTTCCAGCTCTATTCTGATTGGTTTTTTTGGCCCAGCTGTTCAGTTAATCCTATTTCCACAGGCACATACATTCACAGGCACTTTGTTTCACTGTATCCTAATACAAAATAGCCATAGATACACGTGGAGGCAGAGACCGCCAGGAGCAACCTCTGAACAACCACGCAAGGCTGAAAGGAGAACCAGCTGCTTTAAGTGCTTAAAAAGAAGGGCAACCTCTAATGTTGTAAATCATTCTTTCAAAGAATTTGCAGGTCTCTGTGGATTAATGGTGCCGAGTAACTGAGAAAAGGGAGGACGCAAAAGAACTAAAAAGAAAAAGTGGGCATTAATCTGTCAAAACTAGGTTATGGTGCACTTACTACAAGGCAAAATCACTGTACTGCATATTTTACAAAACTGTTCTAAATGCTAGCAGTTTATAGACAGCTTAGGAACACATTGTTGGTGGCAAGGTGTAACCTGATTGACAAACAGGTAACCTGAGGATAGTTAATAGAGGGTTAGAAAACTGAATACCCAAAAGCTAAGGCAGTATCCAGACCAAATAGTACATATTCTAACTCGTCATGTAAGCACTATGCTAACATAGTTTGCTTTAATTATTTTTTCCCATAAGTCACAATGACTGAGCTCATATATAAGATACAATCATAAATCATGTTTTACAAATCACAATATAAAATCTGCAAAATGTGTGAAGCTGGAACTAAAGAAATCACATTTTGCTGTTCAGTATTCGATGAATCTAGAAATTAAGCTGAATAAGGCAGCAAAGCATTTGAGACTTGCAAATTTTGCTCACCTGTTTGCACAAATTTTATTTTTATATGCTTAATGGTAAAAAAAATAAGACTACCTTAAAACTCTCAGTTCAAGATTTCTCATACATTAAGATTGAAAGACTTTTGCTTTAAAAGTATATATCTGACTGCATGCTCTGAAGATTAATGGACTGCCTGCAGAGAATACTTTAGTAAAATTTATGGAGCTGCTGAAAATGACTATTTTCTGTTGGCAACTTGCATCCTTGTTTAAAAAGAACAATTAGCTCAGCAACCGGTAGAATGCACAGAACAGAATTTCTGCATGTTGCTCTTTTTTTTTTCCAAGAGCTAAATCTGGAGCACAATCAGCAGATGGATGACAAAAGTCGGGTAAGCAAACACCAATATTATTAAAGCAGTTTAAAATGACTCAAAATGTAAATCAGCCAGTCAGGGATTGGGAAAATAAGACCAAAAACATGCCAGCTGTTGATCAACAGAGGGGTCTTGAGTTCTGGCTTAGAATTTTGAAATATTCTTTGATTAAGCAAAGCATATCTGAATTCTAGGACAGGGATTAAGAATGCTTTTGGGGAACAGCATATTTATGCTGTGTGATTAGAAACCAGAAAAAATATTCAAAATATATACCGTATTTTTTGGAGTATAAGACGCACTTCTCCCCCACCCCTAAAAGTGAGTGAAAATTTCAGTGCGTCTTATAGACAGAATACGGGTCCATTTTGGGGCTGACGAACCCTCCACAAATCGCATTTTCGCCCTTCCCAGCCCCCAGAAGCACTCTGCAGTGCTCCACACAGCTCATTTTCTCCAAAAACAGGTCCGTTTTTGGGCTCCCGAACCCTCCGAACGTCACGTTTTTGCCCTCCCCAGCCCCAAGAAGCACTCTGCAGGCCAAAAATGGGCAGATTTTTGGCAAAAATGGGATGTGCAGATGGTTCAGGGGGCCAAAAAAGGGGCCTGATTGTGGCCTGCAAAGTATTTCTGGGGGCCGGGGAGGATGAAAACGTGACACATAGAGGCCAAAAACTATTTTTTTTCTTGTTTTCTTCCTCTAAATCTAGGTGCATCTTATAGTCCGATGCGTCTTATAGTCCGAAAAATACGGTAGTTTTCTATACTGAATATTTTGTAAACCAAACATCTGATCAAATCTCTATATCATATTTCAACAAACTGAGAGCCAATTTGGTATTATTTAAGACGCTGGGCTGGGAATCAAGAGACTGAATTCTATGCCTCCGTTAAACATAAAAACCAACTAGGTGACTGACTGAGATACACTCTTTCAGCCCAGCCCACCTCACAAGGTTGTTGTTGTGGTGAAAATAGGCGGTAGGAGGTATGTTTTCTAAGGTTCCTTAAAAATATTTCTAAACATATATCTGATCCCCTTGTTTCTGATGGTACAAATTGTACTATATCTGTCCCCATCTTCTCAATGAATGGCAGTATGTAATGAAATCATCTACATATAGAGATAGAAAAACCTTAAGTGATTAGAGACCAGAGTAAAGTGGTCATACAAGATGTATCTATATATGACTCACACAAGATCTATCTATATATTACTAAAGCTCTTTTTTGTCAAGACCTTTAATTGGGTGAAAATGGTGCATTCTAGGGCAATAATTTTTGAACCAAGGTACCTCAAATGGGTTTACAGAATGTCTCCAAAATCTGGGACCCATGACTTCTGAGGGATTAAATTTGGGGAAGTTGTGACTGCCCTCTGTGCTGCTGGTTGCTACTGTGCTGCTGCTGTGGTTGTGTAATCTTCATTTCCAATATTAACCATAGAACCATATTAATTCTGTGACAGTTTACCAGCAAGACTTTCTCCACCAACCAGGAGAGGGGAGGGGAGGGGAAGATTTCCAATGCTCCCTGCCAGATTCCCACAAAGAAAGTCAATGGGGAAGCTAGCAGGAAAATTGCTTCTTCTATCACTGCTTTTTTGCCCAACATTGGTTATTCCGTTTCTGTTTAGGTAAGGAAATATCTTTGAAACAATGGTCATTGATTGTCTAATTTTATACAAAGTTGTCTCATCCTGTATATTTTTCATTCTGAAGAGTGCTCTACATTCAATATAATAAGGTAGCAATTGAAATCAAGGATGAAAGATTTAAGATTAAAGTCCTGCATTTTGCTAGTATTATCAGAGTTCATTATACTGAATTTCTGAAGTTACTGGCAACTTCTATCATTCATTAAAAATGAATTTCTGCAGTAATCCTCAATTCACTTATGTGGAAGAAAGGTCCCTGAATAATGTAGAGAGTATTTCTAAATTTAAAAAAAATCCCAGAAGGGCAACCATATTAATCCTTACTAAGCGTTATTGCTTAACACTTTGCTTAACACATTGTAAGCCGCCCTGAGTCTCCGAAGAAGGGCGGCATATAAATCAAATTAAAAATAAATAAATAAATAGAATAAATAATCCACAGAAGGAAAATATACATTTTGTAGCCTATTACAAATTTTAAAAAAATGGTAGAAACATTCATACACCTAGAGTCCATTCTATCAGATGTGCAAAAATAAGCTATAGTAAAAAGTGTTGGCTTTTAATTTAATTGAAAAGCTTCCCCTTGTTTTTACTCAGTAAACATAGTACCCCACCTTTGTAATAAAATGCAAAAGAGATTCCATGAGCATGACATGTTCGTTTATTTATATATTATCCATAATAACATTGTACTGGAGTCATAAGAAAGAAATGGGGGTTAAGGGAAATGAAGCACCTCTGTTAAGTGAAGAGCACTCTCAGTTCAGTAATTTCAAATGTCTGTTGAGGAAGTATAGCTTATTTTTTATACAAATGATCACAATATTTCATCAAGTTATTTCTGAGAATTGTTTCACTTCTATCTTGAGGAATATACAGTGATACCTCAGTAGCGATCATTGGTTCCAGGAGGCATGAGTAGCAAACAATTTTTTTACCATTAGTAAAAAATTCCACGCTCACATGGAATTTTCCATGCTCACCCCATTCCTAAGATGTCTGTAAGGGGCGTGCATAAGCGCAGCAACATGCCTACCATCCCTGTCCTAAAGGTAAAGGTTCCCCTTGCACATATGTGCTAGTCGTTCCTGACTCTAGGGGGTGGTGCTCATCTCCATTTCAAAGCCGAAGAGCCAGCGCTGTCCGAAGACGTCTCCGTGGTCATGTGGCCGACATGACTAAATGCCAAAGGCGCACAGAACACTATTACTTTCCCAAAGGTGGTCCCTATTTTTCTACTTGCATTTTTTATGTGCTTTCAAATTGCTAGGTTGGCAGAAGCTGGGACAAGTAACACAGGAGCTCACCCCATTACACGGCACTAGGGATTCGAACCGCTGAACTACCAACCTTTCGATCAACAAGCTCAGCGTCTTAGCCCCTGAGCCACCGCATCCCATCCCTGTCGTAATGAATGTCCTAATTAATTAATGTCCTATTGTCCCCATTTATTCATATCCATTTCATTTATTCATAATCATGTTTATACTTATATCTGTAATCTTATATATGCTTCACAAAATAAATAAATAAATAAATAAACCCTCCCCTCTCCCGCCCGCCCCCCCACCCTGCCGGTCCGCCAAGCCGGAAAGGTTGGGACTCGCTGGTCTACTTTATGGTTGTTGCACTATTACTGCTGCAGAATTGCCAGTAGCACTTCTCAGACCTATTGATTATTGAGAAGGAACAGTGGTGTCAAAAGTACTTAAGGCCACACCACTTTTCACATACCGACTAGAAAATATTCTAGCATTAAGTTTACGTATACTGTATACACCAACCCTTTGCTTTGAGCAAGAGAATAATTTGCCTATTTTAGTAGTTCAAGCATTCAATTACAGATATGGCACCTAGGAAATGAGTAATAAACTTTTAAGGGAAGGAAGGATTTCCTGACTTGCACAAGGCAAATAGGCACAGAGCCAAATATAAATAGTACAACTTGATGTATGCCTGCTCAAATATAAGCTCTGCTAAGCCTAGTGAGACTTAGTAGAAAATCCCAGGTTTTTTATTTGAGACAGGGACAGCATCTTCAGTTTCTTGGTTATTTAATCATTGTTTTTAAATATGTGACACAGATTAAACATTTTGATGATGTATTACTATAAAGCACTTGCTAAAAATAGACGGACAGTTCTACTACGAGAGAGGCTTTTATTGTGAATGTTCAGTGATTGCTCATTATACAGGTTCTAAAAAGATCTAATAGTTTACTCAGCAGGCTCCTGAAATGGATAAATAGTCATTATTGGTTGTTAACATGCAGCTACCTAGCATGATACATACTTTGTGCCAAACCACACTGTACTTCAGCATTTATTACATGAATGGACGGAACACAAATATCACACACAGCTATCAGATCTATCAAAAACTGCAGAGACCATAGAGGCTGCATACGTGTGTTTTACAGAAGGCAAAGTTCAGTATCACCAACACTGAAGGAAAAGCAGTTATGGGTGTAGAAAATCTCCTTCAATGACTTTCATAAAAAGTCCATGCAGGTCCATATTTATGCTTACCTTGATAAGAATATATAACTCAACAGAGTTCTCTAGAGATAGCAAAATTAGTTACAGCAGCAGAAAGTCTAGGGATTATAAACTACCTGTACAATATGTCTAAGAGCCTTTCCTAACTTGGTGCTCATTAGTTTTCAAACTGCACAACACCTGCAGGAAGGAAGGCCAGAGATGGCTATCTCTGTTATTACTGTACAAAAGACAGAAAACTTCAAAGGGTTAATGCGGCTTCACTTTGTTCACATTATCATACATATAAACACCAATCCTAATTCTTTGAGCAACAATCCTTACAGTGCCAAAATATCACCGTGTCTGTGCAAAAGGGAAATATCTAAAGACTAAAAGTATCTTGAGAGAAAAACAGAAGGACTGAGAAAAAAGATAGTACTAGTGGGGACCACTCAAAAAACATTTAAAAAAAATAGTGGATATGCCAACCACATGTAGCTGAAATTTTAAGCATATTTACAGAGGCAGCTTAATTACTTAAACAGCACATGGTGCCAAGCAAAAATGTTTATTTTCAAAGAGCTGTGGGTGTTGGTTTAGGATGTGCTTTCTAATCATTTTAGTGTAAATCCTCTCACCTTCCTTCAATAGATTTAGAGTTTAATATCTCTATATTAAATATAATATAATTATATTATAATATAATAATATAATCTTAGCAAGGCTTAAATTTGACTTGCATCAGAAATACAACTTTTTGAGTTTTTGTGTGGATTGAAAAATGCTATTGAAGCAGCAATTTTATGGTGAATTTAATGTGTTTACAAACTCAACTTATGTGCATATAATTACAAGCTCTATTATGAACTCAGATGAGCTCTGGCATGTTGATGGCGAGTGGATTGTTTATCCTTGGGTGTTGGAAGATATGTGGGGTAGGTTTTGTGTTTTAATCCTGTACATTGCCCAGAGTCACTTATGTGAGATGGACAGGCATATAAATCATATTAAATGCATAAGGCCTTCTCATGCACCTACCAGTCCCATTTCTACATATGGACTCCTTTTTCAAAAAAAATAGTGTTATTCGTTATTAGACATAGATTATTAATTATTAATTACTTCATTTTAAAACCGGGGTCACTCCGATTTTTCAGAAAGGGTAACAAGGACGGTAAATGCTTTTGATGTATACTTATTTTCTTTCACCCTTTCATATTACCAAATTAAAGGAAATGGGCCAGTAAACAACATTATTAGTAAATTACAACATGCATATTCCAGTCCGCCCAAACCCAAAGATTCTGCAACCGAGAGGCTGCCGATAGGACCGCTCGCCTCGTCTCTCTCTCTCTACCGGGAAAAAAGGCTGTTAATTAGCCACGAAAAACAACTACGCCGCTTTGCAGTTACGGACTTCGTTGCCCACGATAGAAATCTCTCTCTCTCGGCCCCGCCGGTTCCCTAATGAAAGATTTCCCGCGCGTTTTGCTTTCTGTCGGGTGGCGATTTCGACAGCCTCGGTGCATAGATGCTCCCGGGGGTTTTGGGGGGAGGGCTGGGGGGGGGGTCTGTCGAAGGCATAGCCTTCCTTCCCTGACCTCGCGTCCCGAGTGCGATGGATAACTCTCCTACCATCGTCCAGCCACATGGGTCGTGCGGGACTAAGGCGTGATGGGAGTTGTAGTCCGGCCCAACAACACCAAAAGCCAGGGACGATGAATGAATTCAGAGGCTCCCTCGCTTGATCGTTGGGACTTTCACGCTCCCCAGCCTCCCTTTTCCACTCACCGCCACGGAACAAGAGGAAGACGCGACGAAAACCCGAATGACCATCTTCCCTTCTTTCCTCCCTCCCTACATGCGCTTCAAGGCAGCTCCCTCTGCCAAAGTCTAGCAGCTGCGAGCCTTCCGCGCCTCCGTGTCGCGCCGCTTCGCCTAGACTAGAGTCTGCCTAGCCAGCGCCTAGCCTGCCTCGCTCCTCTAAGCGCTTCCGCCCTACGAGCCCGCGATCGCAGGGCGCGCCGCAGATAAGCAGGGCTGCGAGTGACTCTGAGATGCGGCAGGAATCCGAAGATAAGAGGGGGAGGGGAGGGGGGAGGGGAGGGGGGGAGGATGCAGGGTGCAGAGATGTCTGGGAAATGTAGTTTTACGGGCCCTGGCATAAACCGAAGCTGTCCGACTCCAAGTGAGGGCGATATGCAAATAAATAAGGGACCGCACATACCATCACTTCGTTATTGGAAAAGATAACAAAATCATCTCAATGATAAACCAGTGGAATAAAGAATATATCAGTTGAACTGAGAACAGTAGGATAAAGAACTGACAAGTATGCAGCTATTTCACTGACCTCCTTAACAGATGTTTATGGAAAGATGATATGCAAAGAAGGGATGGGGGCAAACCAATGCAAAGACAAAAGCCATTGAGTGGTTGTGCATTTTCTGTAAAGTTTGGTTTTAGAAAAAAATTGTCCTGTAATCTGCAACTCCTACACCGTAGAAACATTTGGACCACACATCTTGACCAGGGTAAAGCAATAGATGCAATTTACATAGATTTCTGTAAAGCCTTTAACTCAGTGTTGCATGACAAATTATTGTTAAAACTAAGTTCTTACGGCATCTCTGGATCTCTGCACAAGTGGATAGCCATGTTCCTGTCCAACAGGCAACAAATAGTCAAAATAGGGAGGCCCCAATCAAATTGGCACCTGTTAACAGCGGTGTCCCCCAAGGCAACGTTTTAGGACCCACGCTCTTTCTTCTTTACGTCAATGACCTATGTGATCATATTAAAAGTTGTGTCCTCTTCGCTGATGACATAAAATTATTTAATACCACTGACAATGCTACTGCTCTACAAAGCAACATTGACTATGTGTCAGAATGGTCATGCATTTGGCAACTCCAAATCTCAACTAATAAATGCTCTGTCCTGCACATTGGCAAAAACAATCAGAACACCAAATACAAGTTGGGCGGAAATGATCTCGTAGACAACCCCCTCTTTGTCAAGGACATAGGAGTACTCATCTCAAACGATCTAAGTCCCAAAGCTCATTTTAATAGCATTGTCAAAAAAAGAATTGTTAACCTAATCTTGTGAAGCTTCTTCTCCGGTAACATTGTATTGCTAACGAGGGCATACAAAACCTTTGCCAGACCAATTCTTGAATACAGCTCATCTGCCTGGAATCCACACTGTATATCGGACATTAACACAATTGAGCAGGTCCAGAGGTATTTCACGAGAAGAGTACTCCACCCCTCCACTCACAATAGAATCCCTTATGCCACTAGACTTGAAATTCTGGGCTTGGACAATCTGGAACTGCACTGTCTGTGGTCCGATCTAAGCATGGTATACAAAATTGTCTGCTAAAACGTCTTACCTGTCAACGACTTCTTCAGCTTCAACCACAATAATACATGGGCAAACAATTGATACAAACTCAAGGTTAACCGCTCCAAACTCAATTGCAGAAACTACGACTTCAGCAACAGAGTGGTCAAAGTCTGGAATGCTCTCCCCGACTCTGTTGTAGAGCTTCAAACTCTCACAGCTTAAACCTCAAACTGTCTATCATGGACCTCACGCCATTTCTAAGAGGTCCATAAAGGGAGCATGCATAAGCGCACCAGTGTGCCTATCGTCCTTATCTTACTGTCCCCATTTATCTGTACTTACTTCCTCTGTTTATGTTTATGTTTATATCTATACCTGCTATCTTGTACATGTTTGACCAACAAAATAAATAAAAAATAAAATAAAATAAAACATTGTATGAAGGATGCAATTTCCCTATTTTAAAACCTCGCCCAGAAGAATCCAAAGCAAGACAGAGTTCATTTATTTGCACCCTACCATTATTATTTTTATAACTAACTCAAGGTGGTGACATATATGATATACCTTCCTCCTATTTTCCACATAACAACTACCCTGTGAGGTGATTTGGGCTGAGACAGAGTGACTGGCCCAGCTGGCTTTCATGGCTAAGGAAGGATTAGTTGATGGATTAGTATGTGTTATTTGTAGCTGTATAAGAACTAAGAAAGTTTGCTTTGAAAGTGGAAATTCTTGATCTTTAACACAGATATACCCTTGATTCACATTACAAGTCAGACTAATCTACCCCTTTGGCTATAATTTGTATTTGGCTCCTAATTCAGGTTAATGCACTAATGTTTCCATTAGTGACTCTTTCCTTTCACGCTTCTCAGATCCTTCCTCTTGATCTTTTGCTTTTGAGTCAAAGATGGTGCTTGCCTTTTTATTT
Source organism: Pantherophis guttatus (assembly GCF_059756535.1). Lineage (NCBI taxonomy): Eukaryota > Metazoa > Chordata > Lepidosauria > Squamata > Colubridae > Pantherophis > Pantherophis guttatus. The sequence continues at coordinate 232,531,444 of NC_142063.1, read as the reverse complement.
ATTGTCTCTATTCATTTGGGGCTATTTTAATTTAGATTTAGGAATTTGTACCTTTGCTTTTCTTTATTCCTTGGAGTTGGAAGCCCAAGACCTAACAGTTAACATGAAAATATCTTGATTGCTGTTTGTGACTCTCTTTAAAAACATTAGTCCTGCTAATCTTCTAGCTCCACTTGTTTGCTGATCTAGGCCTTATAATTTTATATATGTGCTTTTTCAAAATATGCAGCACAAATTATATTTTATCTAGTTTAATCAGTGGTGGGTTGCTACTGGTTCTCCCTGGTTCTTGCGAACCGGTAGTGGAAATTTTGAGTAGTTCGGAGAACCGGTAAATACCACCTCTGCCTGGCCCTGCCCCCAATCTATTTGCTGCCTCCTGAGTCCCAGCTGATCGGCTAGAAGGAAAAAATCAGGGCTCACTTGACAAAGAAGAGGAAAAAAAAACAAGACATCTTAGCTTTAAATTGAGAAGCCAAGAAGCCTCCCAACTGATCGGCTAGAACCAATCCACTCCTTGTAAACCGCTCGGTGGTGATAGATTGGCAATTGAGGCCAAGCTGCCTGAAAGTGGTTTCGGATGCTCTCGGTGGTGGCAGAGCGGCAAAAAACTGTTTAAACTCTTGCCACAGCGCTTCAAAGGGCCGCCCTACAGCTGATCAGCGGTAAAAGGCAGTGTGATGGTAGACCGGTGCGCTCCAAAAACAAATAGGTAGACCGGAACACTCCAAAAACAAATGGGAAGACTGGTATGCTCCAAGAACAAATGGGTAGACCGATACGGCTCTGCAAGCAGTTAAAAGCCTGGTAGACCAGTACCTCTGCTAAATCCTAAAGAATTGTTTGTCTCATGACCATCAAACCATGCCCACAAAATAAGCCACACCCACAGTACTGGTAGTAAAAAAATTTAGAACCCACCCCTGAGTTTAATGTTTATATTTTATTTCATATCCCTTTTTAGTCATTATTCTTTCAACTGATTTGGACATTTAGAATATATTTGTGCTTTGTCATACTCACTATGGACTTCCCCTTACTCTATAGATGTTGAATGTGACTGGCGATGAACAAAAGTTTGCTCAGCCCAAGTTCAGATCCTGTCTGGGAACATGAGAAACTTCCAACTTTTTGCAACCCCATCCTCTACTCTAGGATCCTATTCAGAACATTGCACAGAGATAGCAATGGTTGAGAGCATTTCCCCCACCATTCCAAAGAGATCTTAAGCAGTCACATTTTCTTTCTGCCAGATAGGAGGTTTGTATCATCTAGCGGCCACTAATTTGCCTTCTCTGGAAAGCTGTTTTTGCAATGGCTTAATCACATGAAATGCAAAACAGATTATTAATAGATGCACTAGTTGATTATACTTTTAAATGATTTGCCTATTGAAAGCAGGGCAGAAAAATAGCACTAGAACAATGGCTAAAGAACTACTGTTTTTCAATTTTAAATAATAAATGTAACACAGTTATGCAGCAATAAGAATTATAAGACTACATAAGTCCAAGGGGAAACAACTGCTGGGAGTGGAGGGAACCCCTACCACTTTAGCAAAATGGATAGGGATGGAACCCCAGCAGATGCCTTCTACTACCCACTTGGAAAAGTATTTTTAAAATATCAATAGAATCTGCAGATAGGTCATTCAGGTACAATGTAGACTGCCACTGCAGAAGGATTTATTTATTTATTTATTTATCAAATTTATACACTGGCCATCTCACTATTTACGTGACTCTGAGCCATTTATAAGTAAAAACCGTAAGAGTGGTTATGTAACCCAGGCACTTGGAAGAAATCTAGTGGGGCTGACAGCAAACTGCATCTTTGAATAAATGTAGCTTTACATTTGTCATCCCTGTCCAAGTAGCGTAAGAGGCAATCAGACAGTGAATCTGATTATTTCTTTCCAAACACTTGAAGAAATAGAGAAAAAGAATTGAATTCTATGAACGTGCTCTTTATCTATGAAAATGCTATTTGTCTGAATCCATTTTCTTTGACATTAAAAAGAGGCAGCTCACCTAATCTACCGGTATTTCCAAGTTGTGTTTACTTATTTCACAAACCAAATTCCTACAGGAATAGCCAGATCTTTTATCGCTTTTGTGAAAGTCCAGCATGGTTCCAATAATCTAAATGCTCTTCCACAGAGCAAGTGAGGAGACAAAGAAGATCCAGTACCCCTCCATTATTTTATATTTAAATGTTAGACTTACCATCCTTTAAAATTATCTCTCTTCCACCCTATTCACTAAATATTTCTCAAAGTGGCAGTTTTCTTTGCAAATATTAACTTAAGACATGTCTATAATGCCGAGTCACCACAAAAGTACTTACTAAAATAAAACAGCCTGGCAATTTTGATGGACTCCAATGAGATCTATAAACATCTAGTTATGGAAGTAATAAGAACTAATCTTATTTTTATAAGCATCCATCCCATTCTAAGAATTAAAAAGTGTCAGGGATTTCAATGCTCATCCAAAATTGTTTTCTTGAATAAAGTCACTAGAAATGTTTGATGTTTCTATGCCATAAAATTTCCTTATGCATACAGTATGTACAACTTGAATGAAAGATAAGGGTATTCAGTATTAGTACTCCTCTTTCCACTAAATTTTCAGGTGATTCAGGTTTTCCTGCTATAAGCAAAGTCAGTTTTCATCCTCCTTTTTCCTTTCTAGGAAATATTATTGTAAGAGACTTCCCTCCTCCCCTTGGCCTAGTTAAGCCAAGTGAGTCATTTCCATCTATCATGTATGCTTTCTTAGGGCAATTCTAGCTCCTAAAATTAGGACGTTCAGGTTGCCAGCTCCCTATTGTTGGATGAACTAAGGCACCTCCATCCAAAATTAAGAGGACTCCTCACAAGTATCTTAAGGACAAATCAGACAATAATACATTAATTCTATATTTCCTCCAATAGGTGTTTTCAAAGTTATTTAATTACCAGAAAGCAGCAGAATGATACAGAATGTGAGACTATTATGTGAGAGATGAGTGGGTATCTAACTCACCGTCCCTCACCCAGGGGTGAAATCCAGCAGGTTCTGGAGAACCGGTGGTGAAAATTTTGAGCAGTTCAGAGAACCGATAGAGGAAATTTTTGAGTTCTTTGGCTGGCCCCAGAGTGGGGTGGGAATGGAGCAGAGGTGGGTTTCAGCAGGTTCTGACCAGTTCTGGAGAACCAGTAGCAGAAATTTTGAGTAGTTCAGAGAACCGGTAGTCCCACCCCCATCTCTTCTCCGCCTCCCAAGTCCCAGCTGATTGGGAGAAAATGGGGATTTTGCAGTAATCTTCTCCTGGATTGGGGAGGGAATGGAGATTTTACAGTATCCTTCCCCTGCCACGCCCACCAAGCCACACCACACATACCAAGCCACACCCACAGAATCGGTAGTAAAAAAATTTGGATTTCACCACTGCCCCCACCGTCAACTTTTCATAGAAAAACTCATATACGCTCAAGATCATATGCTGCTTAGAAATAAATTATACAGAATGTAAAAACAGAAAATGCACATCCAAGAATGTGAGAAAAAGAAGCATGTGATTTTGAATAGGAGAAAACTAATACAGAGACTTGGATATATGTCTGTAGGGGGAGCATTGAGAAAGATTTCTTTTTTGAATTTACTGTTGAGCTATAATCCTACCCAAATTCTTATTTCTGTAATTTATGATCTATCCACTTTGTTTCTACCATTCAGCTAAAAAAAACTGCTTGAAAAAAAATTGTTAGTTCGGGAAACCTGATACATATATACAATATTTATCCACACATGCACATTTCTCACAAGCTTCCAGTTATTCTTGGCTTGAAAGACTTTATGTAAAAGCTAGTAAAATGAGACAGAGCTTTTGGCTATCAGTTCTGGATTACAGACAGTGGAATGTCGATTAGATATAATGATTAACTGTGATGTTAGGTTTGCAAAATAAACTGTCGTGGACACTTATTATAAACAATTAGTCACTAGCAGAATGTAAGTACATAAATCTAAGGAAATAATATCCTTTTTTAATAAAAATAATTTATTGGTTAGAAAACTTAGTAGATATTTTCTCATGAACGTACATCATTTTTCATTTATCCTGAAAAAACAAACAAACCCATAATTCCATGGTAATATGCCATTCTTCCACAGAAGCAATCTTAAAAAATGTGCAGATCTGTAGAAACCAACTGCTAGAACAGGGGTCCCCTGACCATTTGGCCACAGACTGGTACCATTCCGTGGCCTATTAGGAACTCGGGCGCACTCGAGGTGAGTGGCAGGCAAGTGAGCAAAATCCCTACCCCCCACGGTCTGTGGAAAAATTGTCTTCCACAAAACTGGTGTCAAAAAGGTTGGGGGCCGCTGTGTTAGAAGATCTGAAACTTGTCAATTCTATGTTTACATTAAATATTTACAAATATATTCAATTATATTTAGTTTCTTAATTTTTATTTAAGATCAGGAATTGTCTAGCCAAGACCCTCAGAAAGATGGATCGATGGATTGGTGAGATCTTTGAGACAGAAACGCAGTCCATCAATGGTATGAGAAAATCCAAACTAACTTTGGATCCTCTAGACCAGGGATGGCTAACCTTTTCCAGACCAAGTGCCCAAAGCGCGTACTTGCATGCTCAAATGCACGAGTGCGTGCCCAAACCCCAAAAATGCAATGCATGTGGGCCGCCACGCATGCGTGTCCCTGCATGCACCTCCCACACATGCACATGCGGCCCCGTGCTCCCCATCCCTGTGAGTGCATGCATGCCCCCCCGCATGCACCCTGCACATGCACAGTAGAGACCCGAAAACCAGCTGGCCGGCGGGAGGTGTGTACGCATGTGCGGCAAAGCTGAACTGGGGTGATGGCTCACATGCCCACAGAAAGGGTGCTGCGTGCCACCTCTGGCACGCGGGCCATAGGTTCGCCATCATGGCTCTAGACATTTACAATGTTGGTATATACTATATACAATTGTGCCTTATCCTAATCTCCTCCTGGTTTGTCTAATACAATGCAAGTGAAACAAGAAGAAAGCAGTCATGATTACATATAGAAATCCAATAAACTCTTAAACATATGACAGTTGGCAAGTATCATGACAGCAGCATGTAGGTCACCTTCCTTTATTTATGGATTTGCACTCCTGTCTGAAAGAAACCAATGTCTAATAAGCCTAGCCTTGTGATATGAAGAGTATGAAGCTGTGAGTAGCACTGTCCTTGCTGCACTTGGATTAACTCTTGATTTATTGTATGTGAACACTTTTAAAGGTAAATCATTAAATCTGTGCTATCAGATTTATCACTGTGCTCACTGTGCTATCAGTGAGACACAGAGCCTGATAGCTTTTTTTCAGGAAGCCTGAAAATGAAGATGTGTACTTTTGTTTGAGATTCAAAGCGTAATACACATTTGCCAACAACAGAAGAATGAACAGGAAACAGGTAGTCCTTGACTTACGACCATTCATTTAGTGACTGTTTGAACTTACAACGGCACTGGTTTTCACACTTACGACCGTTGTGATATCCCCATGGTCGCGTGTTCAAAATTCAGGTGCTTGAAACTGGCATATATTTATGACAGTTGCCTTGTCATGTGTGATCACTATTTTTAACCTTGTTTCCGACAAGCAAAGTCAATGAGGAAGCCAGATTTGCTTAATGACCACATGAATCACGTAACAAGTGATTCGCTTCACAACTGTGGCAAAAAAAAAAAAAAAAAGTCACAAAATGAGCTGCAACTCATTTGGCAACTTCCTTTCTTAGCAAGGAAATGTTGGGCTCCCTTGTGGTTGTAAGTCGAGGACTACCTGTATTTGTTATCTATTTTTTTGAAGAGCTGGGATTCAAGTTGCAAGATTTTCCTACGAGGTCAAAATATACTGATCTAGGATCTCTCCAACAGACAGGGCCAGTGTTTCCTCCTGCATCCCCATGATCAGATTTCTGAGGGCATGGGGAAGCTGAGCTGATTAACTTTCAGCTCAATCTTCTAGCAGGGTAATTTTACAACAAATTTTATGCACCTGGGAACAACTGGTCCCCTATTAGAAACCTGCCTCCTGAGATTTCCTCCTTCCAGCGGATATTTCTATGCAAAGTTTCCAGCCCCCCCTCTGCCCCCATATAGGGGAATGTTAAAGAGGAATGGCTTTGCTTCTCCTCTCACCATTTTTCTCTTCCTTGCTGCACAAGAAAATGTACCAAGAAAACAAATAGAGAATGGCAATTTTCTAATTTCCTCTTTCACTTTCTTTTATACTCCTCCTCCTCCAACTATTGAAATTTCAGCTGCAAAGACACTCATGAAATGCTGCAAAACAACAAAAACAACAGGAATCATTTGTTGAGATGGGTGGCCATATAGATAGAATAAAGTTAGTAAATAAATAAATTGGGACAAAACTGGCAACTGGAAGTGTCATCCCCCCCCCCCTTAAAATCAGTATTACAGGGTTAGTAATCTACAAGATACTGGTATGTAACAGTTTGTTGCTTATTGCTGTAAGAGCAAAGCTGAATTTTATCACAATTGTCTGAAGTAGTGTTGAAGCTCCACTCAGAGGATTTATAGACAACTGCAAGGATATTCACATCCGTTCAGAATTTCTCACAAAGCAGCAAATGTACCACTAATTGCAATTATGATCCTGGTGGGTGGTTGATACCATATGCTAAATGACAGCATGTCCAATAAGCCACAATTGGAGGAGTTCAGATACATTAAACCTTAATAATACTATTTATAAACCACAATGGCTAAGCCAAAAACAAGCAAACAACAGAGTGACTGAATCCTGACAGTAAGTAGGAAGGAAAGAAAGATTCAAGAAAGTAGATAAAACAAGTTAGTCCACTCTTATTAGCAAAAGATACAAAAGTCTCCCTGGAAGTTTTTAAAATTTCAATTAAAACCTTTGTGACAATTAAAAAAAATTCTACAATACATTGTTTGGGTAAGATACTATGCTCTAATTTTCTTGGAGAAAAAATGGGGTATGAATATAATAACGTTAAATAAATTGAAAGACTGATGTCCCAATCCCATGCAGTTATTTAACTGGCAAATTTAGACAGAAATGAGAGAGGCGTTAATGGGAGCAACCTACTACTTTGAGATATTTATTACTGCGAATCTATAGCAAAAAACAACTTGGGTTGAAAGAGGAGTTAAATTAAATTCAGTGAAAACTCAAATACATTAATATGCATTAGGAACCCAGATAAATTTGCAAAATGAGCATCATTATGCAAGCTCTGCCTCTTTTCTACATATGTTGTAAAGTTCTGTTAGGGAGAGAGCTTATCACATGACACTTATTTTCTAATGAAAATTAATGGATTCTGTAGATACCAAAGGATGAATCCTACTGATCAAAAAGTACAAAGCAGAAGTAATGACAGGAAGAATTCTAGTAGTGTTGTCAGAACAAAGAAGATCAATGTGAAAATTAATATATCAAAATGAAGATAGCTTTGATCAGTGATGGGATTCAATTTTTTTAACAACTGGTTCTGTGGGCGTGGCTTACCTGGGGGTGTGGCTAGCTGTTCATGTGACCGGGTGGGTGTGGCTAGCTGGTCATGTGACTGGGTGGGCGTGGCTATGTGCATAGGGACTACTCAGAGGGCTGAAAAAAGTCATTTCTGACTGGTCCTCGCACTTATGACCATCCTCACATTTATGCCCGTTGCGGCATTCTTAACAACCGTGTCAGTCATTTCACCACTACTTCTCTTCACCACGGTGACAAGATAGGGCGCAAAACATAAAATGTGAGGACAGTCGTAAGTTCAAGGACTAGTCAAAAGTGCGAGGACCAGTCAAAAATAACTTTTTCAGCCTTCTGACTAGTCCATATGCACATAGGGACTATTCAGAGGGCTGAAAAAAGTCATTTCTGACTGGTCCTCACATTTTTGACTGGTCCTCGCACTTATGACCATCCTCACATTTATGCCCGTTGCGGCATTCTTAACAACCGTGTCAGTCATTTCACCACTACTTGTCTTCACCACGGTGACAAGATAGGGCGCAAAACGTAAAATGTGAGGACAGTCGTAAGTTCGAGGACTGGTCAAAAGTGTGAGGACCAGTCAAAAATAACTTTTTCAGCCCCATGAGTAGTCCATATGCACAAAAGGACTACCCAGAGGGCTGAAAAAAGTGATTTCTGACAGGTCTTCGCACTTTTGACCGGTCCTCACCCTTATGACTGGTCATCATTTATGCCCATTGTAGCATTCTTAACAACCGTGTCACTCATTTCACAACTGCTTCTCTTCACCATGGTGACAAGATAGGGCAAAAAACGTAAAATGTGAGGACAGTCATAAGTTCAAGGAGTGGTCAAAAGTGTGAGGACCAGTCAAAAATAACTTTTTCAGCCCTCTGAGTAATCCATATGCACAAAAGGATACAGCAATAGAGAGGGATAAAGAAAGGAGAAGAGAGATGGAAGAAAGAAGGAGAGAGAGGGAAGGAAGAGAAGGGAGGAAGGAAGGGAAGGGAAATTGGAGTAGGAGTGAGGGTAAGAGAGGGAGGAAGAGAGGAGGAGAAGGAGAAAGGAAGAGGGAGTAGGGAGGAGAATAAGGGGGGGAAAGAAAGTAAGAAGGAAAGAAAAGAGAGAGGTGGTAGGTTTGAGGAGAAAGATTGCTGTACAGTAAAAAAGATGAAATGGAAGAAAGGCAACCCCAAACAAATATAAAGATGTTAAGATAAAGAATGAATTGTTAAACTTTAAAGAATAAAAGAGAACAAATATGAATAAATAGCAATAATTAGAAACACACATACAAACATACAATTTATTTTCTTTGAACAGAGTATTTGGCCGGTTCACAAATTTAAACAGTGTTTAGTCATTTCAATTAAATTTACAATTTCTATATTTCCTTTTTGCCATATTTATTCCTTATCTATTTTTTAAAAAAAACCAATATTACCCTTTATCCTCATCTCTAATCTTAATCAAATTCAATTTTTCCCTTCTATTCTATATTATACCCCTTCCCATTATCATCTATTTTTATATCCATCCTCACATTGGTTAATTATGTAATATTACAGTTGTTTAATATAAATTCAACATTTTAATATAAATCAATTAGTTATATAACTATCTTTTTTGTATATTAATCAATATGAACATGAATATTCCAATTATTTCCATGCAATCCAATTTCTTACAAATCAATTAATTATATTTACCAATAATAATAAACCAAATAATTTCCCCCATATATTCCTCCAAACCACAACTTAACCATTTCTGCTTTCAACACAATATACAATTAATAGTATCTCAATTATTACAATTCCCTAGTTAAATAGAGCTTTTTTTCTTTTGTGTTTTAAAATCTTGAACTCTCCTCTTTTCCCCTAAATTTCCCATTGTTTGCACCTACCTTTTTTGGTGAGGAAAAAGAAATCTGCCTGCCTAATTTTCCAACATTGCAGCAAACAGCAAAGCCAACAGCCTTTTTTACTTTCAGTTTCGTTTTTCAGCATAGCTAGGGGGAAAAAATCTGCTGCAGCACTCTTTGCAAGCAAGCAGCAGAGCCCTGAGCAAAACAGCTGAGAGCAAATCAGCTGAGAGTCGGGAGGCCGATCTAATCAAAGGGCTAATTAGCCTATGCTGAAGCTCCTCGGGTCAATAAAATTACAAAAAAACACTGAACGGTTTGTTAAATTGCTGGCTTGCCGGCCCCTCGCCCACCATTATTTATTGGCAATAAATAGTGATGTGGAGGGGCGGGGTTAAGGGAGGGACGAGCCAGCAATTTAACAAACGGTGCAGCCGAACCGCCTAGAACTGGCAGAATCCCACCACTGGCTTTGATCTCACAGGGAAAATGAAGTGAACAATTGCAAATTATATATGACAAAAATAGAGCAAGTACTGTGGATGAATGTTTACTAATGATAGGAAGATAGATTGAGAAATTTTAAAACCTGTAAGAGTGGGTAGAAGAATGGCAGGTAGTATTTAGCCAGTGGTAAAAAATGAATATTGAAACAAACAAAAATGGCTATGCATAAGACTGCTTCTATATATTTATACTTTGTTATATGGAAGTGAAAACTGAATATGTCAAAAGAAACATAAAAATAGAATGCAGTCGGAATGAAGTACTTAAAAATATGTGTGAAATAATAAAAAAATATAAAAAATAGAATAATCAGTAGTACAGATAGTCCTTGCTTCACGTCCTCTGTTTGAAGGCATTGAACCAGGGGATTTAAGATGTAGCTGTCACAGTGTCCTCATGGTCACGTGATTGCAATGTGGGCACTTGGCAACCAGTTTGCAGTTCTGATGTTGCAACGTCCTTTGACCATGTTAACACCATTTACAAGCTTTGCTGCCAGCTTCTGACAAGCAACGTCAGTGGGGAGGCCAGTAAGTAACAAATGGTGATCATTTGTATTAAATTCTCAGTCCACACGATCACTGACTGAGGTGAGGCGAGGCGGCTGCAGCAATCAACAAACTTTATTAAGAACGGCAACAAGTTAACAGGAACAACAGCCGCGCTTTTGACAGCTCTTTTATACCCGAGCTGTCCACGGTTTAACCAATCAGAGAACAGCTGAACCATTTGTGCCGGTTGCTGGGGGGGGGGGAATCGCTTCTGGCAGCCTTAATATTCAACACCCCTTCCCACCCTGGTGGCGCATGCGTAGTCTTGTAAGTACGCTGGCCTATGCCGGCTCCGCCCTGATCGCCAGGGCGCGGGAACTTCAGTTTGGGGATTACCAACTGTTTTGTCTCCTAATACTGACACATCGCCCAAATCTTCCCCCTGAGTGTCCTCGACTGCTTCATCTGCCTTAACCGGTGATTGTGATGGGGTTGCCTCACTTTCTGTGTGCATGGGAGAGGGGGGAGGTTGATCCGTAAGGATGGCGGGTGGCTCCGCCTGATGTTCTGCTAGAATGCCGTCCCCGCGAGGTAGGCTCGTGGTCAACCCCCATTTCCGTAGCTGATCCTGATGTCGTTTCCAAATCTTACCCTGGCCCATGTCTACCTGATAGGAGCAAGGCCCTGCAATTCCTACAACTCTCCCCGGTAGCCATAAAGGCTGTCCCGCGTAATTACGAGCGTAAACTGGATCCCGCAGTTGGAACGGCAGGTGTCTCTGCACTGCGTCCACTGGCTTAGCAGGGCAATATAGAGGGTGTATGCGGTCAAGCACTGTGCGCAGTTTACGGCCCATTAACAACTCGGCTGGGCTCTTATTCGTAAGCTGGCACGGGGTGGTATGCTGTGCTAAGAGATAGCTACTCAATTTTTCTTGCCAACTCCCTGAGCCTAGCTTCCGCAATGCGTCCTTAGCGGATCGGACGGCGTGTTCCGCACGTCCGTTGCTAGACGGATGGAACGGGGCGATGAGACAGTGCCTAATCCCTTGGGTGGCTAGGAAAACCTCGAAGGGGGTGAATTGGGGCCCATTATCCGACACCAGAATGTCAGGTAACCCGTGGGTCGCGAACAAACCCCGGAGAGCCCATATAACAGACTCCGAAGTGGTGGACTGCATCAGGACTACCTCCACCCACTTAGAATATGCATCGGCCACTATGAGGAATGTCTGTCCCTGCATAGGACCCGCAAGGTTGATATGCACCCGAGCCCAGGGCGTCCTGGGATCCTCCCACTCCCTGGGGATGTCTCTCGGCGGCATAGGACTATTTTCCTGACACTGCGGGCAGGCGGCAACCCAATTAGTAATATCCCTATCCAAGTTGGGCCACCACATATAGCAGCGACCCCAGGCCTTCATACGAACTATCCCTGGGTGGGCCTGATGAAGTTGGGACAACAGAGAATGCCGCAGCGGGGGCGGAACAACTACCCGGTGTCCCCATAAAAGGCAGCCACTTTGAGTTGACAACTCCAGCTGCCGGCTCGCATAGGGCTGCAACTCCGGTGCAAAAGGTCCCTGTGGCCACCCCCTTGCCATCCAGTCCAAAACCTGAGACAATACGGGGTCCCGGGCAGACAAAAGGGCAATGTCCGAAGCAGTCACAGGCAGCGGGGAACAGTCGATTAGGCAGACGGCCGCAGCAGGTACAGGGTCAGGCAGGAGAGCAGACACGGGGCAGCGGCTCAAAGCGTCAGCATGAGCCAGGTCTCGTCCCGGGCGGTGCTGGAGGGTATACGAGTATGCAGCCAAGAACATCGAGTAACTGGTCATCCGCGGAGGTAGAATAAGCGGAGCTGGACGGTCACCAGCGAGGATCCCCAGAAGCAGCTTGTGATTGGTGACTAGCAGGAATGAGCGGCCGTAGAGATAATGATGGAAACGTTTAACCCCCGCGACCAAGGCCAGGGCCTCCCGATCAAGCTGAGAATAGTTTCGTTCCACCGGACCTAAGGTACGAGAGAAGTAGGCCATGGGGACTTCACGGCCATTTGGCAGGGCATGGCTAAGGACTGCGCCCACGCCATACGGGGAGGCATCACAAACCAAAACAAGGGGCAGACTCTCACAATACTGGGTCAGGACAGAATTTGAAATAAGGAGGCGTTTAACAGCATGGAAAGCGGCAGCCTCCCTAGATCCCCAAACCCAGGCTGCCCCACGATCAAGCAAACGATGTAAGGGCTCAGCCACAGATGCCTTATGAGGTAGGAAAATGGCATAAAAATTCAAAAGGCCAAGGAAAGCCTGAAGATCAGCCTTGCAGCGGGGGGGAGGGGCATCCACAATTGCAGCCGTTTTAGCAGGAGTGGGGTGGATGCCCGAGCTGTTTATCAAGAACCCCAGAAATTCCACCTCGGGTACTGCCACCTGGCATTTGGAGCGGTTCACCTTAAGTCCTGAAACCTCAAATTGGCGGAGAACTCTGCGTAGCCTGTCCATCAGTTGCGCTTTGCTGGTGGCGGAGATCAAAACGTCATCAAAATACGGTATGACCCCGGGGATACCTTGAAGAACTCTCTCCATTAAGCTCTGGAAGAGCCCCGGGGCCACACTCACGCCGAACTGGAGGTGACGACACCGGAACGCCCCACGGTGTGTAACAATAGTTTGGGCCTCTGAGGTGTCATCATCGACCAGTAATTGCTGGTAGGCTTGAGAGAGGTCCAGCTTGGCAAACACAGAGCCTTTGCCTAGAGAGTGCAACACGTGCTGTATGACAGGAATAGGATACGCATGGCCCAGGAGCGCCTTATTGATTGTTGAGTGGTAGTCCGCACAGATGCGGACCAAGCTGTCCACCTTAATGGGTGTAACAATCGGAGTTTCCCAACAGGCAAAATCCACAGGTTCTAAAATCCCCTGGGAAATGAGCTTATCAAGCTCGGCATCTACTTTAGCCTTAAGCGCGAATGGTACACGCCGGGGCTTCAATCTACAGGGAGGGACACTAGGATCTAAACTAAAAGATACCGGGGTACCCTTATAACATCCCAGCTTGCCATCAAACACAGCGGGGAACTCCTTTACTAAATTATCCAGCCCGTCCGAGCTAATAGCATTAACCCCTTGTATGGTGAGCCCTAAAGCCTCAAACCAGTTAAGGCCAAGCAAGCTTGGCAAAGGGGCGGCGACTACCACTATAGGCAGCCTGCCGTTAAACTTCTTGAACCTCACTCGGAATTTTCCACACCCCAAGATAGGAATTTGGGCGCCCTGATAGTCTCGTAGTGTCACATCGCAAGGTATGAGGCAGCGTTTGGCCAGGCGCAGCACCAGTCATTTCATCGTGCTCCAGGATGCGAGCGTGATAGCGGAGCCGGAGTCCACCTCCATCTGCCAAGGCTGGCCTTCGATGGTGACGTCGACATAAATCTTCTTACGGAGTGGGGCCGTTGCAGCGAGGGTAACCATGTTCACATCACCTGGGCCCCGCCCCCAGTAGGGCCTGTCCTCCTGTGTCCTGGGCCACCGAGGCAAAGACCGGCGATCTCTATTCATACGCGTTGGCGCTGTGGCGGCCTGCTGTGCCGACCGGCACACACGAGCAATATGGCCCCGACGACTACACCTGCGGCAAACTGCATCTTTAAAATGGCAAGCAGATCGCAAATGGAATTCTCCACAACCCTGGCATTGCGAGATTGCATCTGCATTTGGCCGAACTGGCCTCTGTGCGCCTTGAATACGGTTTACGTTTCTTTCCTCATCCCGCTCTTCCTGATCACTATAGTACTCTGAGCTGGCCGCTGAGCTGGAATGAATGGCCTCCCCCTTAGGTTGCTCTATGTTGTGGCCCCGAGGAAGGTCGGCTATAGATAACGTAGCGAGTTCTGCCGCACAAGCCTCATCTAACGCTTCTTGGAAAGACAGCTCCGGTTTAGCAATCAGCCGTCTCTTTAAATTTTGATCCCTCACGCCACTGACAAGGCGATCCAATAAGTAATCATCTAGGTCAACAAATTGACAGTGCCTAGCTGCTTTCCTCAATGCGGCTACATACTGGCTGATGGCCTCCCCTTCAGCCTGGTCCCTGTGGTAAAAATGTTGCCGCCTAGCAATGCTAGGCGGATGCGGGGGCGTAATGTCTTTTTAATTTGGCCATAAAATCATCCCATGTTCCTGCATGAATAGACTGAGGGGCCATCAAAGTCATTGCCGTGTCGAACATTTCTGGGCCACAAAAGCTCAAGAAATATGCTCTCTTATGTTCGCTTGACAAATCACGGTAATCATTTGCAATGAGGAAGCATTCAAAACGGGCGACATACGCCTCCCATGACTCTGTTGCCGGGTTAAACAGGGCGAACTGTTGGGGCGTAGCCATTGTCTCTCACCACAGCTGAGGCACGCCAGCAACGTGTAACTGCCTCACTCTTGGATCTTCTCCACAACAGCCACCGACAGCGTACTCTCCACTAAGCCCCCAAATACTGCCAGGCATATCCCACCTTCGTCGCCACTATTAAATTCTCAGTCCACACGATCACTGACTGAGGCGAGGTGAGGTGGCTGCAGCAATCAACAAACTTTATTAAGAACGGCAACAAGTTAACAGGAACAACAGCCGCGCTTTTGACAGCTCTTTTATACTCGAGCTGTCCGCGGTTTAACCAATCAGAGAACGGCTGAACCATTTGTGCCGGTTGCTGGGGGGGGGGGGGGAATCGCTTCCGGCAGCCTTAATATTCAACAATTTGTCTGTAAGACATGCAACAAGGTTGGATTCACTTACTGATGGCACCTAGAATTGCCAGAACTGCTGTCATAACTCAATATGATCATATGACATCATGCCTTGCAGAGTTACACTTACAGAGTTCCTGACCTTAATTAAAGTTAATAAGCGAGAATACATTGCATGAAAGAAGTACATTGAAGGAATTCATTCACGCAGGGAGAATAAGAATACAATAATAAAAAACAAACCACTAATATATGAAAGGATAAATGTGGGTAGCAGGGGAAGACCGAATTTGTTATTCTAGGACAGTGTTGAGGAGACCTTAAAAAAAAGAATACAGGTAGTCCTCAAGTTACGAATGTAATGGAGCCTGCCCATTCCATTTGTAACTCGATGATTTGTGGGAGTGAATCTCATACCTTGAATGAGATCACTGCCTCCTTCTGCCCACCCATTCACTAATCGAATGTGAGGTTCATTAAGTGCACATGAGGTATTTCAGGGTAGGGAAGGCCATGGGGGGGCCTATTGATGAAACAGGCCACCTGCCTAAGACCACTCAAGTCACCACCCGACCCACTGAAATATCTCATGCTCCCCAAATTGCTTTCCCCTCCAACCTGCCACGCCGAGTCACTTCCCTTGCGAAGATCTAGCAAGCACTCTCCTTTGCAGCCTCATGTGCCCCTCTGCAGTTCCATGTGGGCCTCCGCAGGCCACCCTTGGCCCATTGCAGGCTGAAATGGAGCCTCCAAAGGCCGAATCCGGCCTTCGAACGCTCCATTTCGGCCTGCAATGGGCCAGGGGTGGCCTGCGGAGTGCTGAACGGGGCTTCTGAGGAGCAGAACCACCCCTTGGAAGCTCCATTTCGGACAGCAACAGGCCAGGCGAGGCCTCTGGACTCCTGAATGGGGCTTCTGAGTGGTAGATCCTCCCCTCAGAAGCTCCATTTTAGCCGGAAACGGCCCAGATGAATGTTGCAGAGCCTCTGCGGTTGTTCATAAAGGCGAACAACTGCCGTGATGCTGCAAGATTTGTAGTTTCAGGCCTTGTTCGCAAACGCTAGGGGGCACTTTTTACATAACCTCAAATGTTCACTAAGGGAACATTCATAACCCAGGGATTACCTGTAGAAGTTTAAAGAACAAGCAAGTGTAAAGGTTTGCATGGGCATGATAGAAGCAAAAATAGCATGCAAGGATAAAAAAGTATAAAGAGAGATATGGTGGATTTGTTGGTTTAAACTAGATGAATTATATATCCTTTCATTTTTTTAATGTGTGCCTTAATTTATTTAGTCCACTATTCCTTACACATTTCCTCTATTTTGCATAGTAAATAATGTGATAGGCATGTATGAGTCAGAATATTCTGTGAACAATTTATGCCTTTCAGTCAACAAATTTATTTTTAGATGCATTTATTTATTTATTTATACCCTACCTTTATTATCTTTATTAATAACTCAAGACCATGAACTACCTATATAATCCACAATTCAGAAATAATGATACATTCAGCAATGACATGTGAAATGTATCAATTTGTTATCCAAATAAAAACATTATGCCATCACTGAAATGAAGTTGTACTCTTATAAACTAACTAGATGGAAGTTACAACTAACTCAGTGAAGCTAATATGCATTGATATTAGTAAACCCTGTTAAATTAGTGGGAATTAATCTGAAGGAAATATTAATTAGCTTTATATATTTCATAAGTGCTTTAAGTTTCTAGGTACGGTTATGATGTATAATTTGACTTTTAACCTAACTCAATGATGAGCAAATCATACAATAAATAAGTAAACAAATAAAAAACGCAGAAGAAAGAGGAAGAAATAGAGTGATGTGGAAATTATAATTTCTTCAAATCAGAATGGATTAAATTGCTGAATGACTCCTAGGAAATGAGGCGCAATCTATTTTTATTTGCTTTCTATAAGGTGGAGTTTTTTTAAAATTTAAATTTTGGCTTTTCACGATTTTATAAAATTATGTTGTTTCCTAATCAAGTTTGAGAAATGATAGCAATGGCAAAAATGTCAATGTTTTTCTAGGTTTATTTATACAAGGTGTGGACACATTATTTGGTCTTGCATATCTTTATACAGATAGTCCTTGATTTAAACCACAATCAAGTCCAAAATTATGTTGCTAAGTGAGAAATTTGTTAGGTGAGTTTTGCCACATTTTACGACTTTTCTTGCCACATTTCTTAAATGAATCACTGCAGTTGTTAAATTAATAACCTGGTTATTAAGTGAATCTGGTTTCCCCACTGACTTTACTTCTCAGAAGGTGGCAAAAGATGCTCACGACCCTGAGACACTACAACTATCATAAATGTGAATCAGCTGTCAAGCATCTGAATGTAAATCAGGTGACCATGGGGATGCTGCGGTCATAAGTCTGAAAAATTATCATAAATAATTTCAGTGCTGTTGTAACTTCGAACAGTCACTAAGTGAACTGTTGTAAGTCGAGGACTACCTGTATTTTTAAAATAAAGAACCTATACTGTTTGGAATGAAATTCAGTTGTTTCAACTCTGCATTCCACATTAAAACAAAAAATCTTCTATGAGCCACTTCAGGTGAAAACACACACAAAAAAATGCAGATAAAATAAGAATAGGGATTTCATTCATAATAAAAAGCAGTTTGGAGTGTATAGCATTTGAATCACTGAACGAATATAAAGCAAAAATAACAAAAAATAGCATTTTTAAACTGTGTTAAATGAATATGCCCATTGATATTCACACTGTGCTCATTTCTAATGTACTAATTGGAAAAAGGTTTTCCATTATTCACAAATATCTGTTAAATATAAAGACAGCACTGCACTGATTTGTGTCATTTGCACGAAGATGACATTATGTTATTTGTAAATGACTGACCCCGAAAATTTCACGCCAAATTCTGTATCACGGACGTCTACTAAACGTACGGCTCTTTGGTGTCATTCCTTTTTAGAGTACAGGAAAGATTGTTAAAAAGAATCTTGTATTTATTTATCTTAATAAGAAAAATATTGATAATATTTGATCAATATATCTCTTAATAAATATTTATCTTAAGATAAATATTAATCAATTATACCTTATTTTCTTAAATTTGCTTAGGAAAAGCACATTTGAAAAGTTTACGAAGAAAGTGAGGCTAGCCATGCTCCAGGGTTTTAGGGAGTTTGAATTGATACCCTAGTACAGGGGTCAGCAACCTGCGGCTCTGGAGCCCCATGTGGCTCTTTCGCCCCTCTGCTCTGGCTCCCTCACTCAAAATATGCATCACAACCGCCAATGTGCGACACCCACTGGCACACGATTTATTGAGCTTTTCAACCCCAGGTACACCAACCATGGATAAATCCAAGAAAAGAAAACTTTCAGAAGAAAACAGAACGTTTAATTCGACTATATATATATATGCTAGTTTCATGGCCGCTCAAGAAATAGTCAGGCACACTAGACCGACGCCTCCGCCAGACTGACAACTCGCCCTTCGCAGCTGGAATAATAAAAAAAAAAACACTCCGCCTGCATCACCGGAACCAGCGGATTCCTTTTCTCTCGGAATCATCCGCCGCACGAACCAATAAAGCCGCTTCCCTGCATAGCCTCCCCCCCCCCCACCATCCAAAAAAAAAAAAAAAAAACCCCAAGAAGAAGAAGAAGAACGTCACGCTTCCTCTCTTGCCCGCCCTTTCCGGACTAATCAGACTGCGGGGATTGGCTTTTCAGGTGAGGATTTTTGACAAAGCGGCCAGCCAATAGGACAGACTTTGAGAGGCTCCTTCTCCTCCTCCCCCCTCTTATCCCCGCCCCTTTGCTTTCTTCTTCACCCGCGTTACCTTGGAACCTGCTGTAAATATTCTGGGGCGCCTTGGTGACGCGGTGACGCCTTTATTAAGGGAGCCCCGGTAACCGTCCGGCTCCGTCTGGGCGGGGGGAGGAAGTAGAGCCCCCCGGAGTCAGGTAGGGTGAGGGGCTCGCTGGGAAGAAGCCGGAAACCCGGGGTGGCGGGCGGGCGAGCTGGCATTACGGGGCGAGGTTTCTTGGCGGTCGCGTTGTCTCGGTGTCTCGCTGGTAGCCCTCCTTTTCATACACTGTAAAGCGACTGGTGGCTCCCCAAAGCCTGGAAGCTTTATTGGGGTGCCAGTGATAGACAGGGGGGACGTTGTGGCTGGCACCTAGAAAGGGTCAGTTGCCTCCCCGATCCAGCTGACTTAATGCATTTTTTACCCCCTTAATTCGCTGGGTAATCCTGGGATAATCATTTCTCTCCCAGCCGAACCTACCCAGGAGGGTTGTTGTGGAGTAAAAGTTGGAAGAAAGGATATCTTGGAGGGAAAATGGAATAGAAATATAACACCACGATTTATATTACAAGTGAAGTTGGAGTAGAAATGTCATAAACGGAATTTCTTACATGTCAAAGCTGCTGTTCAGTTTCCCCCCCCCCCCTTTCTTTCTATAACTTATGTTTACCTATGCCCAGGATAATTAAAAGATAATAGTTCAAGGAACTGAAATATTTGCAAAGGAATGCATTCCTAGTTGTGCAGTCAAATCTCAACTGAGTTCAGTGGAGGTTAATGAGACCAGAATTTGCAACCAAAATATGTTAATATTTCAAAAGTACCAAACATAAGTCTCTTGATGAGGAGTGGAGTGGAGTGGTCACTATGGAAAGTTAATACGAGAACAGAATATCGTCTTTTTACCCTAATTATCTGATGGTCCTTTCTTCTTCCTGTAATATTTCAAAAACTGGTTGATGAGAAAATACATATAATATCTTCTATAATACGGGGAAAATCTAGATACTGGTGTATTATTTTTTTTTTTACTAGGTGTGTTCAGATTGGGTAGGTACACTCAAATGAATATACAATTCTTAACAGTTTTATGCTTTTATTGGCAATTTTTTTTCTTTATGATTGCTATTTGATTAATGTAACTATTTGAAATTGGTGGTGGGAAATCAGATACAAATCATTAAAGTATTACATTTATAATATAAATGCTATCGTCATAAGCAGACTTTCTAGGAAATAAATTTCACTGGGATTTACTTCAGAATATACATAAAGGATTTGGATTATTCCATATTATTTAGTATGAAGTACTTCTATTTTACATTAGCAGGAAGAGGAAAATGGGCCTTGCTTTCATTATGATATCTCATGGGGTAAAATATCCCCAAAGGATTCCTTTGAGATTGCAACATGGTGGAAAATGTGGACTGAATTAAATTTGCTTTTATCCTTATTTATTTAGGTGATTACTTTTTATTTTGGGCTTAAAATAAGAATGTTGGGATAGTGATATTTTTAAAATCAGTTTCCAAGATTATTATCAAGTAAATTTCTATAAAAATACCACAGAATATGCAACTCTGAGAGACATTCCATCTTCACTTACTATATTTATACATTATAAATATATTAAAATAGCTGGCTAAATAGCTAAATTATTGCTCAATTAAGTAACATCTTAAAAAGAAAGAATATATTTTCTAACTTGCTTCTTGTCATTTACTAGGCTTTTATATTTTCTTCATGGATAGGTATGCATATGAAAAACATAAATACTGCTTTTGTTATGACAATCATATACTCTCAAAGTCATTACATCAGCATTAGGGAGAGCAAAATAATTCTGTGCTGCATTGTGAGAACTGATGTATTGTTGTATTATTTGTCCAGTACACAAGCTGTTAAATCAAACTGAAACTGCATTGAATTTAATCAAGTTTGTACTTGAACTGAAGCCTGAGAATTCAATGTTATAGCCAGAATGGTAAAGTAGGAAGAAAATTGCATCAAAGTAAACAAGTGAAGCGGCATGTCCTTTTTAATCCCTTTTTATATTTATTATTCAATTTCCTGAAGAAACAAACATTGAAGTACATCATGTTCTATATAACTGTGAACATCATTGAAAATAAAACCCATGAGGGAAAAATTATACTATGATTCTGAAAGGTTAGAAATAGGTTTTCATGGTTTTAAATTCTACTACGCTGTTGTAGCTGTTATAAACTTAATTTTATTCTAGACACATTAAAATTTCAATCAGTCAAACTCAACTGGCAGCTTTTCATACAGAGTGATTTGCCATTTTCTTCTTCTGTGTTGTTTTACTAGTTTCTCCATCTAGCCAAAATCTATCTGAATTTTAAACTAACACATATATTCATAGATAAACTGATCCTCAAATTTTTAATCAAAGTACCATGAAAAAATCCACAGCCGCAGATAAGCTAATCATCAAAATATTTGTATGTTTTAATTTTCACAGTTGGCTTACCTATGGATAATCGACATATTATATATTTTTCATGGTATTTTGGTCAATTTATCCAGAAATGGGCTTATTCACAAGTATATATTTATTTATTTATTTTATTTAAATTTGTATACCGCCCTTCTCCTAGTGGACTCAGGGCGGTGCACAGCCAAGTAAAAAACATCCAATACAAAATTTAAAAATTTAAAAGAATTATACCCTTTGGCCAAACATTAAGAACCTTACGACTAAAACCCATTAAACAATTAAAAAATCTAATATCTCAAAAACGGGGGGGGGGGGGGGGGTTTCACGCCAGCCCTGCTTGATGGAAGAAAAAAGTTTTTAGGGCACGGCGAAAAGCCCGGAGATCTGATATCCTCCGTATCTCCGGGGGCAAATCGTTCCAGAGGGCAGGTGCTGCCACAGAGAAGGCCCTCCCCCTGGGGGTCGCCAGCCGATACTGCCTAGCTGACGGCACCCTGAGGAGTCCCTCTATGTGGGAGCGTACTGGCCGGTGGGAGGCTATTGGCGGCAGAAGGCGGTCCCGCAAATACCCAGGTCCGATGCCATGGAGTGCTTTAAAGGTGGTAACCAGTACCTTGAAGCGCACCCGGAAGTCCACCGGGAGTCAATGCAGCTCGCGCAGAAGAGGTGTCACATGGGAGCGCCCTCTCGCTCCCATAATCCCCCGCGCAGCCGCATTCTGCACCAGCTGGAGCCTCCGGGTGCACCTCAAGGGGAGCCCCATGTAGAGAGCATTGCAGTAGTCCAGGCGGGAAATGACGAGTGCCTGAGTGACTGTGCGTAAGGAGTCCCGATCCAGAAAGGGACGCAACTGGCGAATCAGGCGAATCTGATGAAAAGCCCCCCTGGCCACGGCCGTCATATGCTCTTCTAAAGACAGCCGTGCATCCAGGAGGACACCCAAGTTGCGAGCCCTCTCCGTGGGGGCCAATAACTCGCCCCCAATAGCCAGCGATGGCACCAGCTGGCTATATCGGGACGCCGGAAGCCACAGCCACTCGGTCTTGGAAGGGTTGAGTCGAAGCCTGTTACTCCCCATCCAGATCCGCACGGCCTCCAAGCACTGGGACATCACTTCAAGGGCATTGTTGGGATGGCCTGGGGTGGAGATGTACAGCTGAGTATCGTCAGCGTACTGATAGAAATATGGGAAACATGACTACTTTATATACCGTACTTACAGATAAAGTGTAAGTAGGTCTCAATTTATGACCACTATTGAGCCCAAAATTTCTGTTGTTAAGCGAGACAATTGTTAAGTGAGTTTTACCCCATTTTACAATTCTTTTTGCCACTGCTGTTAAATGAATCACTGAAGTTGTTAAGTTAGTAACAAGGTTGTTGAGTGAATCTGGCTTTCCCATTGACTTTGCTTGTCAGGTGATCACAAAAGGTGATCACATGATTCCGGTCACTGCAACTGTCATAAATATAAGGCCAATTGCCAAGCATCTGAATTTTGATCCCGTGACCATGGGGATGCTACAACACTCATAAGTGTGAAAAACAGTCATAAGTCTCTTTTTTCAGTGCTGTTGTAACTGTTGTAACAGACGGTCACTGAATGAACTTTTGTAAATTGAGGACTACTTGTATATACTCTCAAATAAGCCTATCAGTGAATAATCTCAACCCAATTTGGGGGGAGGGGGGGTAAGCTATTTTGGCAGCTAAAATTCTTAGCTTATTTGAAAGTATGTATAATATGTTCTCACAGTACTCAAGAAAATGTAGATAACCTTCAGGATGATATGAATTGTGTGCGTGTGTGTGTTGAAATTAAAAGGATAGTACCATTAAATGAAAGTGTTTCATGATAGCTAAAGAAGTTTTTTAATTGTAAAAGTCCTTATAATTGCTGAAGTAGCACAAATTTCAAACCAATAGTCTCTAAAACTAACATTTCTTTAGCCTGATGAAATTACTTTAAAAGTTGGCAGAGTATCAATCTGGGCAGAGCCTGATAGACTATGTTTAATTTCATGTAAAATGTAAAAAATTATTTAGGCAATAAATATTATTGTTGAAAGCTCTTAGACTATTTGAAAATTTAAATAAATAGATCAAAACTCTTAATGCCACAGTAATAATATGGTTCGTGTTACAGGGTATATTTGCGGGTTCAATGAACCTGGTTGAAAAGAGACAGTGCAAAACAGTATTTTGATTTTCTTCTTTAGTCAGACTACCAATAAAAGCAAAAACAGTTTCAATTCTTTATCCAGATTTGCAAATACAATTTGTATTCACTTAACTTACTCCACATTCTACTGTCAACGGTTTATCCTTACCCTTTACGGTAGATAAAACAGTCTTTTCAAAATTAAATGTGAGAGAATTTTTTCTCCTGAACTCCAGTTGTTAGCCCTGATCAACTCTTAACCATGTAAATATGTGTATTTTAGGATACAAGCTTAATTAATATGTACTTTATTCTAATACTTTTCCTAACTTATTGAAGTGTTGAAGAAGCACAAGTATTAGCTGCAATCTTTTCCCTCTCCCTCTATCTATCCTTATCCCGCTCCCTTTGTCTCAGTCAGACAAAGGGGCAATCAGCCTTCATCTAGCTAATTATTCTTTTGCAAGTAAGACCTTTCGTTTTCTTTTTCCCCCCTATCTTCAAATGCACTGAATGTCACAAGCATATCATTTCCATGCCAGACCTTTTCTTCTCCAGCAGTCTTTCCCCACTTGTATTCTCAAACACTTTGTGGACTTTATATCACACTTGTATTAATAAGCCTTCAGCAGTACAACTCCTGCCTAATCTATTTTAGGCCCCAAAGCCACACTTTTTTTCTGAACTGAAAGCAGCAGCACATCTTCACCAGCCATTAGAACTGTCTCGGCCCATTTTAGCCTTTGCAGATGACAGCCATTCCCTTCATTTCTCTGCTTGTCCTTCCCAGAGTTGTCCTTGCTGGTGTTTTAAAAACTTTTGATATCAGTGTGCATTTGATATTGAAACCAGCACATCTGCTTCCCTTTCTTTCCCATGAGACCTATGTCTTTGGGGGTTTATAGTAATATTTGTGCTCAGCTCCCTATTGGCAAAACAAATAAAAAAAACTATTTTGTTTGGGTGTCCACATGGATATGTGCAGAACCAGCAAGAAACTATTACTGAACGCAGGCCAATCACAGTTTGTGGTAAGGTTCTTCTGAGGGTGGCCTGCTGTGCTCTTAAATATTTATTATCTTGTAACTTTAACTAATTTGCAAAACTGTAGAAAGATAGTAATTCTAAAATAGGGGTCTCCAATCTCTGTAATTTAAGACCTGTGGATTTCAACTCCTCGAATTCTCCAGCCAGCATAGAAACATGGCTGGCTGAAGAATTCTGGGAGTTGAAGTCCACAAGTCTTCAAGTTGCCAAGTTTGGAGACCCCTGTTCTAGAAGGATACTTTGACTAATAATAGTCAGGCTACAATTAGTATTCGTTTTTTAAAAAGTTACCAGAAGCTTCTTTTGAGATTCATCTTGATAATATTTATTTGCATTTTCTTAGTAAATTTCACTTTCGCTAGTAAACAGGAAGGGAATAATATTAAGAATAGAAAAATATGTTTTCCTAAATATGTGCTTATTGTTTAAGAATTTCTCAATGCAATATAAAATGATTTTAAAAGAACTAACGAAGTAACTTTTTAAATAATTGCATACCTTAGTCACAAGCCACCAAAATATGCAGAAGAGCATGATATCTCTGGTTTAGGAATTTATTGTTGAATTTAGACATATTTAAGGATTTTTCTCAAATAAGTATTACTTTTTTCTATTTATAATAGTTGCCTCAGCAGGTGGCAGCACCTACCCACTTACCCAGCCCTTGCTGATCTCAGAAGCTAAGCAGGATCAGCCCTGGCAAGTAATTGGATGAGAAACTGCCTAGCAATTCTAGGGTTGCAGGCTACATTGGAACATTGAAAAAAAATATCTGGAAGAACATAATGACAAACCACTTCTATAATACTGCCCAGAAAACTGCATGGCTGTGGTCCCTAGGAATCAAGCTCAAATTGAGGGCATTTTTACAGCAACTAATTACATTTAATGCTATATTTCCATAATGTGATCGTTTCGTTCTACTGGAAAATGTTAATGCTAAAAATCTCTCTTATGAAAACACATCCATAGCACAACCTTCAAAGCAAATTAAATTTTATAAGGAAATGTAGATAGGACAACATTATACTTTTAAAACCTTTCTCTGAGAACATTTGCCTCATTACCTTTATTTATGAAAGCTTTCCTCAGTTATTAGTAAATTATGGCTTTTGCTTTGTGGTTGATACTTTATGTTGGCATAATCAAAAGTACATCCCATTAAATTCAGTAGAACTTATCAGAAAAAAATTGGCCTAGAATTACAACAGTAATGTTAAAACATTATTTCTGAGTTTGTTCAGTAAATGTAAATGTGGAAAAAATACATTCCTACATAAAATTTTGTTAAGAGATACTTATTATAACTCTGCAATTTTTCTTAAGCTGCATTTGTAAATTGAAATGAGACATATACATATGTATCAGTTTGTGACTACTCCAAATTACTATGAATTCCTCAATTTGAAAACACTTTTTTCCATTGCAATCTACAGTGATGTGTTAAAATTCAGGTATCTGTTTTTCATCTCTATATGATATACTTACTGTGGAAGGCAGTCCTGTTAATTCTACTCAATTTCTCTTTAATTACAGCTTCCATTTTCTTATTTTGTCAAATGAACATTAAAGTTGAAATAATCATGCCACAGGCAGGAATTTATTTATTTTGTTGAGTACATATTAGATAATATATATAAGCATGAATTGAATACATAAAAAGAATACAATTAAAGGGAACATTAGGACAGGGACGGTAGGCACGCTAGTGCTCTTATGCATGCCCCTTTTTATTTTTTTTATTTATTTTTTGTTCCAAAAGGCATCTGTGGAGATTTATTGAAGTCGTTTTAGATTAAATGAGATCAGAATTATAGCAAAAATGGTAGCTTCTATAAAGGTGACTTTAATTTCACAATTTCATGGTTAAATTTACATCTGACTTGAGAAGGAACATTAAACTGAGAAGATGCACATCCGTTCACTTAAAGATAGGAAATTGCACATTATACTAATGAAATGAACAAATGATATTTAGAGTTAGCGGCAAAGGATGGAGATAAAATGCCATAGGTGGACAGTTTATGCTTTGAGACATTTAGTTTTGGTGACTAAAATATAATATAGCAAACTTCCATATGCTAAACAATATGGAGAGTCTTCTTTCTCATTAGAATGAAAGAACATGAAAGACTGTATGTTGCCATAAAGGAAATCAAAATATTGGTTCATTGTTCAGTATTTTCTCCACTGAGTACCAGAAGTTTACATGATCTATTTTATATAATATACTACTATAAAAATAGTCCTGTTCATAATTAGATTTATTTTTTAAAGATTTTGAGTAGACAAATTTGGGGAAAACAAGTCTACCAATGATAAAAAGTATGAAGGCTATGTTCTAGATAAAATAAAAGTTAGAATTACTGGAAATATGAAGGATTCAGCAGCAGCAGCATGTCCTATAATTAGTCATTTTGAAAGAATATTTTGTGTAGATTAAGCTTGGTCTGATTTAGTAAGAACACATTTTTGTTAGATTTGTCTGTACTGTGATGATGCTTAAAAATACTGAACAAAACAACTAGTTGAGAGCATCTTAAATATTTGCTTAACTTTAAAAATGGTTGGCTATGTTCAAATCAAAGGACTTTCATGTATTTAGAAATTAATAATTGATAAAATTATGAATTTTCTCATATTGAACATGATTTATTCATATATCTATTTCTTTGGAATTATTTATTATTAAGTATTTTTTTCTAGTGATGTTCTGCCCTTCTGCATATGCTTTTTAATATTTTTCTTTGAAGAAATTCCTCTGTTGTGTTACCAGTAATGATAAAATGGTAATGTGTAACATCAGTTATAATTAACAAACTCTGAATCTGCAGAAGTTCATTTCACAAATGTACATAAGTAAGACTTAATTAAACATTAAATGGAAGAATTATTGGCCACTATCATTCATTTTAAAATGGTTATTATAATCAGCTTCCATTTTCTTCTTTGAATTCGGATTGAAAGATACATGAGAAATATTGATTGCCAAAATGATGTCAGCAACTCTTCTAAACTTAGGTAATGAATTGACAAGAAGCCAGTAGTGACCCTGTAATGAGCCTTCATCTGGAAAATGACTATTTGAGGAAAAGTTTCTTGTAATGGAGGAAGGAGGAAAGAGTGTGGATTCTGGGCATAGCAGAAAATCAGACAGTGATAAAAGCAGTAATTCATATTACTCGGATGATGATTCAACTCATGCTTCTGATCAGTCTCCAACCATCAGCACTCAGTCTACACAAACTGTAAATAGAAGCAATAAAATACAGAACCTGAAAAGCCATGCAGATTATCATGGTAAGTAGTTGGCAAAACACAATTTATTATGTGTGTGTCTGTATGTATCATGGTGTTAAATGAAAACACCATGATACATATAATCTTATATGAAAATAAGATCATTTCCTTTGAAATATGCCATATTTCAAAGCTGAGCTGACATTTGTAATAAAAATTAACATTTAGGTTTTAAAATAAAAAAGTACAATTTACTCAACAGAAAGTACCCTGGCTTGCTTTTTCTTTGTAATTAAATTGGAACACACTTTTATTCTTGTAATTATATGTATTGATCGAATTTAGTCAGTTATAAGTATCTCCTTTCTTCACCTCAAAATATAGCATCTTAGATACAAGACAGTAGAGAGAGTAGGTATTAAGTCTCTTACTCAGTTAACAGATCAACTGATCATGACCATTTAAACATTCATTTAGCAATAATGTTGCGTGAACAGACAATACAAAATATAACTCACTTTTCTTTTAAAAGATTGACAAAGCTCTTGTCTATTTTTAATTACAGACTGAATATTTCATTAGTCACAAAGTGTTTACCATAGTATTTGGGCTGCAAAAACTCAGATGATACTAGATAGACTGCCATTAAATGATTCAGATTTTTTGCACACCAGATACAGTATTAGTTTCATTTTAGTTTTATTTTAGAGAGATGAGTCATCTATTTTTAGTTTTTCTCCTTGTTTACTTTTGTCCAACTCTATTGCCTCTCTTCTCCTACCCTAACCCATAAGTGCTTTTAAACTTTACAGTAGATTTGAAGAATTCAGGTTCTTCTTTATTGTGCCGAAATATTGAACTCTCTTAGACTGGTATCTTCTTTTTAAAAGACTTTTAGAAAATCAGGATTAAAAAAAATAAATGGTTCAGGAGTTAATATTTGCTGATTTCAAAGTGAATATTTGAGAGATTGTTGTAATACGTTTGCAAGCTATGAGAAATTGTACATCTAAGAAATTTCAGTCCTTGTATGATTTTACACATTTTCATTGTAATCTTAACCTTGTTGTATTTCTTTGCAGCCACAATGCAATTTTACTCTAAATACGCACCCAGCAAGAGAACCCGCTGGGGTTTTTACTCCCAGAGCCTCACCAGGGAGTCTCCTGCCAAAGATATTAGTCTTGTTACAAAGAGAGTGCTTTCTGCTAGGCTGCTGAAAATTAACGAGCTTCGTAATGAATTGACTGGGCTGCATGTCAAATTTGATGAGTTGCAGAAAGAAAATAGGGTACTAAAGCAGCTTCAGTACAGACATGAGAAAGCCCTTCATAAGTTTGAAGACACAGAAAATGTAATCTCTCAATTTCTGGCGCGGCATAATGATGAGATGAGAATACTAAAGGAGCGCTTAAGAAAAACCCAAGAAAGAGAACAAACAGCTGAGAAGAAACTGAAGGCTTCAGAGGAAGAGCTATTCAAAGTTAAAAGTAGTTTGCAAAAACTGAAAAAACTTGCAGAAGATAAGAACCTCCCTGAACGTGATGAGCTGGCTAAGAAGTTGGCAATTGCAGAAAATAGATTGGAAGATAGTGAGAAGAAAAATAAGGTAAGAGCCATTTTATAAAGCATTTTAAAAGATACATTTTATTTTGTACATTTTATGGTGCATACCATATTTACACACTTACTGGCCACTCATACTTAGAAAAAAACAAAATTAAACTGTAACAGGCCAATTTAGTTGTGTGAATTCTTTGAATCTGACAAAGAACCAGTATCACATGTTATTTACTAACATTGCCATTATAATTAACAGATGTAAAATCGTAGCCAGTAAACAGTGGGGGTGTTACTTCTAAACAGACCTTATACTTCTAAATATGTATAAAATTTCACTGTAAATTAAATTCTTAACTTCACCTTTTCTTTTGACATACTAATTCATTAGAATCCTTAATTGGATCCTTAAGATTGTAAAAGGGGAGCTGAGTTCATAGAAGGCCTGCTTTGTGTACCTGCTAATAGAAAAGGATGAAGTAGCTTTCACTAGCTTTCCTATGTTCTAAGAAAACCTAGAGAATGGGAATTTTCTGGAATTATATAGAGGTGATGCAGAGACAGATTATTGGTGAGAATAGTCCCCAAACTTCTCTTAGTAATCCCTCCATTATTTAAGGCCCTTCATTCATCAAACTCACAAGGATAAAATTTCTAAGGTTACTTTGTCACTCTGTGTTTGCAAGTTAATAATGCAGTTTTAGGGTTAAGTTTATGGGACTATGCACATAATATTTTTGCGCTATTGTTAAAATTGATTTAATTTTGCTTGACTTATTATTACATTTGTATGCCTCCTATTGCACTGCTTAAGCGACTCTGGAAGGCTTACAGAATAATATAAAAGTTTAAAAAGGTAATAAAAACACTTAAATTAAAAAGATTAAATAAAGTAAATATCAAGAGAACAGGCAACATGGGAGCGGAGATCTTATTTTTTGCCATCCTCCATGAGTTGAAAATTGTAGCATAGGAGTCTAAACGAATGAAAAAAGAAGTAGAATAATATGAATGTTTAATGATAACATGAAACTTTATTAAAGCTGAATAAAACTGAATAAAACTGGCAAGAAGTCTCCAACTACTTCTAGCCTCCTTATCACCATGATAAAACCTTTACTTGACTAGGAATTAATTTTTAATACTGTTTGCTAATGTAGCATCTAGAACTTGTCATCAAGTTATTTCTTCTTTAAGGTCATACATATGCTGTCTCTCTAAATTGCAATGGAAAGTTAGGGGAAATTTACACTGTGGAAAAAAAAGTGAGGATTCAGTAATTCAGAGCTGGAAAAGAGAGCAGATAGAACTTATTTTTTGCCTTTTTACTTGGAGCATTTGTCCAGGTAGAACAAAACATGAAACTCTGTTCAAATCCTATGATAAACAGTAGGCACTTTGTTTTGATCTGTTTTGGTACCTCTTGAGTAGTTGAAGTTGAGACTTTCTATAAGAGACAGTGATGAGTTTATACATCTTTATATTCTCTTGCAAGGTCCCAGGAGTGGCCAAGAATGGGTTGAATCCTGTTGACACCGAGCTGTCTGTTTCTTTTAGCCACACCTCCTGCCTCCACTTTCCTGCCCCAGTTTCGGCTCAGTCTTAACCTGAACGAGACATTTCAAAGCATTCCTGGTCACTTCTTCACGATCTTCAGGATCGTGAGCTTTATTTTGATAGGGTTGAGAAGGGCCATGAGATGAAATGAAATATTTCGTTTTAGAAAAGTATTTGAATAGCAACAGCAATAGCACTTAGACTTATATACTGCTTCACGGTGCTTTACAGCCCTCTCTAAGCGGTTTACAGAGTCAGCATATTCCCCCAACAATCTGGGTCCTCATTTTATCCTCCTTGGAAGGATGAGTCATCCTTGAGCTTGGTGAGATTCGAACTGCTAAATTGCAGTCAGCTGGCAGTCAGCAGAAGTAGCCTGCAGCAGGGGTGAAATCCAGCAGGTTCTGACAGGTTATGGAGAACCGGTAGCGGAAATTTTGAGTAATTCGGAGAATCTGCAAATACCACATCTGGCTGGCCCCAGAGTGGGATGGGAATGGAGATTTTGCAGTATCCTTCCTTTGCCATGCCCACCAAGCCACACCATGCCCACCAAGCCATGCCCACAGAACCAGTAGTAAAAAAAATTGGATTTCACCATTGGCCTGCAGTACTGCATTCTAACCACTGTGCCACAGCAGCTCTTATACAAACAATTATATACAAACCCTCAGTTTTATCCCTTTAAAAATATTTTTACCAAAACATGATGATTTTACTATTATACTGAATTGTAGGAGTTTGAGAAGAAGCTTGATCTTAGCAATAATAGTTTCCAAAGACAACTGCACTCTTTGAAAAAGAAATTGTATGAAGCCCAAGAAGAAAAAAAGATTATCCAAGAGGAAGCCCAAGGATTGAAACAAAAACTAAAGGTAAAAATTGGTATTGTCTAGCATAGAATATCTTTATAACATAACTTCTAACCTAAAATACTTTTTTTATATCTCACATAGTTAAATGTAACTACCATGTTTCCCTGAAAATAAGACATGTCCGGATAATAAGCCCAATCGGGCTTTTCAGCGCATGCGATAATATAAGCCACCCCTGCAAAATAAGCCCACCACTAACAACTACTTACAAGAATGCGCAGCTGGTCCTGCCATTTCCTCTGGTTCCTTGCCTCGCAACCAAAATGAGTTGAGGAAGTGAGGCCGGAGGGGGGAAAAGGGGGGACATGCCCTCCCCTCCCTGTTCTTCATGCCGGCCAAGCGGCCCAACATGTCCCACTCCACCCCAATGGCAACAGCAGCCTGGCTGCTTCCCTTCCCCGCCATCTCTTTATCGAGAGGGGTGGCAGGTGGGGCGGGGAAAAGCAAGACGCATGGAGCGAGATGTGGCTGTCCTTGCTGTCTCTTCTTCCCCCCCTTGCTGGGAGTGGCAGGGCTTTTGCCCCTTGCTCAGCCACCTGCCCCCTTTAGGATGCAATTTGGGGGTGGCAGGTGGGATGGGCGAGAAGCAGGACGCAGGTCTTACCTTTCAAGCTCTGTCGCTTTCCTCGCCGTTGTGCCCAGGGAAAAACGCTCTAAAAGAAAGCCTCCTCGTGAGTTCAGTCAAACTTCTCGAACTCGCGATAAGGTTTTCTTTTACAGCGTGTTTCCCTGGACACAACGGCAAGGAAAGTGACAGAACTTGAAAGGTAAGGCGCGTGTGTTGTGGCCCAACACGTCCCACCCCACCCCAATAGCAACAGCTGCTTCCCTTCCCCGCTGTCTCTTTATCGAGAGGGGTGGCAGATGGGGCAGGGGAGAAGCGAGACGCGTGGAGCAAGACGTGGCTCCCCTTGCTGTCTCTTCTCTTCCCTCCCCTCACCGGGCATGACAGGGCTCCTGCCCCTCGCTTAGACACCCACCTCCAATTTGGGGGTGGCAGGTGGGGCAGGCGAGAAGCGGGACGCAGATTTTACCTTTCAAGCTCAGTCACTTTCCTTACCTTTGTGTCTAGGGAAACACATTGTAAAAGAAAGCCTCCTCACGAGTTCAAGAAGTTTGATTGACACATCTCGCTTCTCTCCTGCCCCACCTGCCACCCCTCTCGATAAAGAGACGGCGGAGAAGGGAAGCAGCTGTTGCCATTGGGGTGGGGTGGGATGTGTTGGGCCGCTCAGCCGGGGCGAAGAACAGGGAGGGGAGGCAACGGCAGCGACGGGACATCCTGTCCCATACTCGCTGCCTCCTGCACCCCCAAAATAATAAGACCCCCGATAATTAGGCCAAGCCCTTCTTTGGGGGGGGTGTCGGTGTCAAAAGAAAAAAGACCCTGTCTTATTTTCAAGAAAACATGGTATTAATGGGAAATTGAATTACAGTTTTTGATACAACAGCATTTATTGAATGTAGGTTGCAGGGTGTTTCTAGAGAGTTCATTCCTTGTGCTTTATTTCCAAGCAGGATTACCAGTTTAGTGTAAAAAGTGTATGAAGGCTCAGAATCCTGCATGAAGCCTAAATGTTATTTGTTTTTTTAAAGACACCACTTTTTGCCTTTGAAAGGAGGAATAAGCATACCTGAATGATAAAAGTTTTTATACAAAAGTCCTCACTGAACTGTTGTTATCTCTGCAGATGGAATTAAAACAAAAGAGAAGGAAGAAGGGGCAAATACTATGGTTGTTATTTCATGTATGGCTGTGTTCTGAGTGAGCACCAAAAGCAATGTATAATCTACCAGTATTTTGCAAGCTGCAGCATTTTAAGAGAAGCTGATTTAAGGCAAGGGAATGTACAAGTAGTCCTCCACTTACAACCAATTGTTCAATAATAATTCAAAGTTACAGTGGCACTGAATGAAGAAACTTATGACTGGTCCCAGAAGTTACAGCTGTTGCAGTGCCCCCAATCAGGTGCATAAAATTTCAGCACCTGGCAGCCTGCTTATAACTACAGGGGCACTTCAGCTTCCCTCATCTGCCTATCTCTTCTCCCAATTTATGCCCTTTTGGCTCCTTGCCCTTCACAGCCTCTGACACCCTAACTGACCATTGCCGTTTCTTTTTCCTGTTGCTAACCAAGTATGTCCAGCCTAGCCTTTTGCAAGGTAGCTTCTGGCCACATCAGGCTTCCTTCCTAAGGTCATGTACAGTGATTTAGCCATGAGATCTGGGGAAGATGGTTTCATGTGGTCAGCAGCCACCTTGCAAAGGGCCAGGCTGGGCCTACTGCTTAAGCAGCAGGAGCAAGAAGATGGTGAAGGTCAGCTGGAAATGCTGGAGTGCAAGGTGGTGAGGGCAACTGGCTGAGGCTACTTAGGTTTCCTGAGACGGCTGTCGCTTTTTCCATGCTGCTAGGGCAAATTGAGTTACCTGCGGCTTTGCACTGTACTCCAAGGGCAGCTGGGATTTCTCAGGGTATGGCAGCTTTGCTCCACACTGTTGGGTGGTTTAGGTTTCAGAATTGTCTGTGGCTTCTTGCAGCTGCGGAATTGCAGTGCACTAAAAAACCCTGAGCTGCAGAATGACAAACAGCCCCTGAGCCATGCATTCTGGGACTGCTTGCTGCCCTGCAAGTTAGGGTAAAGGGTGACCAAAAGAGCAGAAATGATGGTGGTGGGGAAACAGATGGATAGAGACAGTTAATCCCTTTCCTTATCGAGGTTTGGGGCTGGGAGATGTCCAGAATGGTTGGACTAAGCTGGGTCCATGGCCAACAATCATGGAATTTGGTTAATGATGGACTGCTGTCACCAAGTGATATGGTCACATGAAATCATGCTT
The DNA here is from genome assembly GCF_059756535.1 of Pantherophis guttatus. Lineage (NCBI taxonomy): Eukaryota > Metazoa > Chordata > Lepidosauria > Squamata > Colubridae > Pantherophis > Pantherophis guttatus. The sequence goes on along the minus strand of NC_142063.1, from coordinate 232,496,753 downwards.
TATGACAGCATTGCTTAGCAACAGAAATTCCAGTCCCATTTGTGGTCGTAAATTGAGGACTTAGGACTAACCTAATGATTGACAGTGGCTGCTTTCATAATCGATTTCAGAAATTATGCAAAAGTAAGAAGAATCATCTTTGTTAAAAACATGACTTTAAATTTTGGAATTAAGCAAAACTAAATCCCAATTTTATTTTATCCAAACTTATTTTACTAATGTGTAAGATTCGCAGTTTTATTTTATATAAAGATCAAAATGTAATTATTAAAAGTAAATAGACATATATCCACCCTAACCATAATGAAATAATTAAAATTTATTTTTGGGTAGAGTTACACAAATTTGTGTTACTGATTTAGGCAGTTAAGGTATTATGATGTTTGAGAATCCCTGTGATATAAAATTGTGTTCCGGCTTTGTCTAAATTGTTAGGCTTATTAGTCATATTTAGGGCTGCAACATAGACATAAAGTTATTCAAAAGAAGCCTTCCTTAGCCTGCAGATCTATAATAGTTTTCTGACAATGTGTATGTTTCTATTTTTATTAGGAAAAAGAGAGAGAATTAGATGCAAAAAATATATATTCTAATCGTATGTTAAAATACTCACCCAAAAAACATGATGATATCACACCAAGAAAAAAAGGTAAATACTGGTACTATATTAACTGTTATATACAAAATAGTGAAGGTTTACTTTAAATAATATATCACTCAATGATAAGCGATTTCTCAATATTTTCGTATTTCTAGCACATTGAATCCATTGCCTGTACTTTTTAGTTTAATCATTTGAAAAGTAAACTATTTTTATTCTAATTTTTGCATTTGAAAACTAAAGCAAAGCAACTCTTAGCTCGATTAAAGAAGAATAAATTATAATGTAATGGTATTGTTATGTGTGAAGATTGGCAATTGGATTAATAAGAGGTTTTTAAATCTTTATTGCTGTCAACATTCCAGACTTCTTATAGCTCCATATTCCATTACTGATGTTCTAAGGAACTCTCTTTTGATATGCATTTAAGTCATTCATATTACTGATAAAACAAATGGGTATGAAATTCCTGAAACTGTTTATTTAAATAAAACTATTTAAAATGTGCCACAAATTTTATTATAGTTATTGAGAAAAACACTGTAAGAGAAGTACAGAACACAAAAGGAGTACAGACTACTGGATACTTTTCCCTGTTAGAATTTCCATTGCCACCAGACTTCATTTCTGATGAAATAGTGGAGAAAAAGGAAGACGATGGGCATCTCCAATTGGTGAGTTGAAACTGTAATTTCCATTTTTGCTGTCTTCTGTTTACTCACCAGCTTCTCTCCATGTCATTGGAAAAGTTTGTATTGAAGTGAAAGTAGATAGTCCTCGACTTACAACCATTCATTTAACTGTTGTGCATTTATAACCAATTGTAGCATCCTGCAGTCACATGATTGCAATTTGTGACCTTTTTGTCACTTTTTTTAAGGGAAAAAAACCATTGATTGGGGAAACTGGATTTGCTTAATGACTGCGTTGTTTGCTTAGTGACCATGTGATTCACTTAACGATCACTGTAAAACTATCATGTAATTGGTCCGACTCAATTTACGACCACAAGGATTTATGATGGAAATTTTGGTTCCAATTTGGTTTTAAGTTAAGGACTACCTGTAATTGCAAATTGAAAATCTAAGTTTTAGTATGATAAAATATAGGAATGCCCAGGTTTTAGATAGCTAAAATCTGAAAATTTTGTGAGTTGAATCCAGATAAAAGTCATGTAGAGGAATCAGGCAGCATCTTTTTATCTGCTTCTTTGAGTGAGCGTCTTTCTCATATCCCTGAAAAGCCTTTCTTAAGAACTGAAAATCCTTCGTGAATGGAATAGATGGAGGCTGAGCTAAAAGGGATCTTGAATATCAGGTAGTAGCATCTTCCTTAAGTAGGAAAGGAGTATACACTACTTTTTCTACTAAGAGTATTTTGATCATAATTTGCTGATACTTTTAGTTAATGGAACTTATTGCAAATGAATTGAAATGACAATATTCATTCTAATTTCATCCAAATGGTTTTTGAAGAACTTTTCATTCTACATTTATATTTTTAGGAACAGCCAGTTAAAGATTGGAATGAACAAAGAGAGGATTTCAAGCAGGAACAGAGCCAAGAAAGAGAAAGAGAAGAGAAACTAAAAAATGAACAAGAACTCCAAGCACTGGAAGAAAGAGCCAATAAACTAAGAGAAGGTAAAGTAGAAATGTTTACATTTGCAGGATTTATCTATGAACATGTCATTATGTAATATATATGTACAATTTCCTCCAATTATTATCAGCTATATTTCTTATATAATGGTTATTTCTTCTCGGATGATAAACAGAACACTTTTTATTTTTACACTGCAATAAGTAAATATTATGGACAAGATTTTTTTTTTGTACAGTATATCTGTGATTGTTGTGGGACAGTGAAACGAAATCCTATCACATAGATTGGTGGTTCTTAAACTGGAGGTAATTACCCCCAGTGGGATAGGTTGGACATGTCCTGGGGATAATGGAGCAATTTGTAATTGCTTGTTTGTGAGTTGAGGATCTAGTTTGGAACTGCCCGGTGCCAAGACACTTGTGAAAACAATGGATGTGAATGTCATTACAGTGGTGTAATAACATTATTAGAGACAGGCAAAAGACGTAATTGGATGAAACAAATTAAAAACCACTGACATTGCATTGAGGGCCTCTAGGCAAAAGATAAGAACTCTCTTGAGTACAATTCTTGGTAACTACTGGGATGTGTCCTTGGTAACTGTACGGAAATGGCTTAAAAGTACCTTCTTCTGGTTGTTTTTCACTTATCAAGCCTTCAGCTCTAGGATTTTTTTGTGGCTGCCTAACCAAGTACTAATGAAGACTGACTTCCCTAGCTGTTTTTAAAATGAATGATTGTTAGATGCTGCTATCTCCTCTGAGTGCCTGTCTCAGTGCAGTAATCATGGCGGTCTCCATAGACCTAAATGGCTCAGGACCACAGAAACTAGATAAACCTGCCTCCCCAATACACCCCAACTCATATGTCAAGAACAGCAGTAGAGCTACTGGTTATGGTTCTACCTGTAGATTTGGCAGTGTAGTAAATAGGAATAAGAAGGTTATGTCACACTTGTAGAATCCAAGTGGTTCTCTCACTTGGAAAAAATACAGACCATCCCCATGTTATCTAGTCTCAAATTAAAAGATAAGTGCTTGTTCTCTGGACGTTTTCAAGATGGCAATTCAGAAGCAGACTACTTTTTTAACTGCATTGCTACATGCTACATTTTAATGGGGTTTTTTCTTTGATAATTTGTTTTACTGTACTAAGTTTACTGAGACCGTTTCATTGTTTGGTTTTTGTATAAGCCTGTGGAATTCTTAAGGAAATAAGAAATATATATCTCTGTGTATAGTATAAATATATATGTGTGTGTGTGTGTGTGTGTATATACATATACAGTGTGTTTGTCTTTGTATGAATATATATATACATATACATACACACACACATACACATACACATTACTTACTGTTTATATGTACACTGTGAGCTTTATGCACCGGAGACAAATTCTTTGTGCATCCAATCACACTTAGCCAATAAAGAATTCTGTTTGTGTGTGTTAAACTTGTGCAGGATCTCGCAAGGCCAGTGTTTTATGGTGCTTGGTGATGTAATTTATTATTATTTCATTTTAAAAAGCATGAACTCTGTGTTTTATTGTATTTTAATTTTATTTTGTTAAATATTTCTGAACTTTATTTTAATCTGGTTCGGGATGCACTCAGGATTTTTGTGGGCCACATATTTTTGACTCTTCTGATGTAGAAAATGGAGCGGAATTGTTCTGTGATATTTCTGAAAATGAGACAAGTCACAAAGAGTTTAAAGTACAAGAGAATAAATTCTGGGCAAATTTTCTAATGTAATTGTTGTTCAACAAGAGATGGAATTATTATGGGAGATGGTGGACTCTCCTTTGCTGGAGGTATCTGTACAAAGTCTGGATTGTCATCTGTTGGGGATGCTGTAGTGGTGGTTTTTTGGACTATGTAGGAGATGAACTAGATATCTATGACTCCATGAACTTTCACTTAAATATTTTGCTACATATCTGAACTATACAAATTGAAGAACTGAGTAATCTTTGTATATCATTCTCTTCGTAGATGTGTGTTTATTTACCTTTCCATGGAAATTGGTGATTTTGCCCTTTCATTACAGTACTTTTATATAGTCAATAGAAATATTAACATCCAAGTCCATTCTCCTCATACACATGCATGGGGATAATTATAGAAAGCCTTTTTAAAGAACCAGCTTTGTATATTTGCTTGTCTTTAAAAGAAATATGTAAACACTACTCTTTGCATTATTTAAAAATCAAGTATATCCTAATTGTAAATAATAATTAACATGTTGAATTACGCAATTGCACTTAATTGTTATTTAACAATAATTTTCCTTCCAATGAACTTTTGTCACACATGAAGATGTAGCCTTGGCTCAATGAATAAATGAACAAGGATAATATTTTTGATTTATTTAATTGCATTTTCTTTATCTAGTTTTAGGAGTGGTATGAAGAATAGGTCATGTTTAGGTCATATTTATACAGACATTTTCAAACTTCAGCAGGGTTTTAAGAACCACTGTATAGTATTAGTAGCATTTGTTTGACCTAGACGACAAGATACAATTGTGGGAAAGCATAAAGTTCTGTATTTCTTCTCAGCCCTATTGGAGGATAAAAAATTGGCTTGTTTCAACTTATGTACCGGTATGTCATACTAAACTATAGTTTAGCATCATGTGTGAATGTCAATACAATCAATATGTAGATCTAAATTTGTTGTATTTTAACCTTCAGAATGGGAAAAAGAAGAATCAGACAGAAAGAAAGAAAACAGTCATTTGTTTGAAAATGAAAAAGTGAAGATGGAGACAGAAGTATATATTTTAGAAAAAGGAACACAGAATCATGACAGAACAGAGGAGGAAAGACGGAAAAAAATTCTGCTTGCCAAGATGCGTGAAATCGACAGGGAAATGCAAAACATTATAAATACAGATTCCCAAGAACTTACAACAGATACTGTCACTGTACCTTATACATTGGAAAAAAATAAGAAACTGCAGCAATTGTCAGAGACAATAGAGAAAGTGTCTAATGGTTTGCCAGAACCAGATCGCTTTAGTACAGTTGTCAAAGAAGAAATCCAGAAACCGCAGTCTACAGACATCACACGTACAAGCAACGACTTGATATTTGGTAGTTATGTACCTTCCTTTGGGAAAGGGTCAGGGAGGCCAAGCTTGCTTAATCAAAAAATTGACTTCTTAGATGAACTCACTAAGGAAAATGTAGGTCTTGATACTAAGAAAGAGAGAAAGCCTAATTTAATGGAGCAGCTGTTTGGTAGCAATGTCAATACAATCACTCCACCTAAGAGAAATGATTTTCAACAAGATGGTAATACAAACAATGGTTTTCAGGCTAAAGGAACCATGGTCAACATTAAAAATGACACTGATCTTTTTTTTAGTGAAGGAAAGAACTTTATATCCCAAAGACGATTGCAACACACAGCAAATAGACCAGCAGTTAAGGCACTTGATTCTTTAGAAGATGATATCGAGGAAGTATTATTACAGTGATTTTATTCTGTAAAATATGTAAATAGTTATATTTAGTATGTTTATAGTTTATAAATTCAAAGTGATTGAAGTTAAGTTATATAGCTTTGAGAATGATCAAGAATGCAACTTTTTATTTAATGCCCTAAGCAAAAATGATGACAATTAACAGATAAAACAAGATGTACTCAATAATTATTTTCTTATTTTAATTCTATTAATAGAATCACTTGGCCCTCTTCTTAGAAGGAAATAGTGTTCTCTACATATTTGTCATCAGTCACTTCAAATTGACATTTCACTAGCACATCCAAATAAAGGGGGGTGTTTTTTGAATTTGAATTCTTTCTCATTTAAGGCCTCTTTCCACCACCATTTTGTTAAATATCTCTTGTAGAGAGCGCTTCTTTTATGAAGAATTTTACGTATTGAAATTGAGGGTGCAGGCAAAACAATCACTGCAGAAAAAGTTGGATTGTCCCTGTAACCTTAGTTTATGTTTTAGTTTTGCATAATACACCTAAATGTTTGCTTTAAATGTAATAGATGTTTATCAGCCTCTGTCATAGAATAAAATTGATTAAAGATTGATGACAATATAGAGAATGTTGTAATTCGTTATCATATATCTTCTGTTGGAAAACCTATGATAATATTTAATTGGGAAACAAAAAATATATGCCCATTAAATTTACCTCTAATTTAATTGTACCTGGCCAGCTCTATTAAAAAACTACAATACAATAACTGGGTTGTGAATTACTGACATGAATATAATCTGTTTAGCAAAGTGAAGTATTTTGCAATGTAAGTTTGGTAATTATGCTAATGTTCCTAGAGGGCTGCACCAAATGTCTATATCAATATAAAACATTCAATTAAAAAACATTTAAAAAGATGAACAAAGGGATTGGCTAGCCTGAGCCTGAAGACCTAAAGCCCATAATTAGATCTACACTTTGTTTTGTTTTTTATTTTGGCTACAAACAATTGCTTCATCCTAAGAAACATCATTTCTAGGCTCCATATGAACAGAGAAAATGAATGAACGAGAAGGATGCTGATGCATTACTATGAATGTACAGAATTCTTTAACCCAAGGCTTATAGCCTAGCCATTTAAACAGATGTTCTTATTATATGCTGATTATCTCTTAAGGCACAAGATCCCAAGTAATTGCAGCTAAAGGCAAGAAAAACATTCATGTGTAGAGTAAGGTTCAAAGCTATGGAAATATAAAGAGGAAGGCTCTTGGTTACCACAGAACTAAGTTGAAAAGTAAGAGGAAAATAGTAATGTTTCCCATTTTCATTACTATTGGTTAATCTTAATGTTAAGGCAATATTGTTTACCGGCAGAAATTGTGGGTTCAGGCCAATATCAAAGTAACATTTAGGTTTTGTTAGTTTCCCAAACTGCTAGTTTAGCCTCCAGGCTACTTGAGCATTTGGAGAAAAAGTGCAGTGGACTCTAGGGAAACATTCTCCTGTGACACATTGGCAAAACAAAAGGCTTTTGTGCACCCTGAGTTTTAGTATTCTACTCTATAATCATCCAGAATTCACACACACACACAAGGTTTAGTTTATCATCGATATTTTCCAGCTTTCAATTAGAACCGAGATGGTAGGATTATGTTTTGGTTATTAGTACATCTTTGGAAATAACTAAACATCCTTACATTTTTAATGCACAAATAAAGAGTTGGGTTTTTTTCTTTTTAAAAAAATTATTTTCACTGAGAAGAAATTACAAGTTCTGCATTACATACACAAATTACTCTAGCATTTTGTCTGTACTGGTTGAAAATATGTAAATGTTAATTGTTTTTTATATATTTATATTTTATGTACAAGTTACTTCTGGAAATATGCTTGATTTTTTTATTAAAGTATTTGTATTTCTGACCCGAACAAGCACAAGTAGTTTGCTATTTTTTGCTAACATATTTCTGTACTTAATTCCAAGGATATGATATGGGGAACAGACTAGCTTTGATCTCATGACAATTGTGTTTATGAAAGTAACAAATCCATCCATATATTTACATCACTGTAGTCCAGGTGATGTTAATGTGCTTTGGAACATTTTTACCTTGAATATTTTTTTAAATTCCATTTTGCACATGGAACCAATAGCAACCTGTTGGGTAAATAAGGTGAAATGGCTCTTTGCAACCTCCATGCTGCTTAAATACTCATGAGACAGCTCTAAGTCACAAAGTCTCTCTCGTTTTCCTTTGTTCAGTGTGATTATTGTTCAGTATGAATTATCTGCAAACCCAGCCATTACGGCTTATTCAACAATCTTGGCATAATACAATGTATTGTCACCCCTTCAAAATAGATGAGGTCAGGAAACAATAATCACTAGAAGTCTTGGAATACACTTTAATGCCACTAGAGAATTGTAACAGAATCTCGAACGCCTACCAAAAGTACCTTCTCCGTAATGTGTAGCTAGAGAAGCAGTTGTGAGGGGAGTTTTGGCAACATAGAGCTTTCCCAGAGAGAGGCTCTGATTAAAAGACTGCATCATCGCAAATAGGATGGGTAGAGGTGAAGAGATTCAGGGTACCCACACTTAGCATCTCTCAGAATATATCTAGTAGTTTACAGGATTACAGCTTTGGTTTGGCAAGATTCTGTCCATAACTGTCTCATCCTGCTAGCTAGGACAAGCCCATCTTACTTGTGCCGGAAGAATGAGCCTACTTTGCATCCCAACACAGGGAATACTTTGTTGGAATGGGCAATTTCAAACCGGAAACCACTGAATAAACTGATCTATACAGGGAAGGTGCAAATAAACTTTTAGTCAATGAGTTTCTTGGACTGTAGGAGGACGATCAACTGGGAGATGTCTCAATCAATGAATGTAGAGAATTTGTACTTTCTAAAGGTTTCTGTTGAGCACATCGCATCCCTTTGTCATCAAATGTTGCATATTTATTTCCTAAGATTTGTGTCCTGCCTTATCCCCAGGAGCTCAAGGTGATGTATATAGCACTTGCCTTTTCCAATTTTCCCTGTAACAATCTTATGAGTGGGTTAGACTGGGAGACTACAGCATGTGTTTAGTCCTAAATCACTTTCCATGGCTAAAGGTAGATCTGAATCTGGGTGTCTCAAGTTTTTGTCCAACAGCTGAATCACTACACTGAATTGGCTCCCATTTTTGTTGCGTCATCATGGCCAACATGGTACTTTCCAGACAAGGGAAGAATTCTTCCATTTGCATATATACATACATATCCATAAATAGGAATTTAATTTGAAAATTAAGGGGAAAATAATGTTTTATATCCCCCAAAAGCCACTAGTCTAATACTTGGAAATTAAAATTTATGGCACATACAGAGTTTTAATCTAGTTGTCTAATTGTCAAACTCTTGTTCTAGGCTTCTGTGGAGCCTGCTGGATTCAGTGTTCACTCCGAAACACAGTTATCTCAAAACAAGGGATTTTGCATTATTGTTCAAAATATTATGAGTACAAAATAGTTTAGGAGGAATGGAGGCTCCGCTATAACGATTTTAACTACATTAACATTTCAAATAATTCTCCGCCTCAGTGGAGAAACTGTGAAGTTCATCTGCCATTCTGTACTCCAGCTTGCATGCTGGAGAAGCAGGCATGTTTCTGCAATCATCAGCTCTTTGCATTGCTGAAAAAAAGTGTGAACCAAATGTGAGTTTTTTGGAAACACATGGGCAAGCTGCCAAGGTACTAATGAAAACTCATTCCAAGAAGAGTTGTCAGTCTTTTTATTGTACTGTGTTTCAGTCATCCACCTCCACAAAGGCTACAGCTCATTTAGTTCCAACTCTGCTGTTGGTCTTTGCAGGGAGAAAAAAATCAGTTCTGTCACTTGCATGATGAAGCTTCTTCTGGAACGTTTTAACATTCACCCAAAACTTTGGCTGAAACATCTTAATGTTTTAACTATACATCCTCGGTTTATTAACTCCAACTCTTTTGTATGTGCAATATCCATATTTTAATGTAGCAGTTTTTTAAAAAAAATTAACCTCATATATTAATAAGCAAAAACTAAAAGTTGCGTCTATACAACTAACTGAATTAAAACATAGTTGGCTAATTTGTGAATTAATGTGTTTTACAAATACAGCCATTATCAAGGAAAGATCTGTTAAATTCCAGCTGCATTCATACTGCTTAAATCCTTCTGAAATTTTTATAGAATGTGAATGGAGAGGAATGGAACAAATAAACCATGTTAGAAGTAGGAAATGTATGCTAACTTTGTATCCTAGATAAAGTCATTTCTCCACAGTTGATATTCTGTTTGGTTTTTCAGCACCAACTTACTTACAGTCTGAAAGTTTTTTTGCAAATTCAAATTTCTTACAATATTAGACAACTCTAGGATTAAGAGCCTGGGTGGCGCAGCAGACTAAAGTGCTATTAAGTAGCACCAGCTGCCTGCAATTACTGCAAGTTCAAATCTCACCAGGCTCAAGGTTGACTCAGCCTTCCATCCTTTCGAGGTAGGTAAATTGAGGACCTGGATTGTGGGGGCAATAAGCTGACTTAGTATAAAAAAGAACACCGCTTAGGGGGGGCCGAAAGCCCTACTAAGCAGGTATATACAAAAGTATGAAGGCTATTGTTTAACGCATTGTAAGCCGCCCTGAGTCTCCGGAGAAGGGCAGCATATAAATCGAACCAATTAATTAATTAATTAATTAATTAATTAATTAATTAATTAAATTTAATTATTTCTAGTTCATAAAGGTTCACAGGCCATCTCCATCCCTCTAAAAATAATTGCCATTGATCAATTAAATCCCCACATAATATTAACCCAGCAAGGCTTAAATGAATGCTGCCAGCATTTCTTTAAAAATTGTGTTTATTGAACAGAACACAAAAAAAGAAAAAATAAATTGTACATACTGGTATATATGTGTGGTATATGTGTACATCTCTTGTTTGTTTATAGAGTTTTAAACAATTGTTTCAACAGAGGATGACAACATTTCATTATAATTGTTCATTCAAAAGTCTACTATTGTTAATTAGTAAGCAACAACTAATATCAGGTCTTCAGTTCATTGAGTAATTGGGATCATACATTTATCTTTCCAATACTGAAGAACAATATATTGACAACAAGAATGGTGTAGAAATTGCATCTATCTCCATTTTCCAGCCACTAGTTTCCATGTAGGTATAGACATCTGAAATTAAAACCTGATCAAAATCAAGTTAATGTAAGTTAAAATGATTTTCTGTGGTAAGTTCAACAAGAACAGACATGCCATAGTTTGCAAAATAAAACAGATATACAGAGAGACCACATAGAGACAGACACACATACTGAGAGTGTATTACATGCTCAAGACTATGAATTATATCGTAGGAAATATCTTTTTTCAGATTTGACACTGTTGTTGCTGCTGGAAGTGATGCCTCAGATTCCTTTCAGGGGAATCTTTGAAATAAAATATGTGACTCATGTCACAAATCAATATAATTGTTTGGGAATCAAATTCTAATGTTTAACAAAATAACATGGTGCCAACAAAAAAAATATGCAGAAACATCAGTGGCGTTGTTTAATGATTTGGGGGAGTTAAGACTTGCAAGCCATCTGCTAATAGGAAATTAACTAACCATTTAACTGATCAATTACCAGCTGCAACTGCAGATCCAGGAGCATTTTGTATGTGTAATGATGATACATCCTGGTATGGTACAGCATGTAGGTTTTTTTTAAAAAAACAATTCATTTTTTTAAAAAAATATTATTTATTTTAAAATAATGACATACAACAAAGCTCTACGTCACTACCATCAACGACAGAAAGGACAGTGATTATACTACCAAGAAATATAATTATAGTGAATAAAAGAAAACATAACAAGAAATCTCAAATGAACAGGAAAATAACTACATAGTTAATTCAATAATTAAGGTGATATGTAAACCACTTAGCAACCTGCTATCTCCTCAAGCCTAGACTCAGTCTAGACCGCTGATACTTTTCAAAAATAGGTAATACATTCATATTCCTGGTTTCTTAAAATCAAGAGAACAATTTTCTTTCCAATTACATAAAATTATCCTAGTGTCCATCTCTTTTTTTTGGGGGGGGGGGGATTCCAGTAAACCCCCAAAAATATTTTCTGATGAATTAATTCCATTAATTCATACCTACTGCTAAGAGGTATATTTAATTTTTTAAACACTTCAAGCCACTGTTTTTCCAAAACAGGACATTCCAATTTGTCATTCCTCAATTCAAATATATAACTAAAACTGACTTACGTTCCTCATTTTAATACCTCTTTTAAAGAAGCTAAGATTTCAGGAACCATGGAAGGTGATTTAGATTTAGATCCAGATTTAGGCTACATTTCAAAGGTGTTAAATCCATGCTTTCCAACAGGTCCAACAAGCAGAATAATCATAATAAATCTTATTCTCAAAAAATACAGATATAAACTATAGGTGATATTATAGCTGACTCTGTAAACCACTTAGAAAGCGCTGTAAAGCACTGTGAAGTGATATATAAATCTAAGTGCTATTGCTATTGCTATTACAGTATTAATCTTTGTTTTGTGCAGCTCTGTAAACATTTGATCTGCTTCTCAATATAAAATTACTATAAATCATGTTTAAAAATATCCTAGTTTATCTTTTTCATTTCACTTTACACAGTGGAATCTCAATTTATAAGACATGGATACAAAAAAATTGCATTCAAGGGACTTAATTCTATGGTGAATTATGTCATTTACATAATTACATAATTCATTCAAGTGATGTAAAATTGCCATGATGCATTCTTTTCTCTCTTCAATAAGTCCCTTAAAATGAGGTTTCATTATGCTTATTTTCATATAATTTTAGGTATCACATGCAGATGCTGGTGGGCAAGAAATCAAGGTAAAACGTTGGAAGACAAAGACCTGTGTATTATACATTTAGACAAAATCATCGGAAATGCCCCGCTGCACTGAGCTATTGTGAAAGATATCTTCCCACCCATAGTATTGAAGGTAGAGTCATCTGTAAATTCCAGCAACTCTCTATTCATGGAAAGAAAGATGAGACATCATCTTGCTGTTCCACTAAAGTAAAATCTCTTGGACTATTTATGTGCAAATTGCTTATAATGTATTTAAACATTTCTTCCATAGAACAGGCATCACTATATCAAGGAATTGTGCAGCAAGTGTCCAAATGGTGTCGGGGACATACAGTTACTTTTTTTAAATTATTATTATTATATTTTTATTGTTAAGGAATAACAAAAAGGAAAAAAAATCAATACAAAAAATCAATAGTAAGGAAAAAAAAAATTTCCCCCCCAACGTGCTATACAAACGGAAAGGAAGTTTTAGAAACTTGAAGTCTTCAATTCTTCCAGAAATCTCTTTGATAAGGTACTGGTGCCGATTCATCCAATCTCCCAAGTGCAAAGTCCACAAATGGTTGCCAAGTGTTCCCAAAAACATTTTCTTTATATATACCACTTCTAATTTTAATATCACAAGTCAATTTATCATTTAATGCAAATTTCCATGTTTCGTTGTACCATTCTTCTAATTTTAAATCAACATTTAATTTCCAATATCTAGCAATTATAATTCTCCCCATTATAACCAAAATCCTCACCAATTCTCTTTCTCCAGTTGTTAATGTTGTTTCATTCAATATTAATAATAATATGGTTTCCAATTTCAATTTGACCCTCTTCTTAATTATTTCAAATATTTCATTTTCTATCCTAGACCAAAAAAGTTCAACCCCATTTCATTTACACCACATATGAACATATGTCCCGAGTTCCACTTTACATCTCCAACACATTTTATCCACTTTATTATCCATTTGAAAGAGTCTTATTGGGGTCAAATACCACTTCCAAATAACTTTATAATTATGTTCTTTAATCCTTATTGATAATGTCCTCATTATTCTGCTAACCCAATTCATATTCCAATTTTGATCAGAAATTTCAATACCCAGTTCTTTTACCCAATTCTCTTTCATTACCCTTTGTGGATTATTATCAGAGTTAATAATTTTATAAATTTTACTAACTAATCCCTTTGGCCCAATTTCATCTTTTATTATTCGAGATGTCAAATTTTCAAATTCCGTTTCCTTTCTGCTCTCATCATTCCTTTCTTTGCATTTCCTATTCCATTTATTCATTTGAATTCTTTCAAACCAATTAATGTTTAATTTTCCATAAATTTCCTCTTTCCTCATTTCATTTTCTATAAATTTCAACCATTCACTAATTATTTCCACTTTCTCTTCTATTATAATCCTCTCTCTGTTACTATTTAATTTGATTGGGCAATTCTCTTTCAGTTTACCTAAATACAATGCGTCTGGTATTAATTTTTTTGCTACTCTGTCCCAATTTTTAGTCAAACTATTTAACCAATAATTGCAAATTTTAACCTTACCTTTAAAATTTTCCAAAAACCATTTGTAACCAAACTTCTTTATTTCCTTCATTTCCAAATTACCCCAAAGTTTAACATCTCCTTTTAAAATTTTTACTACTGTTTTTATATTAAATGCTCTATAATAGTTTAATAATTTTGGAATTCCTAAACCACCTTGTTTTTGGTTCTGATACCACATTTTCTTAATCTGTCTTGGTTTTTTATCCCCATTACAAAATTTATCTAATTTTTTTTTATATACTTCAATGTCCTTCTCGGTTAAAAAAATTGGAAGCATCTCGAATAAAAAGTTAAATTTAGGAAGTAACATCATTTTACAAAAAGCTACTCTACCAAACCAAGATAACTTGAGTTTTTTATATTTCCCAGTTTTCTCTTCAATTTCTTTTGTTACTATGTCATAATTTAGTTTCTTTAAATTTTTAATTTTAAGTGAAAGTATAATACCTAAATATCTTAAAATTATCCTTTATCCTAATTCCAAATTGATTTTGTAATTTTTCTAATTTATTTTCCCTATCAATTTCCATTAATAATTCTGATTTTGCCCAATTTACTTTCAAACCAGTCATATCTTCAAATTCTTCCAAATGTGTTTGAACTCTTTTTATATCATTTGTAATATTATTTAAAATGACAAGAGTGTCATCTGCATATAAATTAACTTTGATGCCTTTATAACCTATTAATTCTGAATCCTCTTCAATCAAAGTTGTTAAAATTTCCATTGCTAATAAAAATAGGGTCGGAGACAGAGGACAACCCTGTCTTGTCCCTTCTTCCAAATTTATATCTTGTGTAAATATACCATTTACCTTCACTCTTGCCGTACCCCTTTGGTACAATTTGGAAATAATATGAATACATTTATTACCAAATCCTAATGCAGAAATTATTTCTTTTATAGTATCCCATTGTATAGAATCAAAAGCTTTAAAAATATCCAAGGCAAGAATACCTATCTTATCACCATTATTCTCAGCAATATCAATAACATTTAATACTCTTCTAACTAAATCACACATATAACGCCCTTTAACAAAACCTACTTGATTATGGTTTATATATTTATCTATAAAATTATTCAATCTATTTGCTACAATTGCAGTAAATATCTTAGCATCTTGGTTAATCAAGGAAATGGGCCGATAGGATTCAATTTTTTCTAGATCTTTACCTGGTTTCGGGATTAAGGATATAATTGTTCTATTCCAGGACATGGGAATATCATCTCCATGTAATATCTTATTATACAATATCTGTAATTTTGGGATCAAAATTTCTTTAAACTCTTTATAAAATTCTACTGGTAACCCATCCTCACCTGGAGATTTTCCAAGTTTTAACTTCTGAATCACATCTTTAATTTCCTCAGAGGTAATATCCTTTTCCATTTTTTCTTTATATTTATTATCAATTTTCTTCTGACCATATTTTTCTAAGAAATTTTTTAATTTACAATTATCAATTTCTTTTTTAAGATATAATTCTTGAAAAAACTTTTTAACAATTTCACATTTCTCTAATTTTTTATAACATCTCTTACCTTTTTCATCTATTAGGACACCTATTTCTCTTTTTTTCTTTTTTATCTTTCGCCATTCTTGCTAATAATTTTGAATTTTTATTACCATATTCAAAAAATTCTCTTTTTAAATAGCTTAATTTTTTTTAACTATTTCTGTATCTTCCGCTATTTGTTTATTTTTCAATTTTTTAAGTTCCTCCCATAATTTCCTATCCTTAGTCTCTAGAAATCTATTTTCCAGTTCTTTTATCAATTTCTTCTTTTCCTCTATTCTTACTTTATAATTCTTATACTTCCTACTTGATAATTTAATACTTTCTCCCCTAAAAATTGCTTCCAGTTACAAGAAAAAGTATGTGAACCCCTTGGGATTACGTGGAGTTTTGCATGAATTGGTCATAAAATGTGCTCTGAACTTCATCTAAGTCACAACAATAGAAAAACACAGTCTGCTTAAAATAATACTACACAAACATTAGATGTTGCCATGGTTTAATTGAACATAACATGTAAACATCCACAGTGCAGGGAGGAAAAAGTATGTGAGCCCCTAACCTAATGACTACTCCAAGAGCTAATTGGAGCCAGGAGTGAGCCAACCTTGACTCCAATCAGTGTGATGATATTGGATGTGTTGCTGACAGCTGTCCTGCCCTTTAAAAACTCACACCTGTTTTGGGTTTACTGGTTTCAAGAAGCACTGTCTGATGTGAACCATGCCTCGTAGAAAAGAGCTCTCAGAAGACCTACGATCAAGAATTGTTGACTTGCATGAAGCTGGAAAGGGTTACAAAAGTATCTCCAAAAGCCTTGATGTTCATGTGTCCACGGTAAGACAGACTGTCTACAAATGGAGAAAGTTTAGCACTGTTGCTACTCACACTAAGTGTGGTCATCCTGTAAAAATGATTGCAAGAGCACAGCGCAGAATGCTTCATGAGGTAAAGAAGAATCCTAGAGTGTCAGCTAAAGATCTACAGAAATCTCTGGCACATGCTAACATTTTTGTTGACACATCTACAATAAGGAAAACATTAAACAAGAATGGAGTACATGGGAGGACACCACGGAGGAAGCCATTTCTGTCCAAAAAAAATATTGCAGCACGTTTGAAGCTTGCAAAAGAGCACCTGGATGTTCCACAGCACTACTGGCAAAATATACTGTGGACAGATGAAACCAAAATTGAGTTGTTTGGGAAGAACACACAACACTATGTGTGGAGGAAAAAGGCACAGCACACCAACATCAAAACCTCATCGCCACTGTAAAACATGGCGGAGGGAGCATCATGGTTTGGGGCTGCTTTGCTGCCTCAGGGCCTGGACGGATTGTTGTCATTGATGGGAAAATGAATTCCAGAGTTTATCAAGACATTTTGCAGGAAAACGTACAACCATCTGTCCGCCAACTGAAGCTCCGCAGAGGATGGGTGATGCAACAGGACAATGACCCAAAGCATACAAGTAATTCAACAAAAAAATGGCTTCAACAGCACAGAATACACCTTCTGGAGTGGCCCAGTCAGAGTCCTGATCTCAACCCGATTGAAATGCTGTGGCATAACCTTAAGAGAGCGATTCACACCAGACATCCCAAGAATATTGCTACACTGAAACAGTTTTGTGAAGAGGAGTGGCCCAAAATTACTCCAGATCATTGTGCAGGTCTGATCTGCAACTACAGGAAATGTTTGGTTGAGGTTATTGCTGCCAAAGGTGGGTCAACCAGTTATTAAGTCCAAAGGTTCACATACTTTTTCCTCCCTACACTGTAAATGTTTACATGTTATGTTCAATTAAACCATGGCAACATCTAATGTTTGTGTAGTATTATGTTAAGCAGACTGTGTTTTTCTATTGTTGTGACTTAGATGAAGTTCAGAGCACATTTTATGACTAATTCATGCAAAACTCCACATAATCCCAAGGGGTTCACATACTTTTTCTTGCAACTGTAGACACAAATTTGTAGTTTTGTATAAATAAATATATTTTACATTTATATTTATAGCAGATGAGGTAGTCAGGAACACAAGAAAATCATAAGATAAATCATACATCATACCGAGCACACAGAAGAAACAAGGCAGGGGAAAAAAGGAAACTCCTCCTTTACACCCACAGCAACCAATCATAGCCTAGATTGCCTTAGGCAGGAGCCAGCACTCTCCAATCAATCAACCAGGGTACATCTCCACCCTGGACCATCCCAATGATGCCCTTCACGTGATGTCCCAGTGCCTGGAGACCGTGCGGATCTGGGTGGGGAGAAACAAGCTTAAATTCAACCCCTCCAAGACCAAGTGGCTGTGGCTTCCGGCGTCCCGGTATAGTCAGCTAGTTCCATCGCTGACCATTGGGGGCGAGATCCTGGCCCCCTCAGAGAGGGCTCGCAACTTGGGTGTTCTCCTGGATGCATGGCTGTCTTTGGAAGATCACATGACAGCCATGGCCAGGAGAGCTTTCTATCGGGTTCGCCTGATGCACCAGTTGCGTCCCTTTCTGGACCGGGATGCCCTGCGCACGGTCACTCATGCCCTCGTCACGCCACGTCTGGACTACTGCAATGCTCTCTACATGGGGCTCCCCTTGAAGAGCACTCGGAGGCTCCAACTGGTCCAGAATGTGGCCGCGCGGGTGGTTATGGGTGCGACTCAGCGCACCCACGTAATACCCGTCCTGCGCGAGCTGCACTGGCTCCTGGTGGTCTTCCGGGTGCGATTCAAGGTGTTGGTTACTACCTTTAAAGCGCTCCATGGCTTAGGACCGGGTTATATACGAGACCGCCTTCTGCCATCAACAACCTCCCACCGGCCAATACGCTCCCACAGAGAGGGTCTCCTCAGGGTGCTGTCGGCCAAACAATGCCGACTGGCGACACCCAGGGAGAAAGCCTTCTCTGTGGGGGCACCAGCCCTCTGGAATGAGCTGCCCCTAGAGCTTCGTCTTAGCCCCAACCTGCGTACTTTTCACCACGCCCTTAAGACCCTTTTGTTCCAGCAAGCCGGACTGGCCTAGTACGAATTTTATAATGGGTGTATGTGTGTTTTAATTTGCGGGCCAAATTTTATATATTCGATTTTAATTGGTTTTAAATTTTATAAATCTATGTGTTTTAATATGGCTGTACACCGCCCTGAGTCCTTCAGGAGAAGGGCGGTATAGAAATCTAATAAACCTCAAACTTCAAACTACAACTGTGTCTTCTGGCCCCCTGTACACTTTGCTAGCTACTAAATTTAATTATCCTACTAAATTTAATATCCTAATACCAGTGGTGAAATCCAATTTTTTTTACTACTGGTTCTGTGGGCGTGGCTTGGTGGGCATGGTGGGCATGGTGTGGCTTGGTGGGCATGGCAGGGGAAGGATACTACAAAATCCCCATTCCCATCCCACTCTGGGGCCAGCCAGAGGTGTTATTTGCCGGTTCTCCGAACTGCTCAAAATTTCCACTACTGGTTCTCCAGAACCTGCTGGATTTCACTCCTGCCTTATACACTAACTCTAAACTTCTCCCTTTTTACGAGGTAACTATTTTAATTTTCTTCAAACTATTACAAATAATTGTGATTTAGCTTCACTGGGTTAGAGTGCTAATTGACCAGTCAAATGAACATTCAGGCATGGAGCTTCCTATGTTTTAATCACACTAGCTTTATAACTAGACTTCTCTAGATCCAATTCAAAAGATTAATATGTACCTTGATTTCTTTTAAATCTCTGCCTATTCATACTAGGACTCTGTTTTCTGAACTCAATTTATGGCAGAATATGATAGTAAGCAAAGAATTGTCCACTGTCTGCATAAACCATTTTATTTAGCTCATCAAAGTCAATATACTGAAGGCAGATATGTACCTTCTAGAAACCTTTCTAGCAATATACATAGGGAGTCCACTGGTAAGTTAGTGAGTTTTTAGAACTTCCATTTTATAATTTGGAGCTGCTTTTCTTCTCTGAGAAAAATAATTTTCTCCCTTTTGTTTTGAATAGGAATTGCTTCTCAAGCTAATGTTGAGAAGGACGATGAGGGAGCACTGAAACAAAAAACTTCAAGTGTAGAGATTTCCACAAAATAAGATTTGCTCTATTTACAGAATAAAGATCAGGCTATTGTCCTCTTACTCTTCTGTCTCTTGTGTGTTTTTTCAGCCTGGAAGTCTCCACATATTGTAATTACGGTACTGAAATCTTGAAAAAAAGCTGTCCCAAAGTCAAAACTCAAGCAGAATATAGAAATAAAGGCCTTGAACCAAAGATAAGCTTAGTAATATTAAAACTCTAAAAGATGATGAAGTACCAGTGAACTATCATCTTCCCTCCCTCTAATAGTACTGAAGATCTGGTGTAAAGAAGGCAGCTTTGGGTTTCATAGAAAAGTAAGGCCCCCTGCTTCTTGGAAAAATCAACAAGACACAAGGAAGATTAGCCTGGCCTCAGATAATGATTGAACTGCTTCCTCTAGAGCAGAAGTAGAAAACTAAGGCCCTTTTATGACTTGTGGACTTCAACTCCCAGAATTCCTGAGCCAGCTATACTGGCTCAAGAATTCTGGAAGTTGAAGTCCACAGGTCATAAAAGGGCCATAGTTCCCCACCCCTGCTCTAGAGAAACTGCTTTCTATTTCTTGCTAGAAACTGCTAATACCAGTTGCTAAAGGAAGGCACTTATTTATTTATTACATGTATTTATATGCCGCCATTCTCCCGAAGGACTCAGGGCGGCGAACACAAGTTAAGAAACAAGTACAATAAAATCTCATTTTAAACCAAATAACTAATTAATAGTAAATAATAAAGCCCGAAATCAGAGTCAGCCCATTTGTTTGAATAGCCAAATCTTCAGGTCCCGATGGAAGGAACGGAGATCAGGAGCCGTCCGGAGCTCTGTAGGTAATTCATTCCAGAGGGTGGGAGCACCCACAGAGAACGTCCTACCTCTGGGCATAGCAAGACGACATTGGCTCACCATCGGAACCCTGAGGAGAGCGGCCCTATGTGAGCGAACAGGACGGTGAGAGGCAGGCAGGAGAAGGTCCTGCAAATTAGTGGCCTTTGCCACCTGAAAGGAGACCAAAGGACTATTAGGAGCTTCTATCTCCTGTCCTCCAGAAGAGTAGAAGCCAAGATTTCAACTGGATGTCAAAAGGGCATTTTTTTGGGGTGGTTGATCTTGCACATTTGGCAATACTGTCACCAAAAGGAAAAAACGGTTCTTATACTGCCTAAGAATAGTAGAAATGATCTTTACAAGTAGGTTGCTACGGAGGGATTTTAATTAATGTACAATTTCATCTTTTGTGTTTAAACTTTGAGATGCTGGGAGGAAAATGAGTCATCAAAATCAAGAATTTAGAAAGAACGCTGGCAATGAAGCGATGGTACTTGGAAGCTCTAAAGAAATTATGAGTAATGGAAAGCTCGAGAATGCTAGTCATTTCACCCAGTTCAGATATAGACACTCCTGTTATTGAGGGGAAAGGGCCTAGAAATGCATATTTTTGCACGTATGGTATGTAGAAGACAGAATAAAAATCCAGAAAAATATCTAGTAAATTAAAATATCTTGATTGACACCTGCTTTCCTTTCTTGTTAGCAAGTAACAAAAAGTTCAAAACACATTTCTGGCTGATTTCAATCTATAAAGATAAAGTACTATACTTATCACTGACATCAATCCACTGGAATCTGAATGAGGTTGGACACTGACTATATTAGCCTAGACATGGCTATGAGACACATTATCCTAAGGCTTAAATTATCCTAAAATTTTCTGCAGTGTCAAAATCAGTGTTTATCAATTTTATCAACTTTTAAGATCTGTGGACTTCAGCTCTCAGAATTCCACAGCCAGCATACTGGTTGGGGAATTATGGGAGTCAAAGTCCATGTATCTTAAAATTGTTAAAATAGAGAAAAACTAGTCTAAATAAAAGGTAGCTGTGAATACCCCTACGTAAGGACTGTAGTTAGAGAAGCAGATAGGAAAAGAACAAGGAAGTATCAAAGCCAAGCTTTCCCATGATTTAGAGTTGTCTTTGCTTTTTGTTTCTCTGTTACCTCTGGTACAGATTTTGTGCAGCTTTCAACTAGAAATAATGGACAATCTTGCTCTGAATGTTTGGGTATTATAGTAAAGAGAGGAATCCAGGGCCACATGTGGTTGTAGTGCTACAGAAAACATCCTAGTAATCAATGCCTTGATCACAGCACCTCTTCTACTATTTCTATTTTTCAGCAGACAGTTTTTAAGGTGTGAGGGTAGGGTTCTGGACTAGACAATTAGGAATATTAGCAGCCACCGATAGCCTGTTTGTCCATGGACCAGTTTTTCTTTCTTTCATAATGCTCAAATTGGCTGCAATGTTACAGCAAATTCCAAAGTTTAATTATGTACTACGTAGAAAAAACATTTCCTCTTCTTGGTTTTGAATACCTCTGTGTTTTGTGTCAGTGGGCGGCCACAAAATCTTATAGTGTGAGAGGGGGAGAATAATTTTTTCTATCCACTTCATGTATGGCTTACCTCTCTCTTGAGCAATATTGCTCTTTGTGCAATTTTCAAGGAAACTTTCCTTCTATTTTAAAAAGTCATTTTACTGTTTATTCTTGATTTCTGCTTTTTCTTTTTAAGTAGTTGCTCATCTGTAAGAGAGCTGTCATTTATTCCACAATTGTTAAACCTTTTTTTAACAGGATTTTTTGGGTAAGGATTTTTGTCACAGTCATTTTAAAAAATTCACATGCACAATATTTATTGGAAAACTTCTATTGAATGTTCGTTCACCTCTAAAAAGAAGTCTTCAAGTAAATAACATAGGACATAACTTTGCAGAAGATATGCTGCTTTGTCAACAAAGTTTATTCTTTATTTGCTCGACAATTTTATTTTATAATCTATATCTTGCTTCCTAGCTGTGCTGCTTTCTGTTATTTGTGCTGGAACAGGACACTAACTGAATGAGGCTTAAGGATTTTTGAAACCCTTAGGTTCAACTGTAGAAGCACAATACAATGTAAAGATATTGTCTGTAAAGATTAAAAAAAATTTCACTCTGGAATAAAATGTAAATTAATACTGTTATACCTTCCCGACTGTGGGTGTCCTTTTCTTGTTACCATTTTATTCTTTAAAATAACATGAAATCCTATAACCAATGGAAGATATCTACAGAATCTATTTGTCTTTGCTGTCTCTAAGCCACCCCTTTGGTTTAGAAATTCATCCATTCTTTTCCTTTATTTCTTTATTACCTCTTACGAAACATGACTAAGTAGAATGTGAGGGAAATATGTCGGCAGTCACTTGGAAAAATTTTTAAAATGACTTTTTAAAAATATCTTTCAACTATTTATGAATAGGTTCACTTAACCCTACAATATACCTATAGGCAGTCAATATCTGTCTGTGCCTACAGTAAATTGGTTCCTAACCCTGTTTTCAGATTAAAGTCTTTCTAGGCTAGACCCAGGGGTGAAATCTAAAAATTTTCGCTACCGGTTCTGTGGCCATGGCTTGGTGATCAGGTGACTGGGTGGGTGTGGCTTGTTGGTCAGATGGGCGTGGCCAAGTCAACGTCACTTCTTTGCCCTTTTTTAACCTACAAAACACAACACAACACAACTGGCTCACCCACAATGTAAAAGCAGCTGTGCTAGACCCAAAATGGCCCCTGCAACAAGCAGGAACCTCACACAGGCACAAAAAGCCCAAAAAACCAACTTTCACACTTTACACACACACAACACAACACAACACAACTGGCTCACCCAATGTAAAAAAGGCTGTGCTAGACCCAAAATGGCCCCTGCAACAAACAGGAACCTCATACAGGCACAAAAAGCCCAAAAAACCAACTTTCACACTTTACACACACACAACACAACTGGCTCACCCACAATGTAAAAGCAGGGACAAAATGGCCCCTGCAAGAAGCAGGAACCTCACACAGCCACAAAAAGTCCAAAAAACCAACTTTCACACTTCACACACACAAAATTCCACATACAGCTTTGTGAGATTTTGTGTGTTTGTGTAGTCAGAGTGAAACACTACAGAAACACACAAAATCTCACAAAGCTGCACAAATATTATTTTATTTTATTTTTATATAAAGCAGCTAAATTTAAAACTTCCTAAACTTTAAATGGCTAGGTCTAAAAAAAGAACGACTAAAAAAACCAACCCCAATTAACTATTTTTTTTAAAGCTCCCAAAGGGGAAAAAAACGTACCTAATAGAACAGGGGTCTCCAACCTTGGCAACTTTAAGACTTGTGGAATTCAACTCCCAGAATTCCTCAGCCAGCTTTGCTGGGAGTTGAAGTCCACAAGTCATAAAGTTGCCAAGGCAGGCAGGCAGGCAGGCAGAAAGAGCTGCTCACCGATAAGCTTGATTGCAGGCAGGGAGATTCAGTTGCTTCCTGATGCAATGGATTACAGGGATTACAGCAAACGAAGCAAGGCAGGCGTGCGAAGGTAAGAAAGCTGGAGGCTGGGGGGAAGAGATTTTTGCTACCGGTTCTCCGAACTGCCCACCGCCATCGCTACTTACTCGCCCGAGCCGGTCTGAACCAGGAGCATTTCACCCCTGACTAGACCTCTGAACCTCCACTCTAACCCATACCTTCTAAATCCCTCTCTGAGGGAAGAGAATATTTGTAGTTCAGGGTGGAGCTGTTGGTATATTAAAAACATCTCAGAAACCACCAACTGATTATTATAACCACATGGCTTCAGAACAGCATACAAACCAACTAAAGCCCTGCCAACTCAGACAAACAAGCTAACAGTAAACAACAGCCTAATCAATGAACCACCAAGAATACTCCCATGGAAAAAAGAGAGGAAACATCACTTCCTTCTAGCACTGATGATGTTGCCTAGTTGAGTAATGAAACATCTGCAAGAAAACAACCAAGCTCAAGGAACACCAAGGATTCCATAAACTCATTTTTCCTCAGTCTCCTTACTACTCTTAGAATATAGCACAGGAAGAAGATTCTTGTAATCCTATATTCTGATGCGCAGTTCCGCCATCCAATTATTACACTACCCAATGTATATAAGTTCTTAATAGCTGATAATTAATTACTGAAATATCTGCCTTTTAAAAAATTCTCATACAGTTCCCAAATTCCAAAGAGAGATGTTACCTCAATATTATACTCTTGCCAGTTACTATAGAATCTACATTTACCAAAAAAGAAAAAGTAATTGTTGCTTGGTTGCCTACAAAAAAAATAATAATAATCTGCGAATGGTTACTTGAGATCCTGAAGTTAATGGGATATTTTTAAACCAATATTAATAATTCCTCCCCTCTTTTTCTCAATAAGTCATGTAGCATGCTGGATGTTGTATACCAAAAAATTCTAGTATATTTATAAAACTATTGGTTTTATTTGTTATTGGTTGAACTAAAAAGATACAAACAGATCTGGGCCTGACAAAAGACATAAGAATTTAATGACTTACATTTAAACAAGAGTATTTAAATCTTGAACAAGATTATTTTGTTAATGACAGCAAAGATATCTGGGTTGACCATTGTGCTTACAACTACATGCTATCATCTGTAATAGGACAATACCTTGATTATGGAACAAAACAGGGTTAAATCACAAGATCCTTCAAGAGGAATGAACTGAATGTCAACCGGAACAAGCAGAGGCATTGCAGTTTTTTGTAACATCTCCAAAACTGTTAATTTATTTGTTCAACTTGTATGCCGCCTTTCTCCGAAGACTCATCATTTACTGCATTATTGAGACTATCATTTACTGCATCCCATGAAAAAGCATTCAACTCACAAAGTTTGTGTGACAATAAATTTGTTGCCCATTAAGGTACCCTTGGTACCAGAAGAATCCTATGAAAAGGCAGAGGAAATATTGGCAGCTGCATTGGAAGACAGGAGGAAGTTCTATCTCCATTATTAATTTCTGTGATGTTAACTGTTATAGAGCTAGGACAGGAATATATGCAAAGATGAAGCAAACCATAGCTTCCTTTTACTTTAGGCCTGCAAAATCTGTAATTTAATGAGTTAAACTCATCCATTGTGATGTATTGGAGATAAACTGTATTAACCTCTTACAACAGTAATAAAATTATTAGCACCATTTATACTAAGCCGTTCGAATATTTGCATATGTATATAATATAAATAAAACCAGAAACTTTAACATACAAAGCAGGAAAACATGACTATATACATGCAAATCGCAAATAAGCAGAGGAACATAAGAACCTGTGTGAGCAGGGGGCTGGACTAGATGACCTCCAAGGTCCCTTCCAACTCTGTTACTGTTAAAATGTTGTGTGAACAGGGGGACACAGGAGTAAATTACTATACCTAGTCATATAATGGAAGGACTATGATGGTGCCCTGCTTTGCTTCCTATTCTTCCTTGAAAAATTTAAGTGAAGTATTATTCAAGGTCTTACACTGTTTTCTTGAATTTCTTGACAGCCATGTGGAAGTTGTTTGCCTCTTCCATTTTTGTTTTAAATTCTCAGCCTAGCTTGAACCTTTGGGGTTTCTCACTGAAATGCCAATCTGGCCTGATCCTGTTTAGCTTCAGAGTGCAGATAAATCAGGTAGATATTGTTTGCTTATGAGCACCTACTTAGAAAAGTCATCTAATTTGTTTATTGGGTAAATCAAGGGCTGGCTGGCTCTGATTTAATAATTTTATTTTGCCTAATATCAATAATCTATAATGTGCCTGTCCTCGCAATATCTCAAATACATTGACAATAATGAAAACAAGCAATTCCTCTTCACAAACCATACGCAAAATAATCGTTTAGGACCCGACTGTCTCACCGCTATACCAAAGACACCGATGCTTCCTCTTAAGAGAATAACAGAGTTAGAAGGGACCTTGGAGGTTCTCTAGTCAAACCCCTTTCTCAAGCAGGAGGCCCTATTTCGGACAAATGGTGGTCCAATCTATTTTAATACAGAACCAATCCAATGCACGTTGAATTAGATGTCTGCAAGGAATAAATCCATCCGACCGATTTACTGAGAAACTCATTTCATAGAACACAGTACAGGTTATTCACCCCAGCCACGTTTTAAAACCAATATTTGTTCATACAATTGAAATTTATATAAATATAAATTTGTACAGATCCAAATCTATGACGACACAATCTTGGCTTTGGAAATAAATGAACAAAACAGGTTATCTTCTTAGCAAAACACGGAAGATTGCGACATCGTAGCCTACTCGGCCCTAGGTAGTCTCCGTCTGCGGTTGGGGAAATGCAACTTTACGCAAAGCCCTCGAGGTTCGCAGCCACTCGGAGCGGAGGCACTCGGATCGATCCAGCCACCTACCTACCCGACGCGCCGCAGCTCTCCCGCTTCCAACCTCGGCGCGTTCCTTTGGGCAGCATCCGAGAGCTGCCCGCTGGCCAATCACGGGATCCCGCCTCGCCCCAGCGGGTCCTGCCTCTGAACCGCAAGGACTTCCCCTCCTTCGGTTCTATTCCCAAATCGGGGGCGGGGAGGGGAGAAACCGAATTGGGGAGCCAATCGCAAGCGAGAGCTGCGCCTCTCCATACCCACCCACCCACCGGCTCGCCTTTCCTGCTCGCCCATCGAAGCGGTGGGCGCTGAGCGGGTCGCCAGGCGGAGGCCGCCCTTGCTTCAGCTGTCGCCCGGGGAGGGGTCAACCCAGCGGCAAGGCTGCCCTGCCAGCTCTGGTGATCGCGGGCGGCGGGCAATTTCTCGAAGGCTGCCAAGAACGATCGGTGGCTGCTGGTGCGGCGACGAGCACAACCCGTGGCTTCTTCTTCGCTTGGGCTTTCAGCCGCCCACAGGAGGGAACACCAACCATGCCGAAGAGAAAGGTAACGCCGGAGCCTCGTTTCCCCTTTCAGATGCACAC
Organism: Pantherophis guttatus; assembly: GCF_059756535.1. NCBI lineage: Eukaryota > Metazoa > Chordata > Lepidosauria > Squamata > Colubridae > Pantherophis > Pantherophis guttatus. The sequence goes on along the minus strand of NC_142063.1, from coordinate 232,469,190 downwards.
TCGGGGAAGGGGAGGAAAATAATAATAATAAAAATAATAATAATAATAAAAAAAGGTAAACACCACCACCACCACCCGCCAGCCTTTCGCCACCCCGCTGACTGCTTTCCAAGTCACGGGCTTCATTTCACTTTGGGAGGCCGCGGCTAGGTCTGTCTTTAACCCCCCCCCCCGAACAGCCTGTTGCAATAATAGGGCCCCAGGTTCTCGCGTTTTAGCAATTTAACGCGGCCACATTTCCATTCGTACTCTTATGCGGTTGCAGCGGTGCGCACGGCTTCGGGGCGCGCGGGTAGGAGACCCGTCACTCGGGTCGGTGTCAGTCCCCGCAGGGCCCTACTCGTTCCCAGGAACGTCAAGCGCGCTTGGCTCTCTCCCCTCTGCCACCCCTCCATTTCCCCCCCCCCACACACACACACACCACACCACACACACCCGGGACAGGGCAGAGACTGCTCGCCCTTCTTACGCCCCGGAGGAGAAACGAAGGGTTTGCACAAAAAAAAAAAAAAAAAAACCTCTCCCCGCGAGAAGCTCTGGGCGAAGTGCGCGGCTGGGGGAGTGTTTGTGTATGTGTGTGTTGTGCTTGCGCGCGTATTTACAAAAGGAACGCTCCGAGAGTTCGCTCTCCCCCCTCCTTTGGGATGGGGGGGGGAGAGGAACTCTTAGCTCGGGCTCGCGCACGCCTCTCTCGAGCCTCCCTGGGGACTGTGTGTGTGTGTGTGTGTGTGTGTGTGTGTGTGTGTGTGTGTGTGTGTGTGTGTTGGGGGGGCTGCTAAGGTAACCTGAGAGCGCGAGGAGGCGGAAAGTAAAGGCAGTGAAGAGCCATATTTAACTACCCCGCTCCCTGCTTTCCGTGTGGCAGACCCATCTGTGCCAACTCTCCGGGCCTCTCGGGACCGGCGGCTGATTAGGCTGGGCCTTCGACCGTCGCAGCTGAGGCGGAATCTGATGCCAAGGCGGCGGGAAAGAGTTTCTAAAGAGCCCCGAGGTCGCCCGAGGAAGGCATTGGGGAGGAGCCTTGCACCTTTCGAGACGCGAAGGAGCCGCTGCAACGGTTACTCCACACAGAGAGAGAGAGAGAGAGAGTTGCATGAAACCGAGGCGTCTCTCTTCCCCCTCACCGTTTCCTTTCGCCTTTTTCTTCCTCTGCGGAACGGCTGCTGGATTTTTCAGCGACTTCTGCACTCTTGTCTCTCCTCCCGGCTCCGAAGATAGGGATTTCTACTCTCTTGGTCACATTTGAGTGGGATAAAAAATGCCTTTTTTTCTGGCTCCGGGTGTGTAAATTGAGAGGCAATATGGACGTTAGTTCTAACTAGCACCCGAAGTTGAAAGTCGTCCGAGATTATTCAACCTCGAGTCGTGTTAGATTCTGAAAAGAATCAGAGGTGTTTTGTGCAGAGTTAAGTGACTCCCACAAATGTGCTGGGAGCAGTTGGGAATGTGGGGTGAAGTGTACAAGGTCGTAATTAAGTCCACTGGATGGATCGGTCACTCCTGCAAAGTCCAACCTGCCCCATGGAGTTTTTGTTGCCAGAAAAAAACTGAGGAGGAAATTGTGTGTATGCTAGCAGAATTCCTGGAGAAAAGGCAGGATATGCATCTAAAAAACCAGGGACTGTAACCGAAGATGTGATTTATTCAGTTCAAATTTAGACGTGCTTCGATAATTCCATGTGCTGCAACTGAGATTATAAATTCCTAAGGGTAAGGATTAGATGGGTTTGTAATCAGGGATATAGTGTCTTCCAAAGCTTTGGGATTTTAATTCCCATCAGTCCCAGCCAACATGGCCAAAGACAAGGCTTTGTGGGAGTCATCCTTCAAACCTTATGCAAGACCTTGAGGTGTTTAGCTGTTCTTGGTGTCCTCTCAGAAATGTACTGTAGTGTGCACACTGATGGTTCTGTAGAACGCTAACAAAAAAGTAAGCAACAAAATTGCACCATAACTGACTATAATGGAAAGAGGCTGCCTTTGTTTTGCCTCTTCAGAGAAAGAATAAAAATAAATTTGTACAGCTGCTTATTAATGGATTTTTAGGCCTTTTAAGGAGCTGAGCTGTCTAAAAATACCTAATTTTTGTACTACTAATTATTTTATCTACATAATGCTTTTCCTTTAGTTTTATATTTACATATTCTCTACTACAGTAATTAATACAACAAAAAATGTTGTCAGACTAATGTCACTGAAGAAACAGCAAAAGTATTTCATTTCTGCATGATTCTTATGGAAATATATTTGTGTGCCATACTGGGAATAAAAGTGAAATAAGTGTCATTTTGATTAACAATCCAGTATTTTAAGCTTCCTTTAAATAAATACTACTTTTAAAAATGTAAGGTGCTTATTGGACTTTAAACAGTTGTAGAAGGAATTTTATCTTTTGTCTGCTTTTCCCTCTGGGGAATGAGTTGCAATTTTGATTTATTACTGGTTGAAAGTTCAAGTTGAAATATTTAAATATTTTAAGGCCTACAACTATGTGACATGTCAGTCTGACTAGGTGGCTCAGTGGCTAAGACACTGAGCTTGTTAATCAGAAAGGTCAGCAGTTCGGCGATTCGAATCCCTAGTATAGGTCTCCTGCGAGAGCATGGGGTTGGACTAGATGACCTCCAAGATCCCTTCCAACTCTACTGTTACTGTTACGTATTTCTTCAAAATTAAATGGAAACTTACTTTTGGGTAGATCTGAGTAAAGATTTGACTTTCGTTAAGATATAATCTTACACTAAACTGTACACATTTATAAGAGAGTTACTTGGATTTAGTGGATTTTTTTTTGGATTATCATTCATGTCTTAGATTTATTTTTATCCCTGATAACCTTGTTTGCTGCTCTCCTGTGCCAGAATCTCATTCATTCTGCATATGTGTATAATGCCTCAGATATCATAGATGAGATATCATACCATAGAAAACTAGAAACAGGTCGTTGTTACAACACATTGGATATGAATAGCTCAAGGATTGATCAATGGCTTTATTGCATTAGAATTCTTAGAAGAAATCTTGTTTCATTATATTCTGAATAAAGATTTAGATTTGGCACACAAATACCCCTGACTATTTCTTCCTCCTGGAAGAGTGGGAAGGGGGATGGCAACCTTATTGATATTCTTGGATTTCTCATTTGTGTTGAACTCATTAATCACCAAAAAATTGATGTACCGTACTTGAAGAAGCTGGGGCCTAAATATACCACTTTATGATGGTGGTGATATTGGAAGAGATAACTGAGAGACACATACTTGATTCCTTAGAATTTTTGCAAAATTTCGCCTTGTTTCATGTGTCTATGTAAATTAAGCCACTGGACAGAGTCAGACATTGGTTTGAGGCTAATTTTCAGCAAGGTATTGATGATACTAAGATGTACTACTTACTGGATGTTTTGAGAACTTGGGCAGATTTCCAAATTATAAAGGACAGGGTGTGGAAAAATACATTTAAGCTGATCTTCGACATGATCAATTTACTTCTGATTCTAGAAGTTGGATTTCAGGATCCGAGGGAGATGGGTGGTTAAGAAATGAGGGAGGAAGGAAGGGAGAGAAAGAGAAAGAGAAAGAAAGAAGTTAAGTATCAATATTCTTTCTATTCTATTTCTAAATTCAGCTTCCATAGAACTTCAGAGGAAAGGACATTGCAGCTTGATTCTGATCTTTTTGATCTTTCTGATTCCTGATTTGTGGTTCCTTTACTGTTGATAGTTGATCCTAAAAGGCAGAGGCTATCCACCACTTCAGTGTCAATTGCACAGTGGTTGCTGTATGTATCTATTGTCTTTAGTTTCCTCTTTATATTTAACCTTAGTGTCCCATTTTTTCCCTTTGCTCCTTGACTTTCATTACCAAAGCTTGCAGATCGTTTGTATTTTCAGCTAGCAGAGTAATATCATTAGCATAAGGCAGGTTGTTGATGTTTCTTCCTCCAATTTTAAAATCACACTTATCTTTTTCCTGGAACCAATCTGTTTTATCTGTATTGTGGATTCCACACATCTATATGGGGTTTTGTATGAGGACAATGTATTGCTGTGAGATTCCTTTTTTTTTGGAAATACGCTGTTTGATATTGTCAATACACTTACATTCTTTGGCTTTCTCAATTATCCACTGTGCATTTTCCTTCCCATGTAGAGAATCTAATGTACATTGGATTGATGTGCTGCTTTGCTAGAAGTGTGGTAATGTGTACATTTCAGGGTGGATAAAAATCAATGATTTTTTAAAAAAAATAAAAAAAATCATTTTTTTATTTAAATCGGATTTTTTTGATTTAAATCAGATTTTTTTTAAATAAAATGCTTTTTGAGGAAAATATATTACTATCCAAAGGTTATTCCATCATGAAATAAAGATTAGCTTTTTAATTACGTAGAATAAGGGTGTATATGTTTAATTTTTTTGGTAAATAAATTCCATTAATCCATTCACAATGTCATGCTCTTCCAGAGGTTTTTGTAAGATTATTGGGCAGTTTCTCTGCATACAAGATATTATCACAGATGCTTGGTTTACTTTTGCAGTTCTCAAAACTGAATTTGACTCAGCAGAGATCACATGCCTCTTCTTCACAGCAAAAATGTTATAACATGAACAGAGTTGAGAAAAAGACCTTAATCCTATTGTTCTACAAACCTATGAATACAGAATCAACCCCTTCAGTGCTAAGTTTCAAGAAGTTCAGTGAATAGAATAGAAACAATATTTTTCTGATTGTTTGGAGTGGAATAGATCTGCACAAGAAGAAAGTGAAACTAAGTGTGAGGAGGAAGGGGCAAGCAGACAAGCAGTATAAAATGAAAGTGAAACTTTCTGAGCACAATACTGCACAGCCACAGACAGACAAGTCTTTGGATCTTTTTGTGTGTATGACCTGAGGTTTATCACATTCTTTCCTTGGAGGAAAAACCTATAATGGCAGCAGGCTGTAAAAGAGACCCAGTTTGGCAATATTTTAATGAAATTCCTTTACCTATCGGTAAGGCAGGCATGTGTGCAAACTGCAAACACTGCAACAAAGAAATGCAAGGCCTGGTGGCCCGAATGAGGCAACATCATGAGAAGTGCTGTGATGAAGATGACCAAAGAAACACATTTGAACAGGCTGGTAAACATTTTTATTGAATCATATTTCTAAAGACTGCCTTGAACTGTCATGTTTGAGCAAAATTGTATTTCTTATTATTACTGCATGTTACTGTCATTTGGTACAGTTATGAAGAAAAGCAAATATTCCTTTTGGGGCAGTGCTGTGTACAATAAGCAGAAATTGTATAAACAATAAAATAACAGCATTGACTTTTTTGTTTAGGGGAATTCATGGATTCTGGAAACTATTCACCTTCAAGATCACCATCCTCCTGTTCTACAGTTTCAGAGTTATCCATCCAGGATAGTGCTTCATTAGCAGCAGCATCATTAGACACCTACAGCCACATATTACTATCACCTAAAAGAAAGAAAAAAACCCTTCCCTCCTGGAACCACCATAGATAAGTTTGTAATAAAAACTAGCAGATTAGAAAAAGAGTTAATTGATGAAAAAATTGCCCAGTTTGTTTATGCAACGAACTCTTCTTTCCGTCTGACTGAGAACCCACATTTCATTAATATGATTCAGTCACTGAGACCAGGATACAGCCCACCCAGCAGAGCAGATGTTGCAGGGAAACTGCTGGATAAAGTGTATGACAGAGAAATGGAGCAATGTGCAACAGCTCTGGAGGGTAGAATTGTTAACCTAAGTATTGATGGGTGGAGTAATGTCCACAATGATCCTATTGTATGTGCTTGTATAACAACAGAAGAAGGGAAAGTCTTCCTTGCACAAACAATTGATACGTCAGGAAATGCCCACACAGCAGAATACTTACAAGAAGTGGCAGTAAAAGCTATAATAACGTGAACAAAAATTCAAATGTCTAGTACGCAGTTTGGTCACAGACAATGCTGCAAATGTATCCAAGATGAGAAGAAATTTAGAAGAGCAGGAAGGGAATACAAAGCTAATAACATGGTTGCAGTGCTCATTTGCTGCACCTCTTAGCCAAAGACTTAAGTGTTCCAGAAATAAAGACTAATGTTGTTGAAATTGCTAAATGCTTCCGTAACAATCATTTTGCTGCAGCAGCTCTGAAAAGGATGGATGGAACCAAGGTAACGCTCCCACAAGATGTTAGATGGAACTCTGTGGTGGACTGTTTTGAGCAGTATATCAAGAACTGGCCTATTCTGATGACAGTTTGTGAAGAAAACCGAGATAAAATAGATGGCACTGTCACGGCCAAAATCCTCAACATTGGGCTTAAGAGAAATGTTGAACATAAGCTGAGCATCCTGAAACCATCTCTAAAGCTTTAAACAAAATCAGAAAAATAGCTGTTTTATTGCTGATGCTGTTGAAATTTGGAAGGAACTGAGTGAACACTTAAAAACAGAACTACACATGGACAGAATTAAATTACAAGCATAAAAAAAATGGGACAAGTACTGTCTCCAGCTCATTTTTTGGCAAATATTGTCAATATCCAGTATCAGGGTCAAAACTTAAGTGCTGAGGAAGAGGAGTTAGCTATGACACGGGTATCCAGCAATCATCCATCTGTAATGCCAACTATAATAAACTTCAAAGCTAAGGGGGAACCATTCAAGAAATATATGTTTGCTGAAGATATTTTAAAGAAAGTCACACCAGTGAACTGGTGAAAGTCACTTAACACTTGGATTTAGAGACTGTTCAAGTAATGATTTCACTTTTAACAGCAATAGCTTCTTCTGCAGGCGTTGAAAGAATATTCTCTTTCTTTGGACTCATTCATTCTAAATTGAGAAATTGTTTAGGACCCGATAAAGCAGGAAAACTTGTTTTTCTTTTCCAGATTATGAACAAAGAAGATGAAGATGACGAGTGAGCTACAGAGGACAGTATTTAAGTTTTTCATGTGTAGGCTGGGCTGACAGCCCAAGTTTCTTAAAATATATATATTTTGTTTAACCAAATTAGTTAACAAACATGGATGTTTGTTTAAGCAAATAACATATGCTGTAATTTATTTTTTATTTATTTTATTTTGAATTTGTATACCGCCCTTCTCTCTGAGGACTCAGGGCGGTGAACAGCCAAGTAAAAACATCAGGTACAAATATTAAAATACAGTTAAAAATATACATATATAAATTTGGCCCCGTTAATTAAAAACAATAAACAAAACACTTAAAAACACTTAAAAAATTAGGCCAGCCTGGCTTAATGGAAAAGGAAGGTTTTAAGGGCACGGCGGAAGGCACTGAGGTCTTGGATTCTCCTTATCTCTGGAGGCAGTTGGTTCCAGAGGGTTATTGTTATTGTTTCAGTTGAATAAATCTATTTAAATTGTTATTATTAAGGTAATGATTATTTTTCTCCTTCCTAAGTACAACAGAAAAGTTGTCCAAATATGAATGATTAACCTATTAAATGGGGGATAAAAAAACTAATATGAAAAGTTGTTATTCTAAAAATCTTCATCTACTTGCATATTAGTTATACCAGCAAGAATTAGTCTTTATGTAGAAAACTATGATTTAAATCAAGCCTTACTGACTAGTGATTTAAATCGTGATTTAAATCAAATCCACCCTGGTAGAATATTACAACTTTAGGCTGTTAAGTTCTCATTAACAATTGTAAATGCTTTAGTATGATTGGATATTGATTGGTGTGTAATAAAAGTGTCGGCTCTGGAAGTAATATAGAAAACATGTCATTTAATGCTTTTTAGTATGGCTTTTGAAGAAGCATATGACATTCAAAATAGCTTCCAAGCAAAATGTTTGGCTGAATCTTAAGGTTTTTGCAATGTCCCTATGTGTGGCTTAAATCTCCCTGCATAAAATACGGTAAGTAAAATTCATTTTGATTTATTGAAAGGATCTGATATAATACATTTAGCATACTTCTTATATACTCTTGTTTAGATTTACATACCTACCTGTTTCAAGTTTAAATATTAATCCTGGATCCATGAGTGTGCCCTTAAATTGAAAGCAGTCGCTTTCCACAGAATCTCATGAACAAAATAACTATTCCCTATTTCTTACTTCAGTTAGTTACTGCAGTTGCAAGATGATCATGAAAGGAACAGAACAAACATGTATTTCATACCAAATACCCAATGAAAGGCAAACTGGGAGAAGAGAAAATGCCGTGAGATCACTAATAATTTCAAACGGGAGTTGGGAGGAAAAGGAAAATTTATGAAGAAATCTGATATGGTGATCACATTGCTCAGATCACAATTGGGAAAACTCAGGGAAAGTCTTTAACCGTGAATGTTTGTAAGCAGAAATCTTTCACTCATAGATGAAGTAAGGAAAGGTTGCTATTAAAAAAAACACTTCTAAATGGTAGCAATTTTTTAATCTTAAATTATGATAGCATTTTTCCCCTCATAAAGTTCTGTCATACGTTCTATTTAATGGTGAAGTCCAGGAGGCAATAACTATTTCTTTTGTTGGATTATATTTCTATAATTCTATACATCACATTGTCAGAATTATTATTCATGGAGCACAATTGTTGCTCTTTTTGTACTAGAAATTAAATATTTCCAGAAAAATTAAAGAAAATTAGAGCATTATGTGTTATATTTTCTCTTCCGTCGTGTTTATCTTGTTATTATAAAAATACTGATATTTGCTAGACGAGAATGAACATAAAGTTAATACAGCATGAAGAAAGTAAAGGCATATCAGATAATAGCCAACCCTTGTATGCAGTCTTTAGCTGATCTCCATCTTTTCCGCTGCTCTATTTGATCAGAATATACAGTTCCTTTTCCTCTAATTAGTGTGTTCTCACTCTGAAATAAATGAAAATAAAGCAAATGCATTGAGAAAGGAGGAGTATAAAATAAAAAGCTGGTACTGTAATTTGTTATTGCTGACATTTGTATACTGCTGAGTCTTGTGACTCTGGGTGGCTTACAATATATGAAAACAACAATGTAAGAAAACACAACAGAAAAAATTATTACAAAATAATACTAATTTACTTAATGCTGTTTTAGTTGATAAATGCATCTTCCCATGTTTCCTTTGCATCTACCAGTGTTCTCTGTTTATTCCTCTTCTAATTTTTCTGCTTTTCTTCTTTCTGTTCTTGAAATCAAGCTTACCGTAATCATCATCTTTTCATCTCTTAACATGACATGGTTCCTCAGAAACTCTTCTGGTGACCATCAGAAACCTTTCTGGTGACCGTGGTAGAAAAGGAACCCTTTATGGGAGCTGGATGACAGTAGCTCACTGAGCTGTTTGATCTTCTGTTTGCCCTCAAAGGTAAAATGGTTCTTTAGATGCCATAGCAAGCTGTATTTTAAAAAAGGGACTTTCAATTTTTTTGCACACAAGGGAAATGTTAGCAGAGATTGCCTGCTATCAGAAATGTAAAGGTGTCCTTCATTTTATTTGAAAAACTTTGGATCTAGTTTTAACTTCCATTAATGGAAATACAATATTTTTTTTCTACACTACAGCTTCATAGACTACCTTCTGTACTATTTTGGAGGCTCCCCAAATCTTTGGGGGGAGGGAGATTTGGGGAGCTTTACAGGGAAAAAGCAGAATTATCTTTCTCAAAGTCAAAGTCTTATGATTGCTATGTATTGTATTGTATTGTATTGTATTGTATTGTATTGTATTGTATTGTATTGTATTATAATATATTATATATTATATTATATTATATTATATTATATTATATTATATTATATTATATTTATTATATTATATTATATTAATTATATTATATTATATTTATTATATTATATTATATTATATTATTATATCCCCTATCCCCTATCCCCTATCCTATATCCTATCATATATATCATATATTAGCTGAATACCCATGCTCCGTTATGACACTATGTCATCGGGCTTGATAAATTGACACTTAGAGTTTGAAAATTAATGAGTAAATAAATAATTTAAATAAATAAATAATTTTTATTTCTATACCGCCCTTCTCCCGAAGGACTCAGGGCGGTGTACAGCCTATTAAAAACACAAAGACAAACATCAGTTAAAAAATAATTAAAATTACTACATAATTTCGGCTCAGATTTAAAACCCCAAAATTTAAAACCCAATTTAAAAATAGCCTGGCTTGGCGGAACAGCAGGGTCTTGAGGGCACAGCGAAATACACGGAGGTCGGAGATCTTACGCATTTCCGGGGGCAGTTCATTCCACAGGGCAGGGGCTCCCACAGAGAAGGCCCTCCCCCTGGGTGTCGCCAGCTGACATAACTTGGCTGATGGCACCCTGAGGAGACCCTCTCTGTGGGAGCGAACTGGCCGGTGGGAGGCTGTTGGTGGCAGAAGTCGGTCTCGAAGGTACCCGGGTCCTATGCCATGGAGCGCTTTAAAGGTGGTAACCAACACCTTGAATCGCACCCAGAAGAGTAGTTACGATTGGTCTCTTTTCTCCCTCAGGGTAGCCCCACAGAAGTCTCTCCTCTCTACCCCCTTCTCTCCCTCATGCTTGCCCCATAGATCCTCTCCTATCCCCTTCTCTCCCTCAGTCTGGCCCCATAGATCCTATCCCCTTCTCTCCCTCAGGTTTGGCCTGATAGATCCTCTCTTCTATCCCCTTCTCTCCCTCAGGCTTTCTAGCCCCATCTCTCCATGAGGCTTGCCCCATAGAAGCCTGTCCTATGCTATCCCATTCTCTCCAGAGTTATTTTCAAGTTGGGAGGGGGAGTATAACGTCTAACTAATTAGCATCAGAGTGTGTTATAATAATATAGGAAATACTAATGCTCTGTTGGTCATTTCAAAAAATCCTTTCTTAGCACTAACAATTTTATTAAAAGTTTTGATTCTAATAATAAAACATAATACAGACTAAAAAAGAAAAAAGGGGGGGACCATTAAAAAGCATCTTCATCCACAGGTATAAACAATTTCACTATCTTTTCACCTCTCTATAATTAACAAATATAAAACTCTTCATCCCATAACTCCTAACTATAGGCAAATCCAGTGAGTAATATATTCTCCAATCTAGGTGTCAGCAAAAAATCCAAACAGAGCCCTAAAATGGTAAGATCAATTAATATATATCTAAAACATTCCAGATAACAGCTCTTAACAGTGGGCAAATCCACATTTAAAAGGCATTAGATATCCTAGGATATCTCAATATTCTAGTGTAAACAAAAGATTAAAGTTTGGGGAGGATTTATCTTTTAAGAAAACAAGCTCACAGATATCCCTTCCTTTAAGTAGAAAGACAACTACATACAAAGCCAATTTAAATGCTATCAGATCACAATACTTAAAATAACTGCAGGGAGAAAAGCTTAAACATGGTAACTGTAATCAAACCCACTGCACATCATTTTCCTTTTCCTTTTTCATTTTCCAGAGAGGGCCTCCTCAGGGTGCCGTCGGCCAGACAGTGTCGGCTGGCGACCCCCAGGGGGAGAGCTTTCTCTGTGGGCGCACCTACCCTTTGGAATCAACTGCCCCTGGAGCTCCGCGTGGCCCCCGACCTCCGCTCTTTCCATCGCGACCTGAAAACGTGGCTGTTTCGTTTGGCTGTCCTGGACTGATGGGGTTTTAATTTTTAACTTGTTAGTCTTAATTGCACTTTTAACTGTTAAATTATGAGATTTGGATTTAATTTCTTTTTAACTTTTTCATTAGATGTTTTTTACTGTTGTGAGCCGCCCTGAGTCCGGTTGGAGATAGGGCGGCATATAAATCTCAACAACAACAACAACAACAATAATAATAATAATAATAATAATAATAATAATAAATAAAAGAGCAAAATTTTAACATGACACAGCATTATTTCTCCTTTAAAGAAAATGTGCTCACAAAATTCCATGTTTTAAGTAGAAAGACACTTAAGTACAAAACCTGTTTAAACACTATCACGTTAGAATACGTAAACTGTAGGGGAGGAACTTGAACAGCATGCAAACTGTTAGCAAATCTAATATTGTACATTTTTCCAGTTCACATCTCCAAAATCCAAAAAGAATCACCCAAAATAACATTTTAATCTTGATCAAATAAACTGACTTTGTGTCCCTTCTTTTTACATAAAACTTGATATTTAATCCATTCAGATGATTGTTGATTGTTGTTTCAAATTTCTTTAAAACTTTAAACAGCTTCTTTTGAAAATCCAGCAAAAAAGTATTCCAATTGCTCTCTGGGATTGTCATTTTATTTCCTTTTTAATTTTTAATACCTCTTCCAGGTTTTTTTTTTGTCTCATATTCCCAAGAAGCTGACCTTAGTGTGCCATTCATCCCTGGAAATCTCTCAACATGCATTTGAATTGTCTTTCTTGAAGATTTCTTTTTTTTTTTTAATTGAAAAAGTTTTCAAATACAAATTTTTCCCCTTTTTTCTCCCTCCCTCCTCCCTAACCCCCCCTCACCACCCGTCCCCCCTGTGACTTCTTCAAAATAAAAACCTAATTCATAACAAATTATATAATATTTTACCATCCCCTTACTCCCTCCTCCAAATACTGACCCTTACTTTCTAATGATATTATTAATATTATTACTTCCCCCTTTTACCATACACTTCAAAATAACATTCTACTATAACATTGTATAATAACTTCTGATTTAGCACAGTAATATTATTATGACTTCCAATTTAGCAATAATCTGCCCTTTTTCTCCTCCCCCATACTTATGTCTGTATATTAATATAACATTTCAAAACAACCTTCCACTTTAAGACTATATAATAAATCCTAATTTAACATTTAATCTTTTGTGTATATTAATATAACATTTCAAAGCAGCCTTCCCCATAAATCCTAATTTAACATTTATTCAACTCTATCCATTTCCTCCACTCCCATAAATATATCTCTTAAGCATCCCTTTTCTTAAACTAAACAATCAATAAACTAGCCTGTCTCCACCCACTTTCTTGAAGATTTCTGTGCCATCATGTACTGATACAATATTTTATAAAAAATTCTTTTTGAGATCCTAACAATTCGATGGTGGCACTATTCCATAAAATAATATAAAAATAGTAACAAAAGGCACATTATAAGATGAAACAAAAGTTCATATACGAGATTGCAGTATTCTTGTAATAATTTACATCATGAACCACCAGGCAATATTTTTTCAGAGACAGAACATAGTTTTGTATTTTAGTTTCCCCCACCTGGACAGGTATCCTGTATTAAGTCAGGAAAGGCTTTTCTATCTATTGAAAAGGCTTGACATTCATAGAAAGGAATCCCTGCATCAAATTACGTTTATTTGTATGCACATTTGTTTGATAGAATAATAATTCATCCTTTGTGTGATTGATTAACGATTTGTTTAATTGTGTTGCAGTACTGATTTAATGGGTTGCAACCTTAATTGAAACATATTACTTTCCTGATACAATCTACATTAGTAACATCAATGCATTTTTTTAAAAATAAAGTCTTATTTTGGTCATCATTTAGAATTCATTTCCTTAAGTTTTCACTTCCAGTTCTATTGGATTGGAATTTGTATAATGCCCAAGACAAGAATAAAAAATCATATAGCAGCAATCACTCTGACTGATGATTAAGTATAATTAAAAGCTACCACTAGAGGGTTGCCCTCATTCCAACTGTCTACCTGATTTGCCATGAACAGTACTTTTCTCTGTCTTGATTCATTCCCATTATGTCGGAACTGCAGGACTCAGAATTTCCAGCCAACGTGTGGTTAGATGAAAATTTTAGGAGTTGCAGTTGCAACCATATTTTGAGATTGTCAGGTCATATAAAGCTGTTCTTGATCCTGAGAATAGGCTTGGAAGGAATTTGGACCTTGTGGTCTCTGGATATTAAATAGACACCATGACTGTTGCTGTTCAGAGATTAGTCCCAAGTGCATACATTTTATGGAGGTGTGTGTGAAATAGTTTGGATTTGATTTGGAAAAAAAAAAAGGTTGGGGGATGCAATAGCATAAATATAGCTTATCTATAACCCTATACACTCCACTTTTCCATGGATTGTGTTGTAGTTGCAGTGAAATTGTTTGATGAAGCAATCCTGAAGCTTGAAATCTGGCCACAGTTTTGCAAATCTTCAGTTCACCCCAGACCATTGCTTTAATTATTCTGATATTTCTTGGCATAGAGATTAGGGCTGTGTAGCCATGCCCTTTCCTGGTAAAAGACACATTTGGTTAAGGAATGGCAGACAATAATAGCCACATTCCTATCCCTGCATGCCTTGAAGCATTTTTCTGCTTTTAGTATAAAGCACTGCACAGAAATACCATCATCCTTCCTGATCTTGTCTAAGGTTGTCATTGCTTTCCTTCCTAGAGTTAATCTTTTCTTTATTTCTCCTGCAAACAATCCATCTTTACTTGTGAACCCAAGAAAACAATGAAGACTTGATTTATTCTCTGTTAGCTGTGAATTAATTATACATACAGGCATTATTTTTAAATTCTTAATATTTAATATCAACCCAGACTGTAGTGCTTGTTTAATTTCATTTTAAGAAAGTCTTATTGTATGATGTTGACATTACCGTCTTTGAAAGTAAAAAACAATGATTCTTCATCCGGCATTTATTCTAAGAGCATAAATGCATTTGTATTTTTTTGCTTTATAGTTCGTTAAATATTTAATAATAACCTTATTCTGGAGTGGAAAAATAACACAGCATACAAAGTTAGCATAAAGAAGTAAGCCGTGACCATTGGTTGTGCATTGCCTCTTGTAGGCCACGATAGCTAGAGAGCTACTTGTCCTAGTCTCTGTTTTCTTCAGGCTTTTAACTTGGTTTTCTTAACAACAAAACAAAATAAAACAAAAGAATGCCCCAAGTTAAGCCACAGCAATACACCCTATGGATTTTTGAAACACAGTTGGAAATAGTTCATAATGATTAGTTCAAATTTTCTTTTATTGTTTACTGTTACACATAGAGAAAGAGTAATTTTTTTAAAAAATTAGGGAACTGATGCAAGATGATTACTGCTAGGTAACAGAAGGGTCCATGGAGAGATTCAGGATGGAGACAGATTCACTTAAACTGGAATTCATTGCCACCAGTTATACTAGTGGAAACCACTTTGGATTGTTTTGGAAGGGAACTGGACAACAGATTCATGGAGTACCGGGCTATCAGTAGCTACTAATGATGCTGGCTTGATTATTATTACGTCCTGAATGCCTTAGCTGCTCGTTGCTGGGAAGCAACACAGGAAGGATTCTGAACTTCCGAAATGAATCCAGTTGACTTTTGCTTGATAGTCAGTTAGACAAGATGGGCCAATGGTCCGATTCTGCAGGACTCGTAGGTAGGTACTATAGGTAGGTAAGTTGGTAGGTAGGTAAGTGTGTGGATGTATAGACAAATAATATATATGTGTGTATATGTATATGTATATTAATACATAAGAATCTTCCCATATAAATACCTGAAATATTTCTCTATACCTAAAACAGTATCTATATATTTGTTAGATATTTAACAAATAGATACTGTTAGATATATAGAGATATTTCAGAATGTGTGATTATCATGTCTTAATCTAATGCCATTCAGAACTGTTTGATTATAACTCTTACCATCCCAAATTAACACAGTGATAACAATACTGCATTGGTCAGTTATGGTCAGGATTGCAGTAGTGTACATCTGGAGGTGGTATCAGATGGGGGAAGGCCAACATAGATTAAAATGCTACCGTAGCATTATCTGTTTTATATGACTTATAGGATATTTCAGGACTGCTATATGTGCTAAATATAAAGCTTCTGTTTACTTTGTAAACACACTCTCGTCTTTGGGGTTCATATTTGAAGAAAAATGCATTTAAGGCAACAAAGAGCAATTAACTGGGTATGACTCTGTTAGCTTTAGAAATATATACAGTAGTATTCTGTTCTAACATAGCCATTCTAACACTGTTTTGTCTGTTTTGAAAAATATTTAATCTGTTTACTGAAACTGTATAATTTTCAATCTGCCAAGCTCAGGTTGATGCCTACAAATTTGGCTCAAGTGTTTTTTAAAAATATCCTCCAAATGTATTAAAACTAGTTAATAAAACATAATTAAAAATTGTATAATCCCGATGATTTTATTCAGGGTTCAAATTTATTTTGATTGTGGCTAATCTCTCTTGTATCATGCCAGACATGTGGATTGCCAAGTCTTTTATGAGTATGTCAATAACGTGTTATAAAATGAATGAGAACAATATAGATTTATTACTGCATAAAATAAGAGCTCTTGTCTGAAACCAGGCCTTTTCATGATTTGTGCCACAAAAGAAAATAGCGTAAAACATGGCAATGGAATAGAAATGGGAATTTTTGGCACAGTAGAGGCAATAGTTATTTATTATTGCCTTTGATTGGAACTGATCTCTATACCTATTATGGAGGCTTTCTGGGAATATCTTGCATCAGAATTGTTTTTCTGGAAAATTTTGGAATGCCTTAAATCAGTTCAGGATATGAGATAGCATTTTAACTTGACATACTCAATAAATGTGATACCTAATCAATAAACTATTATTATAGTTCATCATACAATCAGCTATGTGTTCAGACTGGATTTGGCATTGTTATCCACCTATTGATTCTTTCCTAAAGACCTAGGTTAGGCATCGGTGTTTGATGGTGTTATTTATTTATTTATTTATTTATTTATTATATTTCTATACCGCCTTTCTCCCGTAGGACTCAAGGCGGTGTACAGTCAAGAAAAATATAGACACACAAACATCATAAAATTGCTAATTAAAATTGTTACTTAGTTTGGTCAATTAAATAAAACCCAGAATTAGATAACATTTAAAAAATCATTTGTTAAAGGTATTGTTGCAGGATGTAAGCTGTTCCAAGTAAAGCTGCTTTTACAGTTGACCAATTGTGATTCTGTCAAGGCCAGAGATGTTCAAGTGGTGTTCCAATTGTTTTGGAATTGCATCCAAGGTGCCCATTACTATTGGTACTACCTTTGCTTATTATTATAGTTAGGGTTCATTGCACAGTCAGTTAGACTAAAATGAACATTTAATATATAGTTGTTTCCAGGGGAGGGTTCTACTTACCTTTACTACCAGTTTACAACGGGACCGCACTCACCCATGATGTCGTGGTGGGCAGTTTACCGGTAGTAAAACCTCCCACTGGTTTTACTACCGGTTCTATAGAACCTGGCTGAACAGGGAGCAACCCACCACTGGTTGTTTCCCAATGTGGTTGTATATTGTTTTTGAACTGTTCTCATTTAGCTAATATTATATGAGTTTGCCCAATAAGTCATGACTATTTACTCATCTATAAGATGAAGTCTGATTCATTAAAAAAAAACATAGTTAAAATGTCTTGGTGTAGCATTATCTATGAATGCAGTCATTGGCTTTTATCTTGGGAGCTTCATGTGGTATTCCACATAAAAGGAGGCATTCCAAGTCTTCATTTGCAGCTCCTCTACATCACCCATCAAACTGGATCTGAGGGTTAGGGCTCCCTCAGAATAATATGAGACAGATTAGAGAATTCTGAAAGAATTGTAGAATGTAAACACTTCCTTTTTATCACAATGGAAATATTTAAAGATGAACCATTACTTGGAACTTAGGTCAATAATTTGATTGCCACAACAAGGGGCAATATGTTCTGCTAGTCACCTCCAAACAACTGACTTCAGCTTGTTACTTCAGCTCTCTGTCCACTTTGAATTACCATTGCCATTGCAGGAATATAAAATCCCACAATGAGAGTATTAGCTTTGTGATATCACCAATCCCTTCCCAATGGGTCAATGCCATAGGCATAGAAGAGCAAGAAAAATGGGGGAAATAGGAAGTCATGGAAGAACTGACCTTCCAAGTGACACTTTACCATCCTCAGGTTGCCTACTTTATAATGCCTTCCATTTCAGTAACCTTATCCCCAATCCTGAGGGCACCATCATCCACGTCTCTATCCCCTCCTTTATGGTCATAAAGGGCAAAAGACAAACTGCCCAACACAGTAAAGATACACTTTCCATCCATTCCTCGGTCACACAAACTGTCCAGCTAGTATTCCTAAAACAATTATTAGAAGTTTTTTTCTGCAGTCTTAACCAAAAACATTTTTTTTAACAAGAAAGAGAATCAGCAGCAAGAAAGCTGCATTTGGATCTAGCACAAATTGGGATGGGGACTAAGAGGAACCAAAAATAACACACACATCACCACCATAGTCTGTATTAGTTTGCCTCTTAGAGAACTGTCCTCTTAAAGACCATCAATCAAGTGGCTGATCTGCAACATATCTTAATGGCTTTCATAGATGTTATGAAGTATACAAGAAGTAACTGTGTCATATGAGACTATTACATATTTTTGAAGAAGTTATAGGAGGACTGTAATGTATCTTCTCAAGTATCCCATTTATCTTTACTATAACTTGAGATAATCTTGACAAGGAACTGTTAGAGAGTCATCAGCCACCACTGATCCATCAAATAAAGACCATCCTTCCATCAATCACTTTATGAGATGGATCCCATTATCAGCTTAGGTTTTCCTAAGGCAGGAATGCTCATTTACATATGCCCAAAAGTCAGTTTTATCATTATAGGAAGGAAAATGTGGGAAGAGAGGGATCTCGTTGCTTCTGGGTCCAGTGGTCAGGAACGGGTTAATCTTACTCCAATATGCTCGATTGAGTCTGCTAACTGAGAAGTTCCGCCCCTCTGCCTTTCTTCCCAGCTTTCTGACTCAATCCGATTGAGAAAGACACGTTTGAGCTGTGCTCCTGGCAAAAGCTTTCTTTTGCAATTAAATTTCCATTCTACTGACTTCCAGATATTCTAGGTGAGCATTCCAGCGAGAAGGGCTTTGTATCCGAATCCACTGAGGGCCATTTTTTTTGCTTGGTGGGGGCTGGAGGTTCCCTTTAGGTTGAGCCTAGCCTTCACATCAGCGCGAAGGGCTAACACTCGAATCCGCTGGCAACTTAACGTTGCGAGGAAACCCAGGCTGGGGTTTCCTGAAGGAGTCCTTTCGAGCCTCTCTGCCTGACTTGCAAGCCGCTTCTTCCTGCGCAGGAGATTTTGCCGCCGGAGCGTTCGGCGGCTCCCTCATGCTAGCGGTGCCGGAGGCTTCCTTTCCAGCCGCGGTTTATCAGGCTGCTCTCTATCGACGCTTGCGGCTTCTGGCTTCGTTTCGGACTCTGTGGGGACCAGTTTGGCTGGTCTTCTCCCTTGCTGCAACCTTTCCTGACTAAGGTACCGAAAGGGGTTTTTTTGGGGGCGCGCCATGTTGGTGTCCTTCTGCCTGCATTCCGACGGCCATTTTGAATCGACCTCATGGCCATTTGAGGCCTTACCTTTTCAGGCTGCTAGTTTGGATACCCCTTGCAGCCAGTTTTCGTCCCCAGATACAAGGCTAAGTGTGGCTAGGTTTTGGATTGGGCAGTTATAGTTTTCGTTAAATCGTTGGGGGTTATTAATTGCTGCCCTTTATTCCCCAGACCCACGATGGCTTCTCAGAGGCCTTCCAGGGCTAATAAACAATGCCTTCAAGGCAAAGAGCCCCAGGGATCTACCCCCAATCCTGCAAAAAGGAGCAGGAAATCACACCATTCTGCTGGAACCTCTTAAGACTGCACAATCATCAGCAGCCTTAGCTAAGGAGGAACTGAAGCTCCACAAGGCTATAGAGAAAGCCATTCAGAAGGCCACCAAGGCAGCTTCCTTACAGGAAAAGGTCATACCTAGTCCTCAAGTGAATGTTCTTCCTGCAGCCTCCCCTCACCCCAGGGAGACCTCTCCTTTATCCCAGACCATGATCCCAGGCTTATCCCCTGATGCGGATCCAGCTTTGGCTGATGTACAACAGGAGGTCAATGTCTCATTGTTTGGGGTTCAGTTGGAGGCTCCTCCCAATCCGACTCCTTCGGAGGGTTTGGTTTCCCCTGATGTACCTGGGACTTCTTCAGATCCGGCCCCTGTGGCTCCTGAGGCCCTCATTACCCCTATCCTGGCTTCGTATATCTGAGAGGCTATCTGGGAGGGGGTTAGACAGGAATTGCTACAAAGAACATCCTCATGGGTATCTGACCAGGCCTGTTCCCAGGTGGATGTTGAGGGTTCTATTGCCTCCGCTGACTGTGCCATCATCCAGAGCGGGGTTGAACTTGGTTCGGAACAGGTCAGAGCCCCCTCATCCTGTCAATCTGAACAGGGTTCCCTAGCTGGGGCAGCCCTTTTAGATCAGGAAATGTCGGAGGATTAGGATTTAGCTCCTGATCAACCTGCATTTGTTGGTCTTTTCAAACCTCAATTGTTTTGTTCACTTCTCCACAAGGCCAAGGCCACCACGGGGTTGGGGACCCCTAGCCCAATGGAAGCTACCCTGGGGGAGGGGTGTTGCTACAGCGGTTCCTCTCTTTGAAGAACCGGCAGTTGAGACAGAGGAAATACTAGGGCCTAAGCTTTTTAGGGATGTTTTACAACGCCAATGGTCATCCCCTGCTTCAGGTCCCAGCCCCAATGCAGTGGACAAGCGCATTTATAATGTAGCTCCTGAATTGACATCTCTTTTACAGATTCCTACTGTAGACCAGCCGGTAGCGGAATTGTCGACTAATTCTAACTTGGCTGCACCCCCGGAGGATAGCCTCCGTCCAGAGGATAGGTGTTTAGACAATTCCTTGGTTAGATCTCATCAAGTCACGGCCTGGTCAATTAAATCTACCATGGCTGCTTCCTTTTTCAATCGAGCTTCCATTGTTTGGTTGCGTCAGCTACAGGCTAGACTTCCTATATCGGATGTCCGGTCCCAACAGGACATTAGCAAGGTCATTGTGGCCCTAGAATATTCAGCGGATGCCACATTAAATTCATCTCGCTTTGCTGCCAAAGCCATCGGGTCTTCAGTGGCTGCCCGTTGCTTGCTCTGGCTCCGCCAGTGGCAAGCTGACGCCAAATCTAAATGGCGCCTGGCTTCATCTTCCTTTAGCGGACCCAAACTTTTTGGGGCGGCTCTGGAACCACTTCTAGTGGAATCCAAGGATAAACACCGCATCCTTCCAAATTTGTCCCGTAGATCTGAAGTTCGTTCTCAGTTATCCTTTCGGCCCTTTCGTAACTCGGTGGGAGGTTTCAGGGGTTCCCGTAGACAACGGTCCTTTCCACCTAGACAGCCCCATTCACAGGACCTTCAGTTTTCCCCTTCTTCCTGGGGTCAGGCTAGACGTCCCTTTCGAGGGGGCCGGGGGCGGGGCTTCCACAGGTCGCACTGACGGCTTGGATGGGCTTCCCATTGGGAGTCGCCTGGTGTCCTTCGTCAGCCAATGGGAAGCTACCTCGTCGGACGCGTGGGTCAGAGAGACTATCAGGTATGGCCTCTCTCTGGAATTCCTCTCCACCCCCTCAGACCGATTTCTGAGATGCCCTCTCTCTCGGGTCAGGGCATCCCGGCTCCTATTAGCATCAGCCATCCAACATCTTCTCGAAATTCAGGCCATAGAACCGGTGCCTCAGGAGCAGCATGGACTAGGCTACTATTCACGCCTATTCGTCATTCAGAAATCGTCAGGGGGATGGAGGGCAATTCTCGATCTCAAGTCCCTGAACTGTCGGATAGTCTATCGACGATTCAAAATGCAATCCATCCAGACCATCTTGGAGGGGATCAGGGTAGGAGACTTCCTCACCTCCATTGACCTGACAGAAGCTTACCTGCACGTCCCCATCCATCCTGCATACCGTCGCTTCCTCAGGTTCTGTTTCTCAACCAGTCATTACCAGTACAGGGCCCTTCCTTTCGGTCTATCCTCGGCTCCCCGGGTGTTCACAAAATTGATGTCCGCCCTGGCGGGACATCTCAGAATGCTACCGATAAGGATGCAGTTCTATCTGGACAACCTCCACATCCAGTCCACCTCAGAACAGCTGGCCACCAGGACCTGTCCACCACTCTCAGGGTCTTGAGGAACCACGGGTTTTCTGTCCACCTGGCCAAGAGTCACCTCATGCCTTCTACCCGTATACAACACCTGGGGACCATCATAGACACGAGGGAGAGCAGGGTCTATCTTTCCCAGGACCACCTGTCCAGCCTGTAGTCTCTGGTCAGGTCAGTGGCGACGGGGAGGACCTCTTCCCTGGCGTCACTGTCACAACTCCTGGGGAAGATGGTGTCTTGCATCGGGATTGTTCCCTGGGCCCGCCTCCACTGCAGACACCTGCAGTGGTTCCTCCTTCCCTATCAGAAACGGCAGCTTGGAACATCCCAACGGGTGGTTCGTCTCCTTCCCAAGGTCCTCAGGTCCCTCAAATGGTGGGGTTCAGAAGCCCTTTTTCGGGGGAGGGAGTTCAGGGAACCTCACTGTCTGGTCCTGACCACGGACACCAGCCTTCACGGCTGGGGAGCACATCTCTCTTCATCCCTCGCCCAGGGCCGTTGGACCCGGACCGATCTGGAACACAACATAAATTGGCTAGAGCTCCGGGCCATCCACCTGGCCCTGCGGGTGTTTGCCCACAAGGTTCAGGACAGACACGTACTGGTCAGGACCGACAACGTGGCCGCCAAGGCCCATGTGAACTGCCTGGGGGGGACCCAGTCTTGACAACTTATGGAGGAGGCCGAGAGGCTGGGAGCCTGGGTGGAGAGGTCTCTACGGGCCTCGCATTTTTTGGGGACAGTGAACACCCAGGCCGACTGGCTCAGTCAGTCCACGGTGGATCCCGGGGAATGGGCCCTGGACCCGGACCTGTTCTCGGAGATCACGTCTCGCCTCGGGACCCCAGTCATGGACCTCTTTGCCACTCGGAACAACCGCCTGACGCGCAGATTCTTCTCCCGATTCCCGGATCCAGAAGCGGAAGGCGTGGACGCCCTGCACAGCGACTGGCCTCCTGGTCTCCTTTCCGCCTTTCCGCCGCTTCCCCTCGTATCCAAAGTCATTCGGAAAATGCTACAGGAGAAGGCGGATCTGATCCTGATCGCACCACATTGGCCTCGCCGACCGTGGTTCGTGGATCTGAAGGCCCTTTCCTTGGCGTCTACCTCCGGACAGGCTCATTCTTCGTCAGGGTTCTCTCCAGCATCCGGACGCTGGCTGGCTACAACTAACCGCCTGGAGATTGAGCAGCAACTGCTGAGCGAGCGGAGGCTGCCCCCTCGGTCATCGCCACCGTCCAGGCAGCTCGTCGCCCTTCGACGACTCGCATCTATGACTCTACATGGCGGTCGTTTTCTTTCTAGTGCCAACGGAATTCCATCGTAGCCACGACGTCCTCCACGGAGCAGGTGCTAGTGTACCTTCAGGAACGTCTGGATGCGGGTTTGGCCCCAAACACGCTTTGCAGGCAAGTAGCCGCCCTTTCGTCCATCCTTTGTTGTGGGTCCAGGGGTTCCCTCTCCAGTCGCCCTCTCGTTAGGCAGTTCCTACGGGGTGCTTCTAACATCTGTCCTGCACCCATTCATCGATACCCTACATGGGACCTCCCCAAGGTCCTGGACGCTCTCACGAGAGCCCCATTTGAGCCCCTCAGGGAGGTTGGACTGCGTTTTCTCGCCTATAAGGTGACATTCCTTCTGGCCATCACCTCGGCCAGATGGGTATCGGAACTAGCTGCTCTTTCTACCCGTGCTGACCTGTGTATTTTCCACTCGGACAGAGTGGTTCTTAGACTGGACCCTACCTTTCTACCTAAGGTCAACTCTCCCTTCCATCGGTCCTTAGAGATTGTCCTTCCCGATTTCTGTCCCAATCCTTCTCATCCTTTGGAACGGGCCTGGCACACGCTAGATGTCAGACGTGCCCTGCGTATTTATCTTAGGAGAACCTCCTCCATAAGACAATCAGAATCACTTCTAGTTTCCTTCCAGCCTTCTACCCTAGGGAGGAAGACCTCCTCGGCCACGCTGGGCCGCTGGCTCAGAGCTACCATCGCCAAGGCCTACGAGGTCCAGTCTCTCCCTGTTCCCCACCACATCACGGCTCATTCCACCCGCAGTGCGGCGACCTCAGTCGCGTGGGCCACCCAGGCTTCCATCGAGGAGGTCTGTAGGGCAGCTGCGTGGGCTTCACCCACACCTTTCATTAGGCATTACCGTCTTGACCATTTTGCCTCAGCCGATGTGGCTTTTGGCCGCAGAGTGCTGCAACAGGTTCACGGGGGGTGGACCTCTCCTCGGGCGGGTCCCTCCCGACAGGGTCTCTGCTTGGGCATGTCTCGTTCCTGACCACTGGACCCAGAAGCAACGAGATTGGGTGTTGGCTTACCTGAACGCTTCATCTGGTTGCTCTGGGTCCAGTGGTCAGCCCCTCCCTGTTTCGGCCCTCGTCGTTCGGATGGCTTTGTCGGTCTACCTTTCTATCTATTGCAGCTCTACATGTCGGTCTGCTGTATCGTCTTTCTTCAGAAAGCTGGGAAGCAAGGCAGAGGGACGGAGCTTCTCAGTTAGTAGACTCAATCGAGCATATTGGAGTAAGATTAACCCGTTCCTGACCACTGGACCCAGAGCAACCAGATGAAGCATTCAGGTAAGCCAACGCCCATATTGCATTTGAATGCAAGGCTAAGTGGGATGTTAATCTATGCTCTATTTTGTCATTGGAGTGATGGTTGGTTCTGGCTTAACAAATTTGAGATGCCTCTCCTAGAACTGTGTGTATTGGGAGTGAATCGCACCATAAAATCTTTGAGATGGTGTAAGCGCTGAATGCACTACATAATAGGTATTAAAGCTGGAATGAATGGGCAATCATCTAGAGCTTTTGGGATGTAAGTTTTCTGCAGTGGATTGGTCCATGTTGGCAACCTTGCACCCGAAGAATTCAGTCCTGAGTTCCCCAGAAAGCTTATTACAACATGGTCCTTGGCATGTGCCAAGTCTTCCTCTGGTGGGTATGATTTAGCTAAACTTTCCAGGAAGCTCACACAAGATCTGTAGAATTAAATGTGGATCATAACAGTAGCTATTACAAACAACTGACAATCTTTTATCATTAAGCTAATTCCCAAACTTATAGCATTGTATCAGACAGGCTATTCCCGAGGAGGACTGATCATAACACTTGCCAAAATCTGACAAAAGATTCTCACAGATTCAGATCAGTACGTTTATTTCAAGGAAAATGGTGATGGGGTATTCATATCTTAGTCCTTAGTTTTATAGTGAACATGCTAAAAAGTATGGCTTCTATATTGTCTTTGGTACTCTTACTGAGCATTAGTTTAATAGGGAGTATGGTAATTTCTTATTTGATACCATAAAAAGGTCTATCTGTTCTTTCACAGTATTTTGGAAACATCCATTTTCATTCTTCATTCTGAGCATTTTCATCCTGAGCATTCTCAGACTCCGAGCCTTCCATCATGGAGCTGTGGTATGCTTGAAATGCTTCTAATTCATTTTTCTTGTGATAATTGGGGGCTGGCAGTCCCAATCTTTGTAGAGCAGGGGTGTCAAACTCAAGGCCCAGGGGCCAGATCCGGCCCGCATGGGTGCTTAGATCTGTCCTGTGAGGCCTCCCTAGAAACAGCAAAAGACCGGCCCATGGTGCCTCTGTTGGCGAAAACAGGCGCAGCCCCGAGCTCCGTTTTCCCTGGCAGAAGGCAGCAGGAGGCCATTGCGGAGGAAAACGAAGCTTGGGAGCCCATTTTTGCTGGCAGAACGCTCAGGCCATCACAGACGTCCCCGAAATGAGTGATGTCAAGCTGGCCACGCCCACCCTGGCCCCTGAGGTTAAACTCAACCCTGATGCGGCCCTCAATAAAATTTAGTTTGACACCCCTGTTGTAGAGTTTGTATGACTTGGCTGCTTAAGTAAGGATAGTTTCACCCCAGAATATCTTAGAGACATTTCAGCTAAAACCTTTAGATGCTGAATGAATTGTGGTGTTTCGGTTACACAGAACTCCACTCATCTATGATGCAAGCATGCCATGTTAACAAACATTTTTTTTCTTTAATGTCAGAATGAGATTATTGGTACCATATCAGTTTTGTCCTGCGTTCTGTAACATACGCATACACACACAGTATATATATAAAGTACAACCTTTGTTAGGAGCAGGTTTTTGAAGCAGATACTATACCTTGGAAATCTTTTGATCACATACAACCTAGTTATCTATACTGCCTTTAGATGTTCTGCCTGCTTTTGAAAAAGTAATATGTCAAACCAAGTTGACAAAATATACTTGTGCCAGATGATACCTTGCAAGCCATTTTAATTTTGCAATTATGATTAATAATTAATCATAATTTTGCAAAGTAAAACTATAAATGAAGACTTTTTTTTAAACTGTGGGATACAAAATAAAGTATTCTCTTGGACCTGCTGGTTGAAGAGGATGAAAGGGTGGTCAGATAAATGACAATTACATTTTTAAAATCATTTTTTCACAGATACAATTTCGCTCAGCTCTTGGCCTGATTTGGGAATATTTTCTCTTCAGTCAGCGGGAATGGTAATTGAAGCAGTTAATAAGGCAAGGCTTATCAATACATTTTGCCTCATCACCAGCCCATAGCAACATTGCATTTAAATTCAGGAGATACAACAAAAGAATAATTTACAATTAGATAAGATAGACTTGGAGAATCCAATTTCACCCTTCACCTCCTTCAGTTCCCAGACCTCAACTTTGACATTTGCACCAAACGTTTGCAACAATGCAAGGCTTTAAATTGTTAATCCTTGCATAAAACAGTCTATCATGGACTTGATATTCTCTTCTGCAGCTTCTTTTCCACTGGTTGAAGGATTCCCTGAATAGATTTTGATCTGCAGATGTTGCTGCCTGCAAAAAAAAAAAAAAAAAAAAAAAACCCTCAGGAAGAACCTCAGATGGTAGAGAATCCCCAAACTTAGCACAACTACTAGTTGGAGGCATGGGAAGACCATGCCCTCTCTTTGCATTCCACAGTGACATTCTTTTATCGAATCTGAAATGCCTCCTGTGGTGAGAAGGCCGCCTCTTCTGTTGTGGAGGGGGGCGGGGATAGCAGATCCTAAGCCAGCCCAGTGTATTGTACTGCAAGCTTCTTAATTGATTCAGCACCTATTTTATAATTTGTATAAAGTTGTTTGACTTTACATTTTTTAGGCTTCAGTAATGTGCTGATAGAGTTTAATTTAAAACATTCTGTTTCTTCCATTATTGTTATTAAGATTAATGAATTTAATAAAGTTTAAACAAATGGTTTAAAACTGGATAATTTAAAAAATTTAGAGAGGGAGAGGGGGAGAGAGGGAGAGAGAGGCATAATTATACACAGCACATTTTTTATTAGAGGAAGGGTTTTTCTTGAAGAGTACATTCTTGCCTGTAGCTAAATGATTCATTCAGTGAGACATAAAGCTGGAACCTCTGTTCTTTAGCACTTTTACTTTGAATAAAAGTGTAAAGCAGGGAGAATAGTGTTGAGTGTAAGATGGCACTCATGAGACCAACCCGATTATATGACCTTGTAATCACATGACCACAGGATGCTGCAAACGGTGGTAAAGGCAGAATTTCTGAATGCCCCAAATGTCATGGGACCATGGTGTGTGTGTCTGTCAGGACTTTGGAACTTTTTGAGGTCCGTTAGAACTTCAAATAGTTGCTAATGCCCAGTCTTAAGTCAAGGACTACCTGTAGATGAATTCGTCAGATTTGATCCAACTTAGTCAATGCAGTGTCAGATTGGATTGTCATCAAAGCATTTCCAGTTGAAACCCGTTTTCTACCAGAAGACTCATTATTAAGCAACTTGTAACAAATTAGGGATGAGAAATCTTTTATTGGTTGTTGTGGGGAGAAAATGTGGGTTGCTCTAAATTTTGGAGAAAATTCACTCTGCAGACCATTAGTTGATTTAGGATTTCAAGCAGCCAACGTGGGATTTAATTTTTTTAAAAATGGAAATGGATATTAGTTGTTCAGTCACTAAATCGTGTCCAACTCTCTGCAACCCCATGGACCATAGCATGACAGGCAATACCTGTCTTCAGGCAAATAGTTTGCCTTCCATTTATAACAAATTTAGTTGCTGTGTGAACTACTGCAGTAATACCTGCCATTATTTACTTTCAGGAATGTTGGAGATTGCTGGAATACAACTTGTGTAGTAGTCTCTGTCCTGGTCAGGACGATTCATGAGGTGTGGCCTTATTATAGTACTGCAGTTATAGACATCCTCTAGTTGTTGAATTCTGGGAGTTGTATTTCCAATATATTCTGTGGCATTATGTGCTGAAGGCTATTTTAATCTGTCTGTAGCAACTATAAGAAATTTGGAAAAGCCAACTAAGACATGAACTGTACAAATCAATTATCTTTTTTCATTTTTTTTCTTTATTTCTATTCCATACAAAATTCTGCGTACATTATTACATATTTAGATGATAAAGGCATTGCTTGGGAAGCCCTATAACTATGTTTTTCTGCCCCAAGAAGTATCTACAGCAATGGTCAGTGCTTCAAAATGAGTAGGTAATTATAGGCTGCCCCTTTTATGCAGGTGCAATACAGATAGTCCTCATTTAACAACCTCAGTTAGGATTGGCAATTTAGTGGTCGCTAAGTGAAACTTCATGATTTTACAATCTTTTTTGCTTTACAGACCTGAAAAGGTTACAAATACAAGGACTGGTCACAAAGTTACTTTTCAGTTATTTGTGTAACTGTGGATAGTCACTAAATATGGTAATTGCTAAATGAGGACTACTTGTAAATTCTATGTCCTGCCATGTCACCCATTTGGAATCCAGTTACTATTGCTGCAGATGCCCTTTCCTGCCTAGCTGATACTGTGTTGAAATTATATTCCAAACTGTTGTGTGGATCCTCCTGTACAGGGGTGAAATCTGAACTGGTTTGCTACTGGTTCACTGGCCCCGCATGCATACCAAACGTGCGCTGCATGCGCAGGGTGCACCAAATGAGCGCTACATGCACAGTACACACAAAATATGCACTGTGTGCGCATGACACTACACACCAAGCACACACTGTACATTTTAAAAACTACCGGTTCGGGTGAACCGGTAGTTAGCTACTGCTTCAGTTGAACTGGTAGTTTAAAAAAGCTACGATCCGACGATCACCTGTGCTGCGCAGTTTCGCTTTGCTAGAAAGCAGGATTTCCTGCACATGCGCAGTACACACCAAAAGGAGGCTTGGGAAGGTAAGTAGAACTGCGAGGGGGGTATCAGCTGTGCCGTGCGGTTTAGCTTAGCTAGAAAGCAGGAAATCCTGCTTTCTAGCAAAGCTAAACTGCATGGCACAGGTGATCGTTGGATCATAGCTTTTTTTAACTACCGGTTCAACTGAACCGGAGCGAACTGGTAGCATTTCACCCCTGCTCCTGAACCATCTACATATGGGACATAGGTCCAGATGAGGCTTTACTAGTTTCATATTTTTGCTGCTTTGAAATGGTTTTAATGCAATATTATGCATATTTATTTATTTATAAGAGTTTGGGAAGTTTGAATTGTTCACCTAAACATCAAAAGTTTCTTATAAAATATCCAAGCCAAGCAACATTATTCTACCAGTAAGAATCTAGGTTTAAATACACCTATTTGAAGTTAGTCCTACTAAATTAAACTTAATTTTCCTTTAAAAAAATAAGATTTTCTTTTCTTACCACAGATTTTAATTTGTAGTATTACTAATAAGGTATGATGTCTGTTTCCATTATTGAGCACTGGATGGGAGACAAATAGTTGCACTTCTATGTTTTTGTATCTTCATCAAAACTAGATTATAGATTTTCTTTTCATTTTCATTTGACCTGAAAACTAAACCTGAATTTGGCACATATGTAACTGAATGGTTCTACTTAAAACCACCACTTAGTCTCTTTTTAAATAACTATTCTTTAAAATAGAAAGTTGCTCATTCCTGGTGTATGTTTACATCTTCAAATCACTTTAGTTTATAATAATCTAATGCTCAGGTAATCTCTAACTCATTAGAAATGAGGATGGAATTAAATCTGATTGTCTGTTTTATTGAAATAGTATAACCTATACGATTTCCATTTGGTTCTATATTTCTGATTGTCTGTTTTAACTAAGGAGAATGCAATATACTTAATCGTATAATTTTCTTTCTAGTCCCCAGAGGGTGCTGAAGCCAAGGATGCAGCAAAAATAACAAAACAAGAGGCAAGTCTGATTGTTTCAATTCTTTCTTTTATTGATGGCAAGATAATAGAGACAAAAACAATTACATTCCTCTAAGGCCATAGTCAGTCTATCTAATAGTGTAGTGGTGCTTTTGTGACAGCTGGTTAAGACTTCATATATTTTGTATATTTAAGCAAATTCTCTTCCTTGAAACGTAACATTTTGATAAACAATGTCCTTGTTTACTATCACAATGTCTGGTTGGATTGGCTAGTACCTGCCTGTCTGTGGGGATCAGGAAGTCCCACAGGATTCTGCAAGGGCAGGATCAGTTTCTTTTAGGATCAACAAATGTTGATCCATTGGTTGCAACAGGAATTGGCCAATCAGTTTGTTGTCCAAGCCTGATTGACAGTCTTCTGGTGCAAAGGAGTGAGCAAATGACAAAACATGCCCCTTAGAAACTTCTGTGCAATGTTATGAGGGAAGTTTGAAATGTCAGATGTGGCATTGTAAGTTCATGTTTTGTCATTTTGGCATCATTCTGGTTAGGAGTAGATGCCCACGGATAAATTTAATGTTCTGTCAGTTACAGTTGCTACAACAGTTGTTCCCAGGTGGCCTTTCAAAGTTCTTCCACTATATTAATGGGCACATTGAGAGATAATTTCTTTCCCAGGCAGGAAGAACTTCTTCAATAATTTCCACATGCTGGGGCAGACACCCTTGGCAGTGCAAACCTCCACAAGCCATGTTGCCCCAGTGACTGAAATTAAATAAGATTGCCCACATAAGAGTCAGAAGCTTGATTTAAACTAGAGAGCGAGACAGAGTATGTGTTAAGATTCTAACAATGCCGAATTTTATTTCAAGTGAGAATTGCTGTAATGATTACTATAAGGGCATACTACACTGTATTCTCTGGTTAGATTTTGAAGCAGTTATAAGTCCTTAATGCAGACTTATGAGCCCAGTTTGAAAGTAATGGTATCAAGCAAGGTTGTGGTGCTCCTGACTTGTCCTTCTGACAATACTGAACTCACAGATAACATCTCCCAACAGGAAGAGCCAAGGGAAACCAAGCAAGCAGCTATGTCTTGGTATATTTGCTCCTTCGTAATGAACCAGAATCATCATATGCAAATTAGCTCATTGCATTTTGGGAGTATTTCACTCTCAAATCCCAAAATATAGATATTTGTGCTATTATATAACTTTAGAGCAGTTTTCTCCAACTTGCGCACTTCTAGATGTACAGGGAGCTATAGAATGCACAGAGAGTTCAAGGGACTTCATACACATTAATTTAGTCATTCTTACTATCTCTAAAGCAGATTGGTATCATTATCCCACTTTTGAAATGGTTTGGTGGAATATCAAAGAATATTCACTTGTATAAGAAATGACGGAGTATATTTTTTCTTTTTCAAGTCCATGGGAATTGAATGAAGTGGGCAATCATAGCCTCATATACCATGACTGGATGTCCTCATGCCCATATGTACCATGAGATGTGAGAACAAAAAACCCCCACAACCCTTTATATTCTCCTATAGAGATTCTTTGCATACAAGTACAACTGTCAGTGTGGACAGGATCAGATACCAACTACTTAAAAATCATTTGAATGTTCACATTTTTTAAAAATATTTGCATGGAATATACAAGTTCCAAAGTCTTAATGTAAGCTGCTGCCATTTATAAACTCCCCTTTGAAATTATAACTTCCTTATTTTAAAAGCAGAAGGAATGTGCAAATAAACCTGTGAGAGATAGAATGCTCTTATCTCCAAGGACATGTCTGCTCTGCAAGGGAACTCATTTCCATCTGGTACAAAGTTAGTTCACTCCATTGGTGAACTGAAGCAGCTGAAATGAGGAATCTGCTTCACAGACTTAGAATTGTCCCTCATATTGGAATCTTTTGGAAATAGCTTGAAGTAGGTTTTTTACTGCTTGTCACACTTTTTTAAAAAGAATCCCCCCTCCTCCCCACCAAGAATACATCTACTGCATTTGTTTGCATGGTTTCCAATTATAAATGCAATTGATTTTAAAGGAAATAAGAGAGAAGCTCCATTTAGTAAAAATAGCAGCAGCAGTAATATTAGAAGACAGTCTTGAAGTAAGTATTTCTATTACAGTACAATTGTATTTACTTTGCAGCAGGGCCAACATAAGCTAAGATTAGCCTTGCCCCTAGGAGGAAGGTGTGTTGGATATATTTACCACCTTGAGTTATTTGTAGAAATAATAAAGGCAGAGTATAAATAATCAAATAAATAAATAAAAGACAAGCAGGGATGTTGGGTACAATACTGTTAAGAGGCGACACTGACCTAGAACCTTCTAAAACAGAATCTTCTGCACTAATATCTCTTGGAATATCACTTTATATACTCACCTAAGTAGCTTTTCTGTGGAAAATACAAAGGCTTGTATGTGCTATCAACATAGTATGTAACACAACAGCCTATTTTGATCATCTGTGTGATGTTCCCTTTTTTTCCTGAAATACCCATATTGCATGTTATGCTTTGGCAGCTAAGAAAGTTCATTTTGGGAAAGATCTTATTGATAAAATGTATAGGGGGAATAGGGTATGGCCCTGAAGGATAGGGGGAAGAACTTTTACAAAGGCAGTAGTTAGATAAGCAGGGCTTGAGCCTGGCCTTCAAAATAACTTGAAAAAATATTTCACACAAAGTCCTTCCAGGTTCATATGAAGATAAATGGAAATACATTCAGACTTGCAAGACTTCTGTTACTGAAGCTGTTAAAACAAAATTAGTCCTGGCATTGTTTTCTAAGTTTCATATACCTTGTATATGATAGCAAGGAAGTTCATCAGAACATATATATTTTCTTCACCATGAAGAATACTTCTAATTATAGGAAATCCATTCAAGTGGCTGAACATCAAACGAGCCCTAATTAATATTTGCTTAGGTATTGTTTTTCTTTTTAATCAGATCTTCTATAACCTTACATTCTGAGAACAAATCAGTACAGGTCCTGTTTGTTTCACTGGGGCTCATTTCTAGGTTGTACTTTCCCTTAGTTCCATAGAAGTAGATTTTATAACAGATTTACTGTATTTTTGAGTTAATGTTCCATTAAAGAACATTTGATTGATGTTGCCTTTAGTAATAAAGTGATACTGGGCATATTTGACCAGGATATACTAAGAAAATGTTTTCAGATCAGTTGAATTGAATGCATGCTTTTTATTTTTTTAAAACTTTGACAATTTGAAAGCACATTTTAATTTACCAAAGCAACTTTCCTGAATAATTAACCATGAATTGCCTCTCTTCTTAATCAAGCTAGTGTTCTCTAGAGATTATTTTTTTAAAAAAAATCTTGTTACTTCTAGGAAACTAGAAATGTAAAAATTTATGATGCTAACTGGATTAAGCTGGATTGTTCATGTGCATATATTTTGAAATATGTCCAGAAGGATGTAAGATTTTATTTTATTTTTGGAATGTCTATGAGTTAGCCACAACCAGCAAATTGTTGTTTTTTTAAAAGCTGAATTATTAATTTGCTGCAGTTAAATAATAATCCTTTTTCTGATAAAGGATCCTCACTGTAAACACACACACACACACACACACACACAAATGTACATATACATACACACATACAAACAAACAAACAAACAAACAAACATAGGCTCTCCATTTAACTATAATAATTACTTTCATTACAGTGGAGAAATTTGCACACAATTTTTCCCTGCATGCTGGTAGTTTTAAATGCACATTTAGAAAGAAAAGTACATTTTCAAAGCAATTTTACATTTGCATGACTCTAAGAACTGGGGAATTGATACAGCATCAGTCCACTGGTAGAACAGCTGTCACATCTGGCGGCCTCATAGTCCCAAAAAGGGAAAGAGTAACAAGTACAATTTTTGAGACATTGTACTGGAATAGCTGCCAAAGTGACAACATATTGGACACTTAACTGATTACCTTCTTTTGTAAAATGTTTGTTTACACTGTCACTTCAAACTTGAAACTAGTTTCCAAAATGATTTAGGAAAAAATGGGCTAGTTTAATGTGAATGAAAAGCAGAGGCCTCCTTCCTAGGAACACTATATAATGGAATAGGTTTGTAAGAATAGAAGTCCCCTCCATCACACTGTAGGCCTTGGATAGTCTCTCCTGCAGGTTAGAGGCAATCATTTCCAAGGCCGTGGTCTATTTTACAGTTAATGAATGAAAATGGTGGAAATAAAAATTAGTAATTATGTTTAGGAAAAATGTATTAAATAGATACTTGCAATGATGTACTTAGGATAATTATACTAAAATCACATCCTATTCTAGAAAGAACGACTCTATACACAAGCAATACAGCAAGACATTTAATCTAATTTTAGAAATAAGAAACATAATTTAGACTGTTAATGGTAAGATCTGTAACAGCCTATCCCGGTTTGATGGCTACAAATTAATTCTCAAAATTCCCCACAAATCTGAAAGGCACCCAACTAACATAACAAGGAAGTTTAAAACCCATGGCTGGCAGAATTGAATTTCAAGTTTCAATCTGCATTTTTAGTCCTACTCTGTAAATGCTTTGTAATGACAAATTGAGAAAAAGACTATTTGAAATCCTGGAGAATGGTCTCTCCAATGATCTTTTTCAATATTAACAAGCAAATTTTTCCACATGTGAATATTTCAGTGCTGCAAATAAGTTGGAAAAACAAAGCCAAAGTTCCAAATTCTTATATCATAAAATATATCCAAAAGTATACCATAAAATATATTCCGAAATGTGGCCAGTGGCTTCTGCAGCAATATATTGTTTCTAATATTAGCGCATCCAGGAACAAGAAGCATAGTAGAAGACTGTGGATCTTATGATTTTGGTGTTTTCATTTTGGTGTTTCATGTAAGCCATATCATTGGCAGAGGTGTTGACTGTTGCACTAACAAGCTGTCTTTTAGACAGTGCAACAGGACATGGTAACACTTTCCCCAATTGGATATGAGCTTGTCTTCTCTCCCATGTATAGCAATGTTATAAAAGTGTTATTTTACCAATGTACATCTCCATATTTTTAGTTAAAATGGAAGAAAAAAAGAATCAAGTGATTCAGATTTATAATATGGTATTTAACCTTTATTTTTGGAGCTCAATATCCTAAAGCAAATCTTTAAAATCCTCCTGTCTCATTTTTCATTTAATGAGAATTTTGATTTCCCAAGATTTTCAAAGTAAGTTTACATGAAATACCAGCATTCAGTTAGAATTCTTCAAGTTTATAGGCTGTACTCCAAAGGAAATAGTAAATCAAACCAAAATTATTAATGTTTATTGTCACATATACCAAATAACCAGTGCTGTTTAGACCAGGGGTCCCCAACTCCTGGGCCATGGCCCATTACCAGTTCAGAAATGGACCACGTGAGCAGCGGGCTGGCTGGCTTAGACTATGATATAAAGAAATTCTATTTCAGCTATTTGTGTCTGTGTCTCTGTGTCTATCTAGATTCATTCTTCCACCATCTAATGCCTTCTAGATACATTGAGCTACAACTGTGCTGCCTGGGGTTGATTTTATCTGGATGTTCCAGGTTGGGAGGGGAAGATTGGTTTATGCAAGATATTTACCTGTATATTAATTTGTGTTGGAACATTAATAAAATATGTCATTTTTAATTTTAGAAAGCTCCAGGAGTCACTTAGCAAATATTATTTGGCTACCAAAATAATGATTGAAACTACTGTTGATTTGCAGTGTACTTTTGAGTATAGTCTATCAAATCTTTAGCCCTGATTCTATCACAAAATATTTCCATTACAATGGAGAGAAAAAAAGAAGATAATATTTCCAAGTATAACAATTAAATTATCCTACTTAAGTACATCACGTTTCTAAAATAATTCCACAATTGTAAATACTTTAACGTAAGATAGGAAAGGCTTCTGCTGCTTTTGATGTATATTTTATTTTATTGGCAAATGAATGACAACCCCCCCAATCCCCTTTTACCTAGTACCATGAATCTACAAAGAGATTTTATTTCTGTTTTATAGCCAACAAGACGATCTGCAAGATTATCAGCTGTAAGTATTTGTAAGAGTTATTTTTGTAAGTATGAAGCCCCAATATCTCTTAATCCAATCCATACAAGTTAACATTGGTTATGTCATATGTCATATGTAAGATAATCATATCTTAATTTTTTAACTACCCACAAGAAAGGATAAAGTACATAAACTCTTATCTGAAATAACCAAGGATTGCTGCATTTTTCACTTCCATGAACATTGGGAGGTCCCAAAGCAGGTTAGAACAGTTGAAGTTTATTTGAAACTGAGAACACTGGACATCTAGGACACTGATGTAACATTTACTGTATCTCTAAATATACATGCAGAGCACACCTGATTGGGCAAATACAAACTGTCCTGCACATTTAATCAATATTGTTTCTTGAGATTTGCAAAAAGTTGCATTTCTTACTAAAATCTTTGCCTCTTTTTTCCTAAGTTCCAAATTAGTGTTCTTCCTTTGTTTTGATGGAATGTATGATCGCTCCCCAAAGGCTAGAACAGAGGTCCCTTACCCTTTTGGCTCTGGGGAAACACTTGGTTGTTTGTTTAGATACGATGGCCAGCTCAGTCCAATGGCTGCAGGATAAGAAAACACAATCTAACTGCCTCAGAGGTCTGGCTAGCTACAGCATTTTATGAAAAACCCATTCATAATAAACTCCTTTTGTCTTGTTTCTTTTCTTCTTCTTTTCTTCCTGCTCCCTACTTTGTCTTTTGGCCTTAAATGGTAGCATCAACCAAACCAATTTTTACTTTCCTCTTCCACCCCTTTTAATAAAAATAAAAGTAATTATTTGCAATTATAGTACTGCTGTCTCCCAGCCCTCGTGCTCAAGCGCTCTAAACCCCACATCACAGAGCCATGAGCAAGCAGCCAGTTCATGAGGTAAAGCTTTTCTGGGTGCTTGAGCCAGTCTGGAAATGATTGGGAAAATACCATAGTCCCAAAGAAAGAAAATGCGTAGGCTAGCTCAATTTTCAAAGAAGTTTAAAATAAGAAAAAAGTTAAAATCCTCTTACTGTCAGAAAGAGACACACAGACATATATATTCATGTTTCTAAGCCACCCATCTCCTTCAAGAAGGACTTTTGTGGGTACTATGAGGAGTTCTTGTGGACATAATGTGGCCATATGCATAACACCGGAACATTAACATTTCCACAAGTCATCTGACTGGAAACAAATTTCAGGATATATGGAAGACATTGCTGGTCCCATTAAATTTGGGTCCCATTAAATTTGATTTAAGTCCAGGCTCATTCATAACCAATCAATTCACAGCAAAGATGACTAATCTGATAAATATTTGTTGATTATTTTCTTCATTTTCTTTACAGGGAATAGTATTTTTAAACAAGAAAGAAAAAGTGATATATCTAGTTCAATTACCTGGAAGAGTTTCTTGCAATATATTTCTAATTTATAGGAAAAGAAACATGAAATGTTTCTGAGGAAGGTATAGGAACTAATTTTTACAAAGGCAAACTGTGTTTATGGACATCAGCTCGTTCCTTACCACAATAAGAAGGAAAGGAGAAGGAGTAACTTAATGTTTGTTATTACCTGTGCTAATGGTTGCATTCTCTGAATATATTTTCTAGAAACCTGCTCCACCAAAACCTGAGTCTAAGCCAAGGAAAAGCGCTAAGGTAAAACACTCATGATTTCTAATTTTATTTTCTTAATCACCCTTTTTGATCTGCTCTAGTTTTATCTTTCTGTAAGGAGCTTCAAGTGGTGTGTGTAGGGGACACCCCTCATTTCATTTTCACAGTAAGGATTCTCTGAGATAATTTGGGGAGAGAAAGAGAGACTGGCCTAAATTCACTCAGTGAACATTGCATTCATACAGGCTAGAAATTAGATTTCTCCAGTCACCTGATCATTATTTCAGATTTTTCTCCACCAATATTTAAAACACAATTATTGTTAACACTAGAAATAATAATAGTGAATTGTAGGTTTTTATGCCAGAAATTATTGCCATGTAAGAAACCATTATCAGCATAGACTGTACAGGTGGTCTTCACTTAATAAGAGTAATTGGTAGCGAATTTCTGTCAAAAAGTGATGCAGTCATAAAGCATGATGTCAGGTGACAACAATGCTTAGTGATGGAGATTCTGGCATTTCCGGTTGCCTTTATTAAGAAATCCCATGCCTTTGTTAAGCACAATATTAAGTGGTCACCATTTGCACCCTCCTCTGGCTTCCCCATTGACTTTGGTTTAGGAAGCCAGCAAAGAAGATAGAAAATGGTGATTATGTGACCATGGAATGTTCTGACATTGTAATTGTGTTCTGATTGCGAGCCCCACCAGCTTGTATTTATTGTCACACTGCAACCATTGTAAGTACAAGGACCAGTCATAGTACCACTTATTCAGCACCATCATCAGTTTGAATAGTCATTGAACAAGTGGTAGTTAAATGAGGACCACTTGTATCTGTACTCAAAGGAGAAAAGACTAATTATTGTGAAAAGTGGAGCAATAAATGTATTCTGTTTTATAAAATCATAACTGAGGAAGCTGTAGAACATATATTGGACATGGTCTGGAGAACTATATGGAAAGTGGATTAGCTGTATTTTTTTCTTTCCAAGGTAAAGATGTTATAATATTTTATTGCTGATGTAAATGTACAAATTATAATTTTTTTTATTATGATAACCCAACCACACCTCATTCTTATACAGAAATCATGCAGTACTGCTGGATGCAGAACTGACCTCTTGGGCAGGTATCAGACCATTACTTCCTTTAGGGCAGGTGGAAATCTTCCTTTTTGCAAGGAAGCATTCACCACTGGTTGGAACCAGCTGCTTGCCAGCTCTCATGAGGGGTTGAGCAACTAGGAAGACATGTACATTGATAATCAATGTGTATTAATATGAAGTATGCCAAGGAAGCCCACCGGGTGTTGATGAGCTAGTTACTATCATCAAAAGGTCTTTTTGAGATAAGATACAGAGAAAAGTGTACTTAGTTTTTTGCTCATGGAGCAAAGGCAGGATATAAACATAATAAATATCACAGTTGACAATGCCATTTGTTTTGGGTGCAGCCATGACAAAGTAATTGGTTTGAGATAATTTGGTGATAAAAACCTTACAATTAATGAAACACATATTTTATAAAACAGTTACAAGGTCTGCCCTCTATAATTTATCGCAATATCTAATTTGTTCTTACAGCTTTTTAAATTCAGTCCCACATCTCACTTACTCTACCTTCTGCACCTTTCTCTCAAATATTACATCAAAGCTCTTTCTAGATATATGTTTACCTGGAACACTATCTCCATAGCAGTCATTTCAATCCAAATATCATGGAAAAGGAAGCAATTCACCAATAATAGTGAAGGGAGGAGACTTCTAATCCACCAATCTAGTATAGATTAATGAGGTCTTCCATTGGGGAATATTAGTAATTAACTTGTTAAATATAACTAACCAATTGGTTAGAATGGCCTTCTTGGTGTAAGAGTACTCACAATGGATTCCTGTGCATGTTTATAAACAAATAAGTCTCCCTGTTTTTAACTCAGTAAAATATGTATCACAGGGTAAGACAATTCCAACATTCTATAGGGTACAGTGGTGAAATCTAACTTTTTTTTGCCACTGGTTCTGTGGGCGTGGCTTGGTAGTCATGTGACTGGGTGGGTGTGGCCAACTTTTTTTTTTACTTGTTAAAAGCATTTTTAACTAGTAAAAAAATGCTTTAAAAAGTAAAAAAAAAAGTTCTGATGATCAGCACTTGACCAGCCTGACCCCCCTCGCCAAGCCAGACCCAACGCCTCCTAACCCCAAAGTTTGCCCGCCTTTCCACATTGGCCATCCAGTCCGGGAGATGGGGGGGGGGGAGAGTGAGAGAAACAAAGCGCTTGGCTGCTCCCCCTTTTCACACACTTCGAGCTTCCTGCTGATTTTCACGCCTTGCTTCACACGCCCAGGATTGTCGCCCTCGTCTTCTTCTTCCTCCTCCTCTCTGTTTTCCAAGTGGAAAAACGCCAGGAGCAAGTGCAAGTCCATTTGTAGGAAGCTTTCACACCTATGAAGGCAAGTCTGGCTTCCTGCGCTGCTTGCTAAAAACCTCACCAGTACCGCTGTGTGCACGACTGGTATGTGTATGTGTTTGCTCCTGGTCTTTCGCAGCAGCCCATGCCTGACATCCCGTCCCTGGCTGGCTGAACCAGAGTTGGGGAATTCATTCACCACTTCTGGCCTTGCCCAGGCCGGGCTGGCCAAAACCGCCCCCAGATCGCTTAGAGAGTCGTGCGGTGTGATGGCCAATTTCTGCTGCTCTTAAAGGCCTAGGAGCGGATCCGGGCACTGCCATTCTGAGCCTGCCGGGGGCAACCACCGCCTCACCTGTTGCGCCTCCCGGGGTGGTCGGAACAGGCAAGGTGCCTGCTCCCCTTCCCGGGGTGGTGGGGGCAGGGCGAGGTGCCTTTAAGATGAGTGGCCGGGGACAGGATGTCGGGCATGGGCTGCTGCGAAAGACTAGGAGCAAAGACACACACAGGCTTTAAAACACCTTTAGAGCGACTTGGGGCTCCTTCTGGTTGGCCTCCAAAGAAAAGAGGAATGAAGGTGGGGTGAATTGGAGGGGTCATTTCTCCCCCTTCCCTGTCTCTGCACCAACATTCAGTGCAGCCTCGCTTGGCCCCTCCCTGGCTGTGCCCCAAGGTTTGTTGTCGGCAGGCTTATGTGTCAAAGCCACGGTTGATCACCTGAAATTCATCCATGAGGGGGAGTGAGAGAAAAGGAAAGTGAAGATTGTGGTGGGTAGCTTCTGAGGAGGGATACTTATGTGCGTGGGAGGTGAGCGACCGTGCCCTAGTTACAGGGAAAGAGGCGATCAATTACTGGTTCATATGTATAATTAACGAGTTGATAGAGGGAACAATTCCCCGGGCTACCAAAGTGCCCCCTCCCACTTTTTTCTCCCTGCTGCTCTGTCCTACGCTCATAGCCACTTCTTCCTCTCTCCTGCCGCTGCCCCCCCTCCCGCCCCCCAGAATCCAGGATCAGCCTGGCACACATGATCTGGGGCTGAGGTAGGGAAAGGGAGGGCACGGCATTGCACTTGGGGGAGCACATGCTCAGCCTTCCTTTTTCTTTGCCGCATAAACCCGGGGCTGAAGGGCTTTCTGTTTGACCCCTCCCAGCACAGGGCTCGATTTCACACTCACCATCCCCCCCTCGCCACTCTGCTTTCGTCCTCACGTTTTAAAAGGAATATATTTATAGTTAAAAGCCAGACGTCCCGTCCCGGCCGCTGATCTTAAAGGTGTCTCGCCCTGCCCCCACCGCCCCAGGAAGGGGAGCGGGCGCCTTGGCTGCTCCGGAGACCCCTGACTTGCCTGCCTGGGAGGCGCAACAGGTGAGGCGGTGGTTGCCCCAGGCAGGCTCTGAATGGCAGTGCCCGGATCCGCTCCAGGGCCTTTAAGAGCAGAGGAAATCAGCTGTCACTCCGCACGACCCCCAAGGCAATCTGGGGGCGGTTTCGGCCAGCCTGGCCCGGGCAAGGCCAGAAGGGGTGAATGAATTCCCCAACTCTTGATTCAGCCATCCGGGGACGGGACGTCAGGCATGGGCTGCTGCGAAAGACCAGGAGCAAAGATACACATGCACACAAGCCGCGCTCACAGAGGTTTTTAGCGAGCAGCACAGGAAGCCAGACTTGTCTTCACAGGTACAAAAGCTTCCTACAAATGAAGAAACGCC
This sequence comes from Pantherophis guttatus, assembly GCF_059756535.1. Classification (NCBI taxonomy): domain Eukaryota; kingdom Metazoa; phylum Chordata; class Lepidosauria; order Squamata; family Colubridae; genus Pantherophis; species Pantherophis guttatus. Next base: position 232,427,235 of record NC_142063.1, on the reverse strand, counting down.
AGGAGCGAGCACATGCTTCTTTTTGTCTTGCTCCTGGCGTTTTTCCACTTGGAAGATGGAGAGGAGGAGGAAGAAGAAGACGAGAGCGACAATCCTGTGCGCATGAAGCAAGGTGTGAAAATCTGCAGCAGGAAGCTTGAGGTGAATGAAAAGGGGGAGCAGCTGAGCGCTTTGTTTCTCCGGAACCGGTAGTAAAAAAATGCTTAAAAAGTAAAAAAGAAAAAAAAAGTTCCCATGATCCCACGTTGCTCAGCTGACTATTGGAACTTTTTTTAAAAAACTTTTTAAGCATTTTTTTTACTACCGGTTCTCCAGAAGTAAAACCAGGATGTAACGACAACTGGGCGGGTGGGCGGAGCCTCGAGCTGCCATCGCTACCGGTTCTCCAAACCACTGGCCATCATCACTACCGGATTGGCCGAACCGGGAGCATTTCACCCCTGATAGGGTGTAACCTTCTACCCTCTGATCTGGCAATAAATCCCATTTTCTTTTAGTCCCTATTTACAAACAGTTGGAATCAGCTTCTTTTCCATTAACAAATAATTCTGAATGGAAAGGATAATCTAGTGTGATTTTCAGCAATTTTCCAGCTTTTGGTCAAACTTTCTCTATTTTTAGAAGGTCTCCAGGAAATAGGATATAAAAGTGCAGTGGAATTGACAAAAGCATTTTTTTCATTCTTCAGCAAAATTTCTTTGGTCTGAAAACTCTGTTTGAGGCAGGATCCAGATCCAATCCTGTATTAGTGTGTTTAATCTGAGATATAAACACCTACAGGCTGGGAAGGTTGCTCTGGATTATTTCTTGAAATTTCATCCAAAAGCATATTCCATGTTCTTTTCAATTACTTTCTCTACCTATGAACACTTCCCAATTTATTATTTGATGTGGTAAAATAATATTGGATAATATTTTAGATACTTACCGGTATATTAACCAACAGTAATAACATATTTACATTTCATATTTACAAACGGGAGAAAATAGGGTGAGTTATCTCATTTTCTTTCTTGTACACAAAAGAGAGAAACATATTCCCACGATAGAAACGTGTTTATTTATTTATAATACTTTTACTACTTTTAATAAATAACTCAAGGCAGCAAACATGCCTAATACTCGTTAAATATCTCTTTTCCTTTTCTTGAAAGTGGGCCAAAAGAAGGGAAAAGTACAAAAGATCATGGGCAAAGTATAGTATACTTTTATATCTTTCAGATTTAATGGTAGGAAAATGTATAGCAGTGTCAAATCACATAATTTGCTATGCTAAAATTTAACCATCTAAAAGACATTTGGTGGTTTTTAAAAACTTGTTTTTAATTGTAAAAGTAACATGGTGCTTTGTCATAAATTTTGTCTGTATCTATGGGCAGAGCCTCAGTCCAGGACATCCTAGATGTGAGAAAACTTTGGCAAGGCTTCATTTCTTCATGCACCCCTATCATTCCATTCCATTCCCTATCAATGGTTTTCAAATTACAAATTACAGTAGAATATAAACTGCATTTTTGTGAGATACTGCTGGTTTACTGCAGTCATGCAGGATATCATGTCAGACCTAACTTGTCCTAATGCTACTCTCTGCAATATTGGTATAATTATACTGCTACCATATTCAGCTCTTGGGAAATACAACCAATCTCATTCTCCTGCTAAAAATATGGGAGGTCACAATTACTACTGCTCAGAAGCTAGTCATTTGTTGTTCCTGTAAAATGTCATTTAGTATTTCTTGCCAGCCAGCATAGTTTTGATTCCATTTACTTGCTTCTGCCAGGTGTTTCCTCTACGAAGATAAGAAGCCTCACTATCTCACCTGTCAATCATTTCTGTATTTCTCATGTGATGAGGGATTCTCATTTAGTTATTAGATAGTAACAAGAGTTGCTATTTGCTGGTTTCTTCTTGTAGCCTTCATAATCTTGATTCAACTGAAGTTTACACTATGACAGCTATAATAATGTTATAAATAACATAAGAGTCACATTCCGAATGTGACATGACAGCAAAAGATCCTTGAAGGTGTGCATCAAAGTAGGGTGGGTTTTCACCAAAATTTTCTCATCTCTGTAACTTTGATTATGGCTCTGCATAATTTCAGAAACATACTAATGTCTTCTCAAAGAAATAGAGTTAAAAGCAAGTATCTTGCATTATTTCTGGAGACTTTTACCTAGGTGCTTTCTCCAGTGTATAATAAATCATTCTGTACATTTGATCTCTTGTCAGAAGGAACCTGGAACAAAGGCTAATAAAGGTTCTAAAGGGAAGAAGAATGAAAAACAGGAAGCTGCAAAGGAAGGTACTACACCATCTGAAAATGGTGAAAGTAAAGCTGAAGAGGTACTTTATATATCCTGCTGATTCAGTCAGTGTTTTACAATTCAGTTTCTGAGCTGTTGAAAGCATGTTCATAATACTTTTTTTTGTTGCCCCCGTAATGTTATTACAGATTCTCATCTCTCGCTCAACTGTTAGTGTTTCAACATCCAGAGGTGTCCCACCCAGCACATGTCAGTAAAAGGGCAGATTGAAACAGTGAAAGTTAAGGGTACAGTAGAGCATTCTGCATATGCAGTGAATAGGAGCAGATAGTAGTGTGGTGCTTTTCATTGTGAACAATGGAAGCTAGCAGGTAAGGTTTCTATGGCTTTTACAAACCAGGAACCTGTAAATGTAAGAATATTTATAGTTGTCCTGTCTATAATACAATAGTTGTTAAATAACCTGTTTCGTCTGCTTCAAACTTTTGTAGCAAAAGGAAAGATGGCGAGTGCTGAAAAGTTGTTTAGAGAAGATGAAGTAGGGTTAGTCTTTCTTTATAAAAGGCAGACTGGCATAACATTTTCCCTTTTCCCTTTTACAGGCACAGAATTGAATCAGTAGATGACAGGTGCATATGAACTGACATGAACATTTGAGGATGTTTTTATGTACCTCTTGACAACTTTTAAAAGATATTTTTATCAAGGATTTTGTAAATGCTAATTTTTTAGGACTTACAATAAGTTGATAAAGTATATATGAACACTTCTTCCTTCTGTATCAGTACTTCTAGAAATTCCCAACATTGTCAAGTTAAGGGGAAAAAAGTATCATTAACACAACTTTTGGAAAACAAAAGTATTTATAAAATTGAACAAGCATTCCATATATTTGCTTTTCAGAGGTGTATGTCTTGGTGCATATAGTGATGATTTTACTATGGGTGTTAGAGATTTTTTGCCATTTTCCCCCTAGAGCAATAATCTGTGGTGCTTTTGTAATTAAGAATTAAGTGTTTTTAATTAAACATGTATACATTTGGCTACCTGCTGCCCATTATGGGATCCTTTTCATTTTTAAAAAATAACAAGTCTCAGTGCTAACAAATATGGTTCATCAGTATCTTTCTAAATCAGAGGTACACCTTGTAATGCTTGTCAGAAAAATATTAAGCACACTTGTTTAGAAATTTGGTTACAACAGTTATTTCAGAATCAAGATTATAGTTCATAGAAAACAGCGGAGCTTACAACATAATTGATTCACTTTATGGTTAGGAACGGATAAGAATAATATTTACAATTCATGTATTTTAAGCAAACTAGCAGAGCTTTAAGAGGCAGCCACCCCTTTGCAGAGCTATTTGCCAAATATACCAGAACACCCAAAGCCTGGATGCAAAACTACAGTCTTTAAGGAGCTCTGATGAGCTATCTTACACACCTGGATGGTTCACACATCTTGAAGGCCTTACACTTTGTACAGAAAAATGTAAATTGCCCATGGATTATGTAACAAATTATTTTTTTCAGCACTGTTTTATGCTACAGTATTGTAAGTGGAAATTAGTTTATGCTTTCTTGAAAGAAAAGTTATTTCACTTTTGTATCTCCTTCTCGCAGTTTGTCTCAGCTTAACCCTTAGTATTTTCTGTTGCTTTTTTGCATTTACTTAATTTTTTATATCAAAATGGAGATTTAAAACACTGGGGTGGTCTTCTGAAGCAATGATGTAAAAAATACCTTTGAAGGAGTCTATACTTGTAATGATGTTAAAATAGGGATTTTTTTTCTAACTCATATTAACACTGTTTTAGCCTCTTGTAAACATCTAGTTATTTCTCTCTTCTTTTGGGCTGAAATTTGAGTACTTTTATTTTCTGAGGGTTTGGAAAAAATTTCTTCATAACATTTTTATTGCTGCACCTGTGGCCATAATGTTTGGAGTTATATGCATGTTTCAACCAATAAAGTAATTATCATCCAATCCAAATGTCTTTATTTAGTATTTAGCAAAAATGATATTAACAATAATGATTAGCTACTTTTACAAATCTTAGTTTTAAAAGAGATTCAGTTCCTCTTCTATGCTTATGTTGCTGGAGAAAAAAATGATATAATATAATAAAAGTATTCCATGTGTTGATATACATGATAAATACAATATTATACATCAAAACCTTGAAGATGTGTTTATATGAAAATGATTTTCCCTAGTCCTTATCATTTTGCAAAGATCCAAAACATTGAACGGGTTTTGAATAATATGCAGCTCAATCTTTTCATACAGTAAAACATAATAACACAATTTGTGATTGTTTTCTAAAGTAAATCCCTACTGATTTTCTTCTTTAGCTTTTATCACAATAAAACATAATAGGTTTATGATATACAAACACTAATGAATTTCTTTGCAGCATCTCTTTGATGTAGGATGCTCTTATTCTCCATCTTGCAGTTAGGTAATTAAGACACAAGAGATTCATTGCCCAATCTTTAAAGCTTTTGTAATAGAAGAAAAAGAATGAATAGTACTTACATTGTCCTAGAACTGAAAAAAAAAGAAAGAAAACTGAAAAATTGTTAATGGGAAAATTAGAAATTAAATTAAATGCTCCTGTCATAGTATAAGACTTTATCACATGTCCATGATTTCTCCCTATGTCTAATATATTTTAAAACCTCTTTTACTAATTTTCCATTGTTTGATAAAGTGTAATTTACACACATTTCAAATTATACAAAATGCCATTTTAGTTTGCTTGATGTATCTGAAAAAATATATTACATTGGGTCATACATTTTATGTAATGCAGGCACAATTGTAGGTAAAATCTATAAAGCTGGATTATTTATTGATCAAAAATAGCATTCCATATATGAAATGTTAAATGTTCTTCAAAAGCCCTTTTTAAAAGTATATTTGAATCCTATTTAGTGTAGATTTCCATAACAATTAACAACCTACATTTAAGATAGTACATAGAAAGAAATGGCAGATGACAGGAGATTATAGTCATATGTTGGTTAAATGTCTCTGTTTATTTAAAACTCATACAGTAGTACTATGATGGAACTATCTATCCTTTGCTAAGAAAACACAAATTAGCATCTACTTGGACATTTTTTGCTCACATGATAATAGAGGAGAGACGGGGAACATATGTAATGGCAAGCATTGCCCCTTCCAAATATCATTTTCCATCAATATGTACTCCGATATACGCTATAGGGCAAACATCTAAATAGAAACCTCACTTGCATGCAGAGGCTAAAATCAAGGTTCTAGATTTTATAAGCCTGAAGCCTGCAATGGAATACAAACTCAGCAAATGTAAAGCAGAGATGGTGAATGGAATAGAACTATCACCTTTACATTTGCTCTTCCTCTTCAATTTTTGATTCTTTGCACCATTGAAACATATATCAGAATTGTTGGCAGTATCCTTTCTCAAACCATTAAGAGTATAATGTACTAGATAGAATATTTGGTTCATAGTCAAGAGAATTTTTTCTTTTAGCACTTGACATTTCTACAGTTTGAAATAATTTCAAAAAGGTAAATTTTAAAAAAGTAAAATTATGCGAGAAATATAAGTGATTGCATAATTACTTTGTACAATAGTTATTAGAAAACCCAGTTCTAAGAAGCAAAGATCCAAATAGCAATTAATGTAGGTGGGCCTCACTGATGAGAAAGTCAAAGAGAGAAAATGCATACACCTTATTTTTATAGGATCGAGATCAAGAAAAGATCAGGAAAAGTTGCAAACTAAGAAAATAGGAGAACTCTACAATTAGTGAGATTAAAAGGAATTGAATGAACTTTGAAGATTAAGGGAAACTTAATCTATAAACGAAAATTACAAAGCAGAGATTAGCACAAAACCTCACAGTTAAGAGAAACAGTATTAGGACTAGTAGGAATCAGTGTTCATAAAAATAGACCTGGAATAATTTTCTCCCTGATAGTAAGTACTAATGCATTCCCTGATATTAGGAACCCTTGAAAGTATTTTTTTCTAGAAAAGAGACATTACTTGCATAGCAGGGAACAAATCTGACCAGAAACAGGGTAGACATAGGACTCTAGTATTTTCTGTTGATGGCAACTCTCCACAGCATTGTCTCAGATTAATTTCTCTGGACAGAAAATTCCATTCATGTCACATCACAATCAAAATTATCTAAAGTTACTGTAGCTTTCAGACCTTGGATAGCAGGGAGACCTGGATGATAATTTACCGTAAGTATGCAATTTTCTGTAGCAGAAAATATTCAAGTAACTTGAGTCCTGAGTTATATAGGGTTTAAAACACCTGTATTTTGAATTAAAACTGAAATTGATTGGTAGCTAGAGAATTTTAGCAGTATTAAAGATACTAGAAATATAATTAACCCTCTCATTTTGAGATTTAAAAGAACATGTGTGAAATGTATGCTGTAAGAAATTTGGCATCACTGTAAATAAGAATTATTAAATACCCATGGCTTTAATAGTCCATAAAAGAATTTTACAAAATTCTTGAGAAGTAGACATTGTTGGAACTTCTCATTTGAAGGTGAAGAGTCTAATCCTGAATTTGCCAAAGTATGCATTCATAATTACCAAACTATTTTACTGTACGGAGGACGAGGAAAACAGGTGCACTCCACTGTCCTACTCTGCTTCCGAAATCCCTTGCTGTGGCATTAAGGGAAGACACCAGACTCCACTTCATCATCTGTCTTTCTAATAAGGGAGCAGGTGCTGTTTATCTATTTCAGCTTTGCATCTCTGCTTTTCTGCCTGAAATAAGTCTCTAGCCAGACACATTAATGCTTTCACCCTGGGAACCACTACAGAGTGGAAGTTGGAGTGTAACTGTTATATCAATAGGGATGTCCATCTTTATTTTTTGCTTTCTTTGTAATCCAGATACATGAAGCAAATATAATTTCAACTCTTTCTTATGCTCAGTGCCAACTATTACTTTGCTAACTATCAAGATTTGTTTAGATAAACTTAAATAATTGCTTTCAAGGTAAATGGCTAATATCTTTCAATCGGTATGTGAAAAGCTAAAGATTGCAAAAGCTGGTTCATAAGATTGTGCTTTACTTCCTGGCAAGATTACTAGTCAACCTTCCAAATTTGTATCTAATTTGTATCGATTACTGTATTTTGGCCTTCAGTGAATGCATTCTTGCAGTTTCCGCACCTCCTTTGTTATCACATTTCTCATTTAAGTAGTTAATTCACTGTATTCCATTTTTTTGCAAGTATGTTGCATGTAGCAGTCTTAATTTCAGGATGGGTTTTTGTATCATCTAGAATGCTGCTATTTTAGGACCCTACTATAAAGAGAAAGTGAAAATTAATAAGCACTCTACAAGTGACTCCATTTAAGAAACCCTTATGGTCTTCTTTAATACAATAATATTTCCTATTACACTTACATAGGTAAAATATGAACAGATGCACATTTTAAAAATTGGCATATCTGGGCAGCTTCATGGAGTTGTACTAGAACATATATACACATTTTGTTACATTTTTTATACAGATATTGATGAAGAAACATTAATTTCCCCATATAAACTTAATTTCTAGTTACATATAATTGTTTCTTTTTTGAGGCCCATATAACAAGCCCACAGATGTTGATGTCTTTTCAGTTATGCAGGCAGTCTACTATTTTAGCAAAGTTGTTTAGATTACAGTGATTAATTCATCCATTACATTTCCATGTTACGTTTCTATAAAGTTAGTTTTCCTTTAAGCAGACACCACTAACTCTTTTTATCCTTGAACCTGAGAATTTTTAATTATTTAAATGTGGTCCTGAAAGAATTTTGTTTAATTAGCACACACATGCACATATAGAAAGTAAAAGTACAGTAATTGTTAAAAGATTTAAAGCCTCCTGAAAACATGATTATCCAAAATAAGCATTCATGAAAAGATAGCATTTATCACTAAGACCAGTACTTCCCAGCCTACCACATTCCAGATGTCTGGGATTTCATTTTCCATAATCCTCAATTCAGCATATTCATTAACATTTAGAAGACAGCAATTTGGAGAAGGCCATCCTGGCTTTCTCTGATTTTATTTCTTGTTCACCCAGAAAATGTAGTTGAAAAATCCATCATTATTACCAATGTCTAGTCTAGTGTCACTAATTTAGCCTTAACTGTAAATGCTGCATGTGAAAATAATCCTGATATGCTATATTGAAGGTGAATATTAATATTTTTAGCATGGATTTTAGGCTACCAGTGCTTTCTATTTAAAAGGATACATAGTTAGAAACACGCAGTTCTTAATTTCTGACATATTAGAAAACAGAAAAAGTCAATTGTGGATAGGAAAGGCACTGGGTTCTAGCTTTTATGGTTTTGCTGTTTTAGTTGTATTGCTGGTGTGAGTCACCCAGAGTTGTATTGTAATAAGGCAGCCATATGGATCTTTTAAATAAATAAATAAAACTAGAAAAGGATGGTATATACTCACTCCTTGTTTAGAGTTCAAGTTTCATTCCATTGATCAGATCGTTATGCAAAATGATTGCTTGTGTGTGTGTGTGTGTGTGTGTGTGAGAGAGAGAGAGAGAGAGAGAGAGAGAGAGAGAGAGAGAGAGAGAGAGAGAGAGAGAGAGAGACGCTGCAAAAATTATTGGTTCGGGCCATTTCGTTCAGATGTTTTTGCATAGCCATTTCAGTGTTACTCCACAGCATGTATTGTCAGGTATGTAAAATTGGATTCTAAATGTGTATTGTCAGAATTTTTTTTATTACCATTAAATTTGTGGTCACTAACCAAGATAATAACTAAACAAAGAGTGGGTATAAAAGAATTCACAATTCTCCCATTGAAATTATGTGACAAGTGGACAGTTGTAGTGAACCATTAATACATGCTTTATATAATAATTCTGAATCTGTTTTATAGTGTTTTGCAACAGATGATTTATATTTGAAGACAAAAATGTCTTCAGCTTTGAATACTGTTCTGCAATATGTTGGTCAGGTAATACCAGGCAGTTTTCTTTTTTCCATTTCTAAGGTATATCTATATATCTCTTTCTACAGTATCTGTCTATCTACAGTATCTTATCTACCTACCTACCGTGTTTCTCCAAAAAGGCGGCTGGGTCTTATTTTCTTTTGACCCCCGAAAAAACAGTTAGGTCTTCTTTTTGGAAGGTTCTAATTATTGACTCACCTCACGGCGGTGGCACCAACAGCCCTGCCCAGCAGGAACCCACTGCTGGCCCACTTCTGCGGTCACTTGCCGCCACTCGCACGCATCACCCCAGCCTCCATTTTGCCTTCCGGTGCCTTCCGGAAAGCCCTCTGCAACCGAGCTCCAGACTGATCCGGAGCTCTGTTATCGGCTGCAGATAACGGATGCCGGTAGGCATCTGAAGCAGTGGTGGGATTCAAATTTTTTTACTACTGGTTCTGTGGGTGTGGCTTGGTGGGCGTGGTGTGGCTAGGTCGGCGTGGCAGGGGAAGGATACTGTAAAATCTCTATTCCCTCCCCACTCCAGGGGAAGGTTATTGCAAAATCCCCATTTCCTCCCAATCAGCTGGGACTTGGGAGGCAGAAAATAGATGAGGGTGGGACCAGTCAGTGGTGGTATTTACTGGTTCTCCGAACTACTCAAAATTTCCACTACCGGTTCTCCAGAACTGGTCAGAACCTGCTGAATACCACCTCTGATCTGAAAGCGAAACAGAGGGCAGGGCAATGCGTGCGAATGGCGGCAAGTGGCCACAGAAGGCAAGTCAGGTGTCGGGGTGTGTGAGGCCTGGTATGTAGGGCAGTTCCACACCCCCATCACCACCCTAGCTTATTTTTTTACTTGTGTGCCTCGCCCCATCCCCTGCACCCCAGGGTGGGCGGGATCTTAATTAGTGCTAATTTTGTAGGTGGGACTTAATTTGATTGCATGAGCTCAAAAACCTGATAGGGCTTTTCAAGGTGGGTCGTCTTTTTTTGGAGAAACACAGTATCTATCAGCTGATTAAGAATTGAAAACGAAATTAGATGACTTCAAAAGAACACTATGTAAATTAGTTTGCTTAGACTTTATTATGAATTATTCATGTGTGAAATATTGAAATTAGTTGTTCAACTCTCATATTTCTTTGGGCAAGTGTTTAGGAAAGCAAATTTATTAATCCTATACATTTGTACAATGGTACATAAAATATTAGAACTCTATTTTTCTAGCAAAATCTAAAAAAACCTAGTAGCAGTGACAAGGAGAACATGACTGAAAATGACATGCCACATGCATGAATGAAACTTGTCATGCATGAATGAAACTTGAAAATAAATTTGGAATATTACGATTTAGAAAAGTCTGTTGTTGAACTAAGAATGATTAAGGCAGAGGTAAGGTGACTTCATTTGCCAGCAAATCATTTATCACTTGAAAATCCAAGGACCATACTGGACTTTGAACTCTGTTGTGGCCAAGAGGCCTTGGCAAAGACCCATCTAACATGCCAATTGCACTCATTCTTAAAGTAGGAGCATCTTTAGTTACTTAAGCCCAGATTTCTGCAATGGCCTCTACATTGGGCAATCCTTGAAAATTACTGATTCGGAATACAGCAAAACATCAATGACATGCCACAATATGCCCATGAGCCAGCACTGCTTTGTAAAATAAGCTAGTTACCATTTGGCTTCCAGGTGCATTTCAAGGTTTTGGTTATCACTTACAAAGCCCTTGATGGCATAAGGCCTGTTATTTGAGGGACTTCCCATTTCCAATAATTTTTTCCAACACATAAGATTAGGCAGAGTGGATGCATTCCAGATTCCTTCAACTAAACAATGTCTCCTATCACTCTAGAAGCACACCTTTTCTGTACTATGAGTCCCAGCCAGCAAACATTTTAAAAGTCTTTGGAAATATGGTTTTACCCCAGGCCTGGGCTATAATAGTTGTGGAGTCTCTGTTGGTTTTCCCCACCCCCACAATATGTTGGGCTTGCTTTTTTTTTCTCCCCTGGTATCCATGTTGTTCTCATTTTGTTTCACACTTTTAAAAGGTAAGTCATCCAAAGATGTATGGGTGTTTGGTAACCATGAACTCCAAAAATATGAAACACTGAAAGTAAATAGAATTGGTTCTTGTTTTCATGTAATTTGAAGTATGCACTGAAAAGTTGGGGAATTTCAGAATATTTGAGATGCACATAGGGAGAGTAATGGAATTCCAATTGTAGGAGGTGAAGTGCTCATGGATGTTAGATGTAGCTCCTTAGCAGGTAAAGTATTACAAGATGCACACAAGTTCTAAAGATCAAACCAAATCACATCTTTATTTGATCATAGATCAACAAATAAAATACTTTGCAATTTCTAAAAAAAGTCTGAATTGATTCATCTCTTAATTACTGAGATTTGATGGATTTTTAAAAGAAACTTTTGCAACTAATCACAGTCAATGACTGCTGTTAAAAGTGCCAGGATTTTAAAGGGAAATTAAATAATAGCTTATATAAAATAGAAATAAAACAAACAGGATATTAACTATAATTCCTCTCTTTAGATTTTGATAAAGAAAATGCAAGGTATTACATCAAACTTAACTTTTGTTCTATTTTCTAATATGAATAATTCATTTATACTTTTTTTACATGCTGTTTTTATTTTTTTCCAAATTAGCTGTTTAATACATTATAAAATATGAATAATACATTATAGAATACAGATAGTAACTGAATATAGTGTTTATACAATAGAAACTGGAGTTAGCTCTGATGATTTAGATCAATTAAATATTAAAAGATGAGACAAAATTAGATCAGCATTAATATGATTTCTAGGACATTGATTAACATAAGTTTAATTGTATTGTTACATGTGATCGATAAAAAGTTGCAAAATGCGTTATATTAGATGTTTAAGCTTAATATTAATATTAAATCTCTGCTATGTTAATATTTATTGTTGGGCAGAATATTGGGGGGGGGGTGGATAAAGGAAGATAAAGGAAATTTAAAAAGGAGCTATTTGAAATTTATCCCTAACTTCCCCTTTCTTTATACTTCAACTGATTTACAATATAGTAATTCATATATATTCTTCAGCGGAACTCATTTGAAAAAGAGTATGAAGAGGTCTTCTCTACATTGACAATTACAGGGAATCCTCAGTTAACAATGGCAGCCAGGATTGGAGTTTCCATTGCTAAATAATGCTGCCATAAAGTGTGAAGTCACATGACCATGCTGCTTAGCAATGGCAGTTTCAATAGCTGCTGATAAGCCTGTTGTTACGTGGTTGCTGGTTGCAACTTCCTGCAACCACATGACATCATGCTTAACAACTTCCCAGCAAGTTTCCCCGTTGATGCTGCTTTTGGAAGCCAGCCGTAAAGGTTGCAAATGGTGATCACATGACCATGGGACATTGAAACATCTTGTGATTGGGTTGCAAAGTACCCAGATCACAATCATGTGACTGGAGACGCTATGTTGGTTACAACTATGATTATTAGTCAGAAGTACCACTTGTTCAGTGCTGTTGTAAGTTTGAATGATTGCTGAACAAGTGATCATTAAGTGAGAATCATCTATATTTAACACTGATAAATGTATGTTTATTAAACAGTTTATTTTCAATTAATGATAGGATTGTGAAAAAGTATTAAAATCTGTATTTATCAATAAATAATGCTACTCTGCATAATACTAAACTGGGCTGGACCTATTAAGTATTTTTGTATGGGAGAACATCAGAAATTTCAGGACCATAGGATAGACTGAGAAGTTGAAAAATATTCTGGAAAAAGCTAATAGCAAACCACAACTATACTGCTGCCAAGAAAACCACATGGACATATTTACATAATCATCAAGAGTTGACTTTGATCCAAAGTTGTCTTTATCTTTAAATTAAGCACAACAAATTATTCATATTTCCATCAGTTTTGAATGGGAATTCCTTTTGAAATTAATGGGCTTTCTTCTGAATGATTATGTTTATGATATATTGCTTGATAATTCATCTTAAGATCTCATTTTATTCTAGGTTAATCAGGTAATTTTCTACCTAGAAAAATTTTCAAACTGGAAAATTATTCCAAATTATGGAAACATAAGTAAGAGTCATTGATTTTTAACATCATTCTTGTAGTTAATGCTAAAAAGTGATAGAGAACTTGAACAAAAGCTAAACACTTCTATTGTTTTATTTTACTCTAGTTCACCTCACCTAACATTTGAGGACTTGGTGTCTCTTTCAGTTCAGAATTCCGGGCAAGAAGTAGCTTGCCCATCCAACCCTCTGATGTCACTGTGAACGTAGGATGCATTACAGTGGCATTGGCTTCATGACTTAAAAATTAGTGTGATCATTCACTCTACAAAGAATAAATTTATATATAAGTAAAAGTGCTTCACTTTTTGGATGAAAAATACAACAGAAATCCAATAAAAGAGGCAGAGACAGCAGATTACAATTTTAAAACTATATGTTTGCAGTTGCATAATACAGATATTTTCTGTTATTAGTACATTTATGTAAATATACTGAACAAGTGAAGAAATAAGCTTTGAATATAAATGCAGTAATTAAGACTATCAAGGAAGCTTCCAATATAGATAAAGGAACAGTTGAGAGGCTGCTTCTTCTTATTAGTGCATGGACGTGTGTTGTAAAGACAAGGACAATCTTAGCACATTGATTACGAACACACATTTAAAATACTATGTTTGAAGTCACCAACAGGGATAACACATATATTACTGTATTTTGTTCATATGTGAAATATATCACTAGTTTTACAATATTTTTGCACTGAAAATTTATCTCTAATATTTAACCTGTAACAGGTACTAAATATTAAAGGCACGGTTTCTTAGAAACATTTTAGTTTAGTATGCCTATTACACAATATGTATAAAACAAAAATACTAAAATTATTAGAACAAATCATCATTGAGATCAAACTAAATGTTTTCAGAATTCCTTCAATATTCTAGGGCAACTTTAAAGATATAGAAATATACAGGTTTTAAAAAAAATATTTAGAGGTCAGATGATGGTCTAACAAGCTTTAATGGGTAGATAACCCCATATATAATTGATTTCACAATGACTGTAGGAGTTAAATCTCCAAAGACAGCAAATGTACACAATAGAGCCAATAGCAATTGATTTTTTTTCTACAAATATTTTGTAAATCTTATAATAAAGTACTCTTGCTATAATGTTTATTTTTGATATATATTTACTTATTTTTGCTTTTATTTAACAAATACATAATATAAGCTTCATATTTAACGATACACTATTTTTTTAGTGTTTTAATTAATTCTAAAATAAAATAGAATAAAAAATAGAATAGAATAGAATTTTATTGGCCAAGTGTGATTGGACACTCAAGGAATTTGTCTTGGTGCATATAATTAAATAATTAAAATGGACTTCAAGACTTCTGGCATATATTTTAGAATCAGACTACTTCTAAGAAGTTTGGTTAAATAGAATCACTTTGTACTATATATTTAAAAACTTAATTTGGGATAAGACATAAACTAAATGTTTGTAAAATATGTAAAGTAATTATTTGATTACACTAATGTTACTAAGGAAAAAACAAAAGTGAAATCAGGCTTCTTCAAACACTTGATTGGTCTTGAAAATGTGAAGGTTGGTATGTAACAGTGATGGCGAACCTTCTCGGCACCAAGTGCTGAAACAGGAGCGTGTGTGCCGCAACCCGGAAGAGCAGTTGCCCAGGGCGCATGTGCATGTTTGAAAATGAACTACTGGTTTCCAGCGCACTAGTGTTCTGGGTTTCTGCCGTGAATGCATGCGCGATGATCAGCTAGCCAGCACGCATGATCACACAGGAAATGGAAAGACCAGCTCGTCCAGTTTCCAGCACTGCCACTTCGGGCACACGTGCAATAGGTTTGCCATCATATAATTTGATGGTGAAATTTGCAAGAAAGCATCTTTCTACTCATGCTTACAAGCATCTCCTAAGTATGTAAAACTTTGGAAACATTTCTTCTCAAGGAATACCTCATTATGTCTATAGAATATGCTACATTTATTTATTATTTCAATTTTCTGCCCCTCTCCTCAACTCCAGGCAGTTTATAGGTAAAATTTAAAAAAGAACAAAACAGTTCAAGATGAAAAAAAAAAAGAAGCTAGTTAATTAGACTGTGTGCCCTAAATCTCAACATTTGAAAGTTTAAGTTTAATGCAGAATCAGATAAGTGAACCACCAATGTTTATCATCTTTATTTTTGAAGAGATTAAGACTATTAAAAGGAGTCTTAGGATCTTATAGGCCCATTCTGGGGCCTTCCCGAAATTTTGGATGTTGTTGTACCCTTCTCCCAGAGTTGTCACAGGAAGACAATTTCAAATGTAGTAGAAATATTTTAAACCCAATGAAATAAACATATTAATTGTATTTAATTATATTTAAGACAATGCTTGTCTGGTCCTCACTAGTGCACACTTCACTAAAATGTCACTGGCAACTTCTATCTGAAAATGATTGTCTTTGTTCTATACACTATAATTATCTCTTCAAAAAGCTATATGTAACTGAATGTTTATATAGAAAGTCTAACCATTTACAGAATGAAGGAATAAAACACTTGAAAGGTAGATCAGATAGTTAATACTTCCTAAATTAATCAAGGTTTATGATAGTTTCCTCCTGCTCCCTACCTCTACTTGTATATTAGCTCAGATGCTTCAGTCTGAACATATGTTAACCAAAATTCATAACCAAGAAATTCTGACTTAATATCTCATATAGGCAATTTATGATGCTGAAAGAGATCACAGAAGTTGAAGCAATAAACAGGTTATATGACTAATTGTGTGAATAAATTTAAATCACAATAATAGTGTATAACTACTGTGTTATTTGCTAATAGCATACAATAGAAAATATTGATATATGTAATAGCAGCATAAAATATCATAATGTTCTATTGCATGATACTACAGCTAAATGATTGTATTATGGGACAGGCTATTTGGCCAATCCCTGAAAAGGCTGAAAAAGGCTGAAAGATTTAAGCCACATAAATATGATGATTATTTTAAACTATTTAAAATTATCATCCTTTTGTGAAAGATAAATAAGTTTTGAATTCACTTCTTAGACAAAGACTTAAGTTTTTTGAAAACGCTTTCTGGACACATTGGAATATTTTAAAAATGATTCCAAAGTGATTCTCAATATCTCAAAAGCTATGCAATAAATTTTCAAATGATGTTCTATGGCTCATTAACTTAAGTCTTGCAAGCTAAGAACTAGATAAATTTTGCTTGTTTTATTTATTGGATAGAGGTGTATGATTTCATTTGCCCAGAGACTTAATAGAATTACATAATAAACAAATAAATAAAGGAACCAAATTTTTAAATTTGTATTGCTATGAATAACATTTTATGACTATTATTGAAACTAATAGTTTAATTTGGGGTTCCCCTCAGAATCTTGTGTTAGTAAAGAAAATTCCCCTCTTCTCAAAAAAAAAGAAAAAAAAAGAAAAAAAAGAAACGTCTTGATTTTAAAAACAAACATGCTGAATTAAGGAAACATCATGAACATTTTATTATACACTTAAGTCTTTATCATTACAATGTCTCATAATATTGGTTTACTGTAGGCTATAATACACTGCTACTTCTTAAATTGTCATGAAGTTTTTGTTCCTTCTGCTTTCTTGGTAACCACAGCGAAATATGGTAGGCAATTGCAAGAGGCAAAAAATAGCATGAATCACAATCACTCTTTTCATAGATACATCAAAATGTAAAATGTAGATCACCTGGTCTACATATTGCATTCAAATGCATCACCTTGCAAAGAGAAAACAATAATATAAAAGATAATGGAGAAAAGAAAAGCTAATTGGTATCATATCTGATTACCTGATGTATTTATTGAAAATAAAGTCATATATGTCTAATATAATACTTCCAAGTATCCTTAGTTTGGTTGTTTTAATACCTAACAACAGTTTGAACTTTGCTGATTGACTATCACTTGTTCTTCATTATAAAATGTAGAAATTCAAAAATGTAATTCATTTCAGGTAAAATATAAGTTTTTTGCAAAAATATTTTATACAATTTTTAAGCATTTATAGCAAGAATCTTCATTTCACAGTTTTGTAAAGGATTCTTTCTTGAAACATATTTTAATGCGCTGATAGTATATCTGAAATAATGTTGTAATGTTTGAACTAAATAGAAAGTGTTAAAACTATCTTTAATGGTATATATCAATATTACACATTATATACATATCATTTATTGTAATATCAGACATATTTTACAAAACATTTATCCCCAAAATATCTATTTTACTTATGAAAGTTCATAATTAGGTAGAAATATTTTCTAAGAAAAATGTTCATAACTATTAGAAGTTATTTTGACAGTTCAAGTGTTGAACAACTGTTTAAAGTATATACTGTACAGCCATTTGCAACTTTTAACTACTGTAATTTCTCTAGATTAAATCAAATGTCCTAGAGGCTGAATTGAAAAGGACAAGCAGTTGCTACACAGAGAACAGGGAAACATAATTGATTCTCTCTGGACTAGGCAAACATCTGGTAGAGAAAGTTAGACATTTTCTAAAACAGCATGGGATATAGTACAAAAATGTTGGAGAGGGAGGTGGACTTGGCAACCAATGTCTCTCTACATTGTCCCTTCAGGATTTGCTAATGTATCAAAGTTCTTCCCTTCACAAAAAGGCTTTTTATCTCATATATTTAATAGTTCACTGCTAATATCCTATTCATATTTGTAAAGCAAATCCAAATAAATTAGGTGCCGCAAGTTCCTTATTAGAAAGCAAGCCATAAAAGCTGTGATATAATTACTTCTGTACTGGAAAGCAAATCATGCAATGCAAAATTGCATAAATCCCTAATTTTCAGTAGGTCTTCTTCAATAGACAAAGTATTTAAACCAACATTTATTCCTATATGTGGCCCTACAGAACTATCACATGATTAAATGCATCATATTTAGATACTGTACTATAGTTTAGATAATATGTTTTGCATGACAGATCAGGTATTAACAAAAGAGTTCACATAATTGTCCTAATTAAGTGAATACAAGTTCATTCATGAACTTTATCTTAATATTCTTCAGAAAATATCCTATAGAAATCAATTATTCATCATAAATAGTTAGGAGATATAAATAGCAGTAAATGTTATTTTATGATTAATATTTCTAATTTCTTATTAAAAATGAGTCATTTTCTTTATAAAGTAAGCTGTTATCCTCTAGAAGTACTCATGGATGGGAGATGATAAATTTCCTGAATATATTAATGACTCCAAAAATGAGATGCTCATATTTAGCAAAGTTAAAACAAAATCACATGTCAACAATATATTCCCATCAATACAATATGATTTTGTAGAAAATTATAAAATCACAATTATAACATACTATATTTTGAGCAGCCATTTTAATTTAAAAGAGGCAATGTTCTTCATATAAAGCAAGGCTCATTTATAACAGAATTGGCTCACAAAGAATCATCTCATCACAATGAACCAGTACAACTAAAACAAGAATGATAGAAATAAAAATTCAAAAGCAATACTTTGTAAGGAAACCTGGAAAATCTTACTGAGATTATGTACTTTATGCTACTAAATTATATTAAAAACTGAATTAATAGGATATAGTTATAATTTCAGAACTGAATAATATCACCAGTAAACTCAATTTGTTACAATACCAAAAGAATACTTAATCTTCTATGGAAGAAAAAATAGCTTGCATACAATAATAATAAAGAATAAAAGTTCACAACTCTTGTCTGTAACTCTTCACTTATATGATTAGTATTTTTGATACAGAATCATCTTTGTAATATAAATTCAGATTATGCAATATGAATTCAAATAGAATTATGCAACATGCAAAATAGTAATTTCAGAATAAAAAAATTTAATCTTTCCATATTAAATAATGATATATACCCTCAATCTGACATAAGTATAATTCGTTAGAACAAGGTTATTTTACATCCATAAACAATTTAAAAAGCAGGTATGACCATTTTTTAAATCTATCTAAAATTTCTGAGAATTGCTTTTTATATTCTTGTATCATAAAGAAAGAGTTACAGAATACTTTATTAAAAGTAAATCTTTATGGAAAAGAGCAACGGTAGTAACATTAGTATTCAATTGAATATTAAAGGCAAATATTAAAACCTAGAATCAAATGGAATCCATAAAACAGTAGTACAAAAATGATTGATATAATAGGTTTATTATACTACCAAATCTAGTTAAAATGTTACAAAAGTAACATTCGAAATACATGTAACTTTAGTTTATATTGTCATATTAATCAAAGTACCATGAATGTAATGTTTCTTTTTTTCCAGATGTAACCTAAATTGTGTTGGACTAGCTACATACAATAGTTTATTTAATTTTCCTGTACATATTTTCTAGTGTAAAATGAAGCTGAAACATTATTGCTATAATTCCTCTTAAAGCAACAGTTTTATGCTAAAACAAGCATTTATGTAGTAACTGTTTCCTTTTGTGGGCCCACTTCTGAGTAACTTGATCTATAACTTCATTTTAAATCATTAAAAAAAACAGATTGCAATACTATAACTAGTTATTAATTAAATACTATATAGCTTGCATCAGTTAAAGAGTTTTCTAGTAAGGAAAAAAGCATTTTAGCTTAGTTTTACTGTTAAGTATTCACTTATCAAAATGTAAGTGTAATTGGCCTATAACTAATGCAACCCAATTATTCCAATCGCTACATATCATTCTTATTGGAGGCAGAATACACACACACACAATCTTATTTTCAATCTCCAGTCATAGATTCTTCACACAATCAATAGGTACCGGTATGCTTTTGGCGGAACATAAATAAACCTGCTCTTCACAATGAAACAAAACGGGTCATTTTTGGCAGATTAAGTCTATTCGTTGCCTATATGCAGCATGAAAGACAAAAAGGAAATATGACTATTAAGCTTGCCTAACGCTTCTGTTTATTATTGATCCAGCTGTAAATTACCTCACCTCAAATCCAACCATACTTCCATCTCATTCTATCCTCAATGTATTCATTTTCATAAAACTGTATTGTTGGTACAAAATAAGGGTGGGGGGGGGGAGAGCTCATAATCTCCCATTACTAAACTGGCAGCGACCAGGAAGAATACTGAGGCTAAAATTAAGCACAATTGATAACAACAGGATATATTATTCATCATCTCAACCAGAGAGAGAAAAAACAACAACAACAAAGGACAATATACAGAAAACGCTTAGCAAAACTAGACATTTTATTGGTCACTCACCCCGATTCTCCCACTCATACTGAGGAACACTCACACAGGAATATATACATATAACTATATACATATATATGTATATATTTATACATGACATGGTAACTTACAAGCAGATGGAAAGCTGTACCATATAAAGGCGGCAAGGAGAGCCATGAAAGCAAGAGAGCCTGGCAGGACTCTGCTCAACCTGCCTCCCACCCTCTTTCCAAAAGGCCCTGATAACGAGGGCTAAGTGGAGCTCCTCATGCCCGCCTCACCCAGTGAGGCCTACGGTCCCTGGGGGCATTTTTGCCTCATTTGGTTCCTATTTCGGCTACATTGAAACTAAGCAACTTCCAGCGCCACCGCCGCCAACGGGCCTCTTCCCCTCCCCCTCTCGCGCGAGGTATCCCTCCGCCGAGGCCTCCCAGCTCTTCACAGAGAAAGCGCCTTTCTGCCGAGCGAGCTTTACCCGCCCACCCTCCACCCCGCCTCTGCTCCTCCGACATCTTCTTCTTCCCTCCGCTGTTGAGCCGGCACGCGAGTCCTTTCCGCCTGCCCCGGCACACCGAGGACCGGCATCCGAGCCCTTGGAGGGTTGTTGGGGAGGTCGAAGGAGACACGGGCCAAGGGTGCGCGGCCAAGGGGGTGTGCGCGCCCTGAGGGAGGGGGGCGGGACTCTTTGTCGCGGCGGAAGGATCGCGCTCGCTAGCGCTGAGGCAAACGGTCAGGAGCAGCGGCGGCAGCAGCAGCAGCAGCAGCAGCAGCGGCGGCGGCGGGTTTTGCTGCGAGTTGTTGTTTCCTCCTCCTCCTGCCCGGGGCTCGAATGGTGGAGCTCCGACTCTCGTTGCTGCTGAAGAAACCGTGACAGCCACTGGGGGAGCGTGCTTTTCAGCTGCAGGGCCCCATTGCCGAGGAGCTCGGCCTGAGCGAGCCGAGCTCCTCCGCTCGCCATGTCCGGGGACGGTGGCTCTAGCAGCGGCAGCGGCGGCAGGCACTCGGCGGAGCTGCGAGCGGGTAAGTGGGTGCCGGGCCGGGACTGCCGCCTTACAGGCCGCCTCGCCCCTCGCCTCGCCCGTGCTTTCACGGTGTGTGTGTGTGTTTCCCCCCTTTCTCCCCCTCCCCTCTGCAGAGCTCTATTTCCTCATCGCTCGCTTTCTCGAGGACGGACCCTGCCAGCAAGCCGCGCAGGTAAGGATCGCCGCCGGGGCCGGGCCTGGGAATATGGCTACTTCCCTCGCGCTGCCCCTGACCCTCTTTCCCCCTTTTTGTTGCTTCTCCAGGTCCTGATCCGAGAAGTCGCCGAGAAGGAGGTAAGTGGTGCGGCGCCTTCCCTCGCGTTTCTTCCCTTGCCCGCCCGCTTTGCCGGAGTGCCAGCGGCTGCGGCGGCCTCGCCTCCTCCCCCCCTCGCCGGGGGGCGGGCGGCTTCTCCGGGGGCTGTTTTCTGGGCGGGGGGGGCGGGGAAAGGAAGGGGGGGTCTCTTTTAGTGACCGGCGATATCTTTTTCCCTCCCCAGCTGCTGCCCAAGCGTACGGACTGGACTGGAAAGGAGCATCCCAGGAGCTATGAGAGCCTAGTAAGAGAAGCGGCCAGGCGGCGTGGTGCGGTGTGATGTACTAGGGAAAGTTTGCAAGCAGCCCTTTAAAAATTGAATTTCCCGCAATTTTTTTTTTAGCAACTTTAAAAAAAAAAAAATAAGGGCAATTTTTAAACTCCTGCTTTCTGCCCGAGAACAGGAGAGTTTGTTTTGTTAAGTCGAGCAGGTGTTGACTCAGGAGTCATCTGTCTGGGGTCCTGCAGTTAGGGTAAATAATAATAATCCTACTAATGCGAGAGCCGTAGAGTCACTATGCTAGAAATAAAGGTACGTCATGGATGTTGTGCAGGGAGAGCAGGAGGCGGGAGGGGAGGAGCGAAGGAGAGAGAGCTTGTGTGAGCCAACTAGGCCTGTAGGAGCGCTCTCTTGTATGCAGTCCTATTTCACATAACACAATAGGGCTGTGCAATTATTGAGGAATTATAAGCAGTCTTTATAGACGAAATCATTCTGTTTTCCATTTCTTATTTTGCTGGAAAACAAAGCAAAACAGGCTGGGAGAAAAACTGCTCGTCTAACCCTGGCGGATAGTGTTAAGTTACGATTGCACAGCTAACTCTTTCTGTCTGAATTTGGTGGGGGGCAGAATGTTGTTCTTAAACTGATATCGGTATGACAAAAACAAACATGTGAACTGTTGTGTTGTTTTAAGGCACACTTAGCTTGCAGTATGTACAATTGATCGGTTTGTGGTTCTATTGTGGTTTTAACTAGAGACATTTTTTTGTTTCACATTCAGGAAGGAACATCTATGGAACTAAGCTAGAAAACTTATGGATATGTGTTATAGGCTATTGTTTGGGATAGTTTTGAGGGTTTTTTTTTGGGTAGTTCAAGGAAGTTTTTACTGGCATACTGAATGTATTTCTCTTTACCCCCTGTGCAGCAGAAATGTCAGGAGTTTGATTGATTTTAAATGAAGGGAAAAAGCAAAAGGGTAAAAACAAAATATCTTACTCACTTGTAGAGCAGGCAGGGAAATCTGATTATGGATTTCTTAGGACTTTCCCCCTTGAATTATAATTTGTCACATGTCACATTTTTAGCCAAATAAATTTTATTTCATCATATATAGACATGCTATGGATTGGATCGAGACTTCTTTCAAGAATCAAGAACGAGACAAACTTTGCTTGATTCTTTTTCATATTGGTATACCAATGCCACCTTTAGTTTTTTTTGTTTTTTTTTTGGTACCGGTATATGTTGGACAGCGAATTGTGAAAGACAAGTTTCTCTCATGGGACAAACTATTAAAAGCCACTAGGCTTACTAAATTCAGTCTTCTTCCTCCATCCCCCCTCTGATTCATTATAATGCCCTTGTCTGACAAGTAGAAGAAAGTTGCCCCAGAGTATAAGCTCACATAGAGATACAATGATGTGGCACCTTTGAAGACAGATACAATGTTTCTGAAGCCAAGACCTTTAGATAATTTAATAATTTTGGACTACAAAAATTCACATGAATTTTGTGGTAGTAAAGGCTGATTGTAAGATATATGGCAAAGCAGAAAATTATGCAGATTGTTTAAAGTGTCTCCTTTCCAAATGGGCATCCTTCTCACAAAAGCTTTTAATTTATTGTTTGTGACAAAGTAGTTTCTTATTAGCTAAAGTTTGACCATTGTTGGTAGAAAATATTTGTAGAACATGAACTGCTTGCTAAAAATAGGTAAAGATTAAGGGATTGGGTTTATTTTATATTACATCTAAACTTATGTATGAAGTTAAACTACATGACTTTTCATATATTGTTTTAATTTTAAGGGTTGTACAATTTCACACATTTAGAAGAGGTAGCTTTTGAAATATATTGCCTAGTGATAATACTACTTGAATAGAGTACATAACTAATAAGGAATGCGAGAAGATAAATGCACGGTAAAATTTATGTACAGCTGCTTACATTTTTAAAGCAACATTTTGTTGCTGGCTACCTGCTTCAATTTCAGAAATCAGTGATCATAAGGGTGCTTATTAAGTAAACAATACATTTTTATTTTATTTAGGAATTGTATCAACTCAGTCTAGTTGGCTTAGCCAAGCTGATTGCAGAGCATATTTTAATGCTTATTTAAAACTTAGTTTATTAAGAATTGTTAGAACAAAATCTGTAGCTAAAGTAATATATTTAGGTTGATGTACATGCAAGATTTATCTTTTGATTTTTTAAAAATGCATCTTATAAATAAATGCTACTAAAGGTGGTTTTAATCATTTAATATTTTTATGCATTCTTGAGACATTAATCTCTATTCTTATATAAATGTTATCATTTATCATTGATTTATCAGTGCTAAATTGTGTAGTTCATGTTAAAAGTTTATTTCAGTTGAACAGCAGTATTATGATCTTTCTTATATAAATAGCATAGTTCTGACTATAAAAATCAAATGAAAGCATATATTGCTTTCCAAACAAAATTATTCCAGTTTAGCTAACATATTAACTGATGTTTGAATTGTCACAAATGAATTAATGTGTTCTTGGGCAGCAATATTCAGCTTTACTAGCAAACTTTAGAAAAGTTAAAAGGATAGTGCTATGTTACCTCTATTAATTTATTTTCAACTGTATAAGTATTTTATTGATCATATTACAAGGGAATCATGTTGCAGAAAAAAATAAATCTTGGCATGCTACTTAAAATATTGATAAGAACCAGTTATCAGTTCCCAGTTAAGTCAGTGGAGTTTTTAGAATATGAGGACAACTTTTTTTATTATTATAGATGAAAAATCATAGAAAAATGCAGAATGAAATAGATGGAAATATAAATTGTTAATAGATGTTCGTCTTATCTCAGATCTGAATTGTTTTGCTTAATTTTTTTAGCCTAGTGATCTGGTTCACATGACATGCTGAGCAATAATGTGAGTTATCTGGGTTGATATGTTATGGAATTCAGCCCCTATAATTTGTAGATCATGGTATAGTGATTTTATCTTATATAATAGTTTTGTCCCTTAAAATTAATCAAATGCTGAAAGTATTCTAATTTTTTAGAGGATTTGGACATCCATTTTTCTCCTCCCTGACTTTCAAACTTTCAAACTGACCACCCCCTCCAGGATATGTTATTTAAAAAAAAAAAGCAGCAGTGTGTGTGTGCTTTTTCCAGAAGCTCAAGGTGACATACATACTTTCCATAGTTCTACAGGTCTTCGTATGTCACCATTGAAGAGGCTGAAATTCAGAAGGGATTGTATAATATACCAATCCAAAACAGTCCATTCTTTTTTTCTTTTTGTTTTTTTTGAAACATTGGAAAAATTCCACATGCACTGAAGTACTTGTCTTGAAGTGTTAGATAAACAATTGCATAGTTTTAATGCAACATCTACATTAAATATGGATGATTTTCTTCAGTAGGCAGGAAATATGTATTCTTTCTTAAGACTGGGTACTTTAAAGTGGTGAAACTGAAAGCAATGTAAAATTAGCTTTTAGGTACTGTTATCAAAGTTACTATTAAGACAAAAAATACAGCAAGAGAGTTAGTGGGCAGAATCAATCCTGTGAAGAGTTTACACAGTTTTGAAAGTGTATGTTACACTGTTTTGCAGATGCTAAGTATTTCCAAAATAGTTGTTCTGAATTATTTGATATTTCTGTGGAGCAAATATAGGACAATCATTAAAAATTTCATACTTCATGGGGCTAAATTTTAAAACCTGAGAATGGAAAACTATTTTGCTGATTATTTAAAATGTTTAAAGGTCTCCCCCCCCCTTCTCCGTGGTCGTATTTATAATTTTAAGAAAACCAATCATATTTTAACAAAATGACTGCCATGGTGGTGACAAATAAGTAAAGGCTAAAAGAAAATAAAACTAATTCCCAAACACAATTATACTGAAGATCATGTACTAACAAAGTCCAAGTAATTTGTCTGTGCATCTCAGTATGAAGAGAGCTTAGGTGTGAAAGATAAAAATCAGAGTACATAAAGCTTAGTGGGAAATCCATTTTACAGAAAGTACATTGTTGATAATCTGAGAAACACAGTGAGGCAAAATATGTACTACCACTAAAACCAAACATGACTTTTATCTTTAGTGGTCCACAGAGACAAAACCCAAACATTCTCCCAAAGGCTCACTGTATACTGCATAGATATAGTCTCCTCCCCTGCATCATTTTTAACCTTTCAAAATATTTCCTAGTATTTCCCAGTGTGTTTTGTTTTCTATGTACATTTCAAAGCAAAAGGCTTGTTCATATTCACCTACCTTTTTTATATTCTAAAATAGTTTCAGGCTCCATGTGAGATCTGGTAGCATGGTTGGAAGTAAACAGCTTTAGACTTGAGCTTCACTTTGATGTATTCCAATTACTGCCTAGTTATTTTAATTTCAAGAAAAAAGAAATGGTTCAGGAACTCTATTAGAACCTAGGGGGAAGTACAAAGATGTAGTGTTGTCCATAGACACCAGATTAGGTCTGTATGTTTGTGAATTGGAGATTTGTTACTTTTTATGTAGTGTTCACTGCTGTTAAATTCTTTACAGATATATAAGTTACATTGTAATAAAAAGAAAGTGTGATATGGAGAGTAATTTACTTATTCTAAATGAATAAAATACTGCTACTGTAAAATATTGCTAAGAATACTTTTTGTCTGCCAGTGGAAGTACAAAATTAATTTAAATGTAACTCCCTGTACACTTAAAATTTGAGGTTTTAAGAGATCATTTTCACCATATTTTGAGAGTGTATGTAAGGAAGAAGTAATTGTTCTCTCTGGTTCTGTGAGTAGATTTGACTTTACAGACATTTAGCTTCAATTCTTGACTTAGAATTTATTGGATAGCTAGCAACTTTTTTTACAAGTTAAAAGGTAAATATAGATTCAGTATAATCCTGCACATGTTCATATTATTTAGAGCCAAATTCTTGTAAAATGGGATTTAATACCATGCATGTACCATGATTTTATTTTTCTTGAAAAGTTTAACCTTGAAAATGATTAACAGTCTACAACTATTCTTGCTTATTATAACAGCAATTGATAAATGAAATCCTTTATCATTTATAATTTGGACCTCTTGATTATGCTTCCTGAGGAAGAACAAAGTTTTCAGAGTGCATCTCAGATGATGTATATTAGCTGCCAAATTTTGGGAACTAAGATGGAGAACAGGTAGTTGAGCTGGCCAGAAAGGAAAACTAAATCCTTTACTCTGGAGTTTGTGTGATAGGAAGAACATACTGAACCACATTCACACAAGAATGTTTCATTGTCTTCCCCTTATTGTGAACAAAATATGAACAAATGGCATATCCATAGCATTTCTTCAGATCAGCTAGCTATTTACAAATTCAAAATCCTGCTTTGCAAGGAAATCCAATAGCATCTGACAACTTGGATATATGTAGGGGAAATCTGGTCCTAGTAGAACAGTCAGATACCCTAATTGGGTGAAATGCTAAATAGATGGGACCTGGGCAAGAAAAAAAAATTAGGAACGGCAAGCTAAGTTGAGGATAACTGAAAATACAACTAAGGACAAAACTGTGTAGTTCACTGAATTTCTATCACATGAGACATTGTTTCAACACAAAAATAATCCCAGTTGGATTATATGTGGATCCATAATCTGCAGTTTATACCTCCACTTCCTCTGGAGGATGTGGCTAGATTGTTTAAAGGGCCCTTTTCTGATTTTGTTATTAAACTTCCCTGAAGCTTAGTAGAAGATTAAAAAAATATAAAAACTAAAGTATTGTCATAGTAGAAGATTTAAAAAATCCTTTCATATGCTTGGAAGTGCCCTCAATATGTCAGAAACAGTCTTGGGAAAATGATGTGAGCCTTCTCTGGCATAATATTTTGCTTTACTATGGAATGTCCAATAGCTAAAATTTAAGGGATAATTAATTCAGTTACTCACAAATCATATTAACTATGAGAGATTGGGGGAAGTTGGGAAAGGAATTGGTCAAAAATAGAGAGTGGGTCAGTTGGCAGCTTATTTCATAAACTATGTAGCCCAGGTAGAAAGAAGTCTGGAATAAACATTGCAAAGCAGGTCTAACATAATTAACTCACTTGAATGCAAGTGTGAAATTCCTTTTTCAGTTTCTAAAATTCTATTTTACCCTATATTGCCACAGTAGTTCCTGCTATTTTGGTAGTGACAACTGTAGGATTTGACACTAACTGACATTTATTTGACAGTATGAAACCAGCTACTATGGTTTGTAAATTTGTATATTCAACCAATAGTGGTTTATTTAAGTAGTGTTTTTTTCTTTTGGAGATGTGTGTTAAAATTTCAGATGTACTCTATACTTTGAAATATTTGATTATCTTTAAGATGGATGGACACCTTCTAATTTTACTTTTTTGTGAGTGGTAGGAGCTCAACCCATTTTTCCTCAATGTTTAACAGAACAGTCATTTGCTGGACTTTGGAAAAATATTATTCAGCAGGTTAATGAGAGAAGTGGGGTGTAATGAAGCTCCATAATCACTATTCCTGAGGCCTAGAAGTTACAATTGTGCTTCATCTAGGAGAGTTGAGCAGGGCTGACTGAAAAGAACAGCAAGTGTTTCTCTCTTCTCCCATGTACAACAGAAGTTCTGTTAGTACAGTCATAGCATGCTATGGTCATGGATAATTGCATTATTTTAAAAGCCCCCCCCCCCCATTAAAAAAACACTTTAGAACAGCTGTGTCCAGCCTTTTTGGCATGCCTGAGCCGCATTGAGTGAAGAGGAATTAAATGAGTATAAAATACATAATAGAGTTAATGTACATAAATAACAAATGTATATGTGTCTGGGTTTGTGTGTGTGTGTGTGTGTGTGTATATATATATATATATATATATATATATATATATATATATATATATATACATACACATACATACACACATACATACACACATACATACACACATACATATATACACCAGGAATGGAGACTAGAGCCAGGGAAACTTTTGCTTCTTTGCTAGCCAGATGGGGATAGATGTGACAGTGTGAAAAAAGTATGTAGAGTTAACTCATAGATTTCTGCTGGCCTGGCACTGACTTTTTTCTTCTGGCCTCTCTTGCTACATGGTTATGTTTGGGAAGAAAGAATTAGTATAGAAAACAAAAATATTTGTCTAATGAAAACTTATAGTATATTCTAAGAAGAGTATGACTCAACAGAAAATGCCAGTGGTTAACAGATGATTCTTAAATTACATATTTTGAATATTGAAAATAGTTTTCCGTATCTTGACCTGAAGAAACGCATAGATGTGTTTCTTATTACAATACAGGTAGTACAGCTTGATTTACAACCGCAGTTGAGCCCAAAATTTCTATTGCTAAGTTAGACAGTTGCTAAGTGAATTTTACCCATTTTATGGCCTTTCTTGCCACAGTCATTAAGTGAATCATTGCTGTTGTTAAATTAGTAATGAGGTGGTTAACTGAACATGGCTTCCATATTATCTGCTTGTCAAAAGATCACAAAAGATAATCACATGACCCAGGGAACCTGCAACTGTCATATAAATATGAGTCAATTGCCAATTGTCATCTGAAATTTGATCATGTGACCATGGAGATGCTGCAATGGTTTAAGTGTAAAAATGGTCATAAATAACTTTTTTCAATGCTGTTGTAACTTTGGTTACTAAATGAACTGTTGTAAATCAAGCAGTTCCTGTACTGGAATTCAGCCTTATTAAGCTGATAATAATTTATTAATAATCAGATAGTATAGATTAAATGAATTATCTTATTCCGGTACTATATAGCAAAGTCCCAATTTTACTCCTCCCCCATCCATTTCTCTTCAAAGTTAATTCTAATATGGTGAGTATGGCTTTTCTACCAGTTTATCACTTTTTTTGTGTGTGTATACTTATATAGCACCAATATTTATCTGAAATAAAATTAATATTTATTGAATTTATGGATATAAATCCCATTTAGAAAATTAACTGACTCCTCATGACAATTATTTTTGTCTATACAGAAACAAATTTATATGTGCTTGCTCTATAATAAGTCTCATTGAGTTTAATAATTCCAGCTGCTTTTATGTTGGGAGTGTATTAGGTTAACACAGATTTTCTTTTAATCACTCTTTTGAAGTTTAAGAAGAGGATGCAGAAATGCCTAAGTGATTTATTTAAATTTGTCTAATTTATGGTATTCCTGTTCTAAAGAAAATATTTACTCCAAATGACATGGTAGAAGAGAGAAAAGATAAGGAAAAGGGAGAAAACAAGTAAATTGCTATATTTTAAAAGTTTTGAAAGCGGTTTGTTTTGTAGTTTACATTATAAGAAGAAAATTGGATGTTTCATGTTCTTGAAAAATGTAATGGTGTTACAGATGGTTAGAATCCTGCAGTATTATTGACATCTAAACTAGCAAAAGAAATAATTGAAAGCTTGTTTTGGGTTTAAAGCCATAATGGCAAAGATTGGATTTTCATGTATGGCAGAGCAAAAACTACCTTTCAGTAAAGAGTCAGTGGAGTGTGCGTCTGTATGTGTGCTTTTTAACCCTCCTCATCGTGGCAGCATTTTGGAAGATTTGTAGTATTTCCTTCTATACTTTTATATACCACTTCAATAAGGGCTAATCCTATCTCTTCCCACTTGGCATTCTGACTTAAAAAAGCGAACAAGTGAATTTTTTTTAAAACTCTGATTGATATGTGTTAAAGAGACCTGAGATGAGTTGAGAATATCTGTATCTGTTGTTACTTTTCCATCGAGATTTAGTACAAAAACTACCATTGCTTCAGATGGTTCTGCCCTCAGAGAGGCGGCTCACCATCTTTGCCATCCTACAGTTGTTGCTGTTTTGAGTCTGGTAATCAGAGTGCTCTTTTTTTTTTTTCCTTCAAGCACTGGACAAAGGCTGGATAAATGGATGTTGTGGTTATAACTACTTAGATGTACAGATGTGCACCAACGATTCTTTAAAGTCTATGGTTGACTATTATTTTTTCACTCTATAACTGATTTTAGTTAGCAGCATCAACCAGGAAGCTGTGTCCTATATCAGAGGTCTTTCAGTGTTGGAATAATGCCAGGAAATTCAGTAGAGAGATACAAAACTTGGCTCTGGTTGGAAAGTCAGTCAGTATTTTGGCCTGTGGGAAGTGGAGCCTTTTCAGAGTAATGCATTCCATGCAAAGTTATCAGTGTGCTAGTAGTGTTTGTTGGGCCCAAGTATTTCTATCCAGCATTTTTTTCATCAGTGCATCAGCTACTGCTGTCTACATCATGCTCCTACTTACAGTCCTATCAGGTTTCTTGTCTTTACTTTTGTTTTTGGAATAAGTGAACTTTGTTGGGATCACTCCTGGTTTTGCTTAAGGTTTCTGAAATGAGTTGCAATTTTAAGCATCATGGTGGATTCCAATGTTTTTTTATTGAAAAAGTTTTTCAAATACAAATTTTTTCCCCCTTTTTCCCCCCCCTCCCCCCCTCCCTAACCCCCCCTCCCCACCCCTCCCCCCCTGTGACTTCTTCGTAACAAAAAAAAACCCCCTAATTCATAACAGATTACTTACTCCCTCCTCAAAATACTGACCTTTACTTACTAA
Organism: Pantherophis guttatus; assembly: GCF_059756535.1. NCBI lineage: Eukaryota > Metazoa > Chordata > Lepidosauria > Squamata > Colubridae > Pantherophis > Pantherophis guttatus. The sequence continues at coordinate 232,395,462 of NC_142063.1, read as the reverse complement.
AAGTATTATAAATCCCCCTTTATCCATACATTTCAGAAAAGAAGAAGAGAAAAAAACAAAAAAAAAAAAACAAACACATTATACTATAACTATTATAAAATAACTTCTAATTTAGCATAATAGTGTTTTATATCTATACATTATTGCAACAATTCAAAACCACCTTCCACTTTAAAACTATACGATAAGTCCTACTTTAATAACATTTCAAAGCGGGCTCCCCATAAAATCTAATTTAACATTTATTCCACTCTATCCATTTCCTCCACTCCCCTACATGTATCACTTAAAAATCCCTTTTCTTAAACTAATCAGTCTGTAGCTAGCTTATTCACCCACTGTCTTACAAATTTACCATACACAACAATTCTTGATATCTTTAATTCACTGCCCACACTACTTAAAAATATATATATATATATTCCATTATATCTAAATAAAAAAAGAAAAGACAATAACTTTAAATTTATAGTCCATATAATATCTTCTTGAAGTCTTTCCACTGGATTGTTAAAACCAACATCCATAATAGGGTAACATAGCTTGCTGATGCAACAGTTTATTCAAGATCTCCAATCATATCTGCCCCCGTCAGTAGTGAACCTCTTCTTATATATATAAAAGTAAAAACAACCACCCGAGTGACATTATAATTATATTCCATATAATAATAATTGTGGGTTTCATCAGGATTATTAATTTCCATCATCGTATTGGGTAACAACCCGATCTTCTGCATGTCCCAACGTGATTCTCTTGCCTTATAATTCAAGATAATTATAATATATTTATCAACACAAAAAGAAATTTCAAAGTAGATAATTCAAAACCATCAATTTGAGGCTCTTTCCATGTCCCAAAATTACGGCAATGCAGAGATCTGCCACTATCCTCAGGATGATATTGACCAATACGTCGCCTCCTCTATGTTTTCACATAATCATTCATATTTTAAAATCACTGGCTTCACTGTTGCTTGGGTTAGAAATTTCTATTTTTGTACAACCTATTTCTTTTTTGGTTTTCTTTTTGTGGGTTTGACTTCCATCCTAATTTTTTGTGTCTCGCGTTTCTTTTTTATCCCTTGTATATCCTCTAATTGGTTTACATGCTTGTCCTTGCCTTGATAAGTCGTCACATTAAAATCAGATGGCACTTCTCTCAAATTTGTAGATAATCCAGCTGGGGTATCCGATAAATCCAAAGGCACTTTATCTGGTACAGTCTCTGTCTTTAGTTCCAGCTCCTTCTGCTTATCCTGTATTATGTCTGAAGACGTTAAATTCATTTTCAACCTATTTTGATAAAATTCTTCCGCTCTTTCAACAGTATTTAACTGGTATCTTTCTCCTTGATATCTCAATATAATACCAACTGGGACGTCCCACCGGAATTGAATATTTCTCCTTTTTAATTCAGACACCAGAAAGCCAAATTTCTTCCTTTCCATTAATATCTTAGGTGGGAGTTCCTTGTAAATCCAGATCTTTCTTCCATTCAATTGCAAATTAGAATTGAAGGAATTTTGCACAATTTTATTCCTAATTTCTTTATCTGAAAAATAGATTACCACATCTCTAGGCAATTGCCTTTGCTTGGCAGTCCAGGAGTTTATTCGATGAGCTCTGTCAATCCTACAAAACACTTCCTCAGGTTGAATCTTTAAAATCCCAGCTAGAAATTCAGAAGATATTTTCCTTAAATCATCTCTGTTATTTTCCTGCAAACCTCTAAGTCTTATTGCATATTCTGTGAAATTATATTGTATCTTTAGAACCTCTTTTTCAATCCTCTGTTGCAGATTTTCTACATTACCAGACTTTTGATCAGCATCCATTTTAAATTTTTCTTCTGAACTATAATCCTGAATATTTAACAAATCATTTTCAATTTTTTGAATTCTATTGTCCAATTTATCTTGAATTTCATCCATTTTTGACTCTAGTAAATTAGTATTTGTATCCAGCCGAATCATGAATTCTGATGCTTTTAAAATTTTTTGGTGCAAAAAGTCAAACTTGGATTTCACCAATTCCTTAGTTTCCTGCTTAAATTTTTCAAGTTGCTGATTCACAATCTCATCCCTTCTTTCAATCTCCTCTAAGAGAAATTCTATTATATTAAAATCAGGTTTCTGAGACTGAAGAGTTAAAACTTGTTCCTTTAAATTCTTAGTGGTGGAATCCCCCCCACCTATTTGCTTGTCTGACTTCACAAGCCTCAGTGCCATGTTTTGTTAGAAGGAAAAAAAAAAAAAAACAAGACAAAAGACTTCCAGCCAGCAACAATCAGACCTCCAGGGGAAAAAGAGAAAAACAAAAACAGGAGCGGAGTTTGTCTACAAATGTAGCCAGTGGTATTTATTCCGCTACATTGTAATAATAAAAAACGGAAGAACTTTCCCTCTCAAACTCTTCTCCAGCCGCGGCAGACGTCATTTTAAAAAAAAAACTTTTTTCCTCTTTCTCTTCCTCTATTCTCTTAGGTAATTTTTAAAAAAGATAAGTAAAATACTTGCGCTTCAGTATTACAGGTCCAGCTCACATTTTCTTTGAGTAATCTGTCAAATTCGCAAGCTTGCTTTGAACGCCTAGCTCTGCATTAGCAGAGGTCTCCCAAAGCCCGGAGCAGCGGCTGGGGATATGGGGCATCTCATCCGCTCCATCCCAAAAGTAAAAGAAAAACTTTTGGGACTCTGCAGAGAGTTCTACCCACCCCTACCGGCTCTATCTCCATTTCCTCATGGAAACGGAGTTTTTTCGAGCCGCCGTTCCGTTGTGAAGGCGGCTCTGACAGGCAGTGGAAGCTGACGATCCCAAAGGAACGTCTGGCGGCGGCCAACAGCAAACAGGAAGTCCGATTCCAATGTTTTTGAACGTTGGTGTTAGACCAAATTTCTCTTATAAAGGTCAGTTGGCATATTCAGTATTGGTTGCACAAGTGTCTTTCAGACATGGAAAAGGCAATATTTTAAAGTAAAGAGGTAGATTGCTTTAAACTTTGAGTCAGTAGGAAAAAATACTGCAAGGAGGGGAATTCAGGAAAAACAAAACAATGTGGAACAAAGTATATGCAGTTTTAAAGATACAAATGCATCTTCAAACATCTTCCATACTCTTGTGCTTTGAGGCTTGGTTGCATTTGGGAACAGAAGCTTATGAACAAACTTAAAAGATTGGGTTCTTCCTCCCCTTGTGAATAGTTAGTACGATTGCCCTTGCATTCAGAGATTTTACCAAAATGTTTGACAACATGTATGGGAATTTTTGTGATGTCATACTGTTAAAATTCTTATATGAAAATCTTCCTGTTATATCATTTTGGTTATGTACTATATAAACATTTTCTATATTTATGTATAACTTAATAGAAAGTACTATTTTCCTAAACTTGCTTTTTTGTGGAAAAAATATAGAAAATACCAAAGAAAATAATTCCCTTTCCCTGTGTTTTCATAGCAGACAAATCTTGATTTCCATTTTGTTTGTAGTTGAATCTGTTGGTTTTCCAGTTTTTTGTGCTTTTTACTCCAAGAGTTGGAATAATTCTTCCTCCATGCTGTATTTTTGGCACTATGAAATTCTGTTCATCTCTAGTTTATGTTTTGGACATCTGTCCCTAAATTTTTAAAACGTAAAAAAAGTTGTAATAAATTCTTACTTGATTTTATTGGATTGAGATAAACAAAGTTAGCCTCTGTGTACAGCAATTTAAATTTTCAGCTGCCAGGCCCGCTGGGTCTTTTTACCATCTCTTCTTCATCTGATGGTGCTAATCCCAATTATCATGGGTCATGATAAAGATTTATTGTATTTTTTTTTTAAATGTACAAATTATTTACATTTAATTCATTGTACAGTATTCTCAAAAGAAGCTATTTTACATGCTGAATGTCTTGTGATTTATATGCACATGAGTTTGTGGCAGTTTGCACAGACTTCAATAGAAACATAGCCAACATTTTGCAAAAACATAGCCAACATATTTTAAAGAAGTTGCTATCTTGAATGAGCTTTACTTAAGCTTATTTTCCTCTTAGTATTCATTTGGTTTGATCAAATTGAGTCATTTGGGCATACAATTCAATGATAAATGTAAGGAAACTTGGATTACAAAAGAAATAAAATAATAATCTGTTAAGTATTCCCTTTTGCTTCAGTTCTGCAGTGTGAGAGAGTTTAACACAGCCAAACCCTTGGGAGGAAAAGGCCTTTAAAGAAAAGGCATAACACTTCTGGAGTAGAGAGTTTCTGATTATAATGTAAACTGACTTCACTAGATATCTGATGCACTTGGATAATTACATTTCCATGTGACAATTAAAATAATAATGAACATTTTTTTATCTGGAGAGAAGTGTTGCATTTTCTTGGATTCAAAATACATTAACCTTAGAACTAAAATGTTGGGAGAAGAGACATGCAGATGTGCACACATTTTTAAATATTTGGTTTTTTTTACATAATTGTTCACTCAGGAAAGCCATTTGTTAAAAGAATATCACACCAGATATTGCTCTATGTATATAACTGGTATGATGCCAAAGGGAATGAGAGAAAAAAATACTTTCTACAGAACCCAAATTCAGAGCTAAATTTTCTGAATACAGTTAAAATCTTTTCTTGATTTCTGAAGCTTGCATTTAGAGGAACTTTTTGCACTTGGGGTTTTGTACTGAGAACTAGTTGTAAAATAAAAAGGTGGCATTGGATTTAAACCACTCATGAAAGCATTAACACCCACAAGAAAGAAAGTCATTCCAGTATTAATGATACAAATTCCACCCTTTTTGTCATTACATTGCAGCATAACATGTACATAAGGGGGTGGTACATGTTTTGTGACATCACAGTGCACATTTCTTTTTTACTTTGACTCCTTGACTTGCTGTAATGCCTTGAATGAATGGATAATATCTACCTTTACAGTTCACAGAATTCTAGACTGTGAATGGATGTAAATGGATGTAAATTCTAAAGTAGTTACACTTTCACTTATGTAGGAAATTGTACAACTCAAATAGATCCATTGAAACGAATTCCTTTCTGCCATTTTCATTGCTGCAGAGTCTTTTATATATATTTTTACTACCCCAAGTTAGTAATCCCCTTAGTGTAATCATCTACCTCCCTTTCTTAACTGAAATTAAGGAAGATATGTCTCTACACAAGAGATAGATATGCCAGCAAATATTGTCTAATTCTATCTAAAAAGTATAATATGTTAATAGCTAATTTTCTGTTCGAATAATTTTCGAACTTAAATAAAAGTGAGTCTAAATTCTGGTTCCTTTGTAATTAGTTAAGTTTTTGTTCATATGGCACGTTTATAATATATAAATCTTTTACAAGTGTTATGCACCGAGAACTAGGCAGGATTCACAGACCTTATTCAGTCATAAAGACTTCCTTAAAAAATCTCGCTTAGCGGAAATTTAATATGGTTAATCTGTAGAGAAGAAGTAGTTTAGCCAGCAAATGTAACTTCTGCTAAAAATCCCCCACAATTTTATCAATACTTTACTTCTTCAGAGAAAAGGTGTTTTAAAAAAAACAAATCAGTGTTGTTTTCCCATTCTAGATTACAGAGGGCAAAAATCTAATCTCAAATGGGCTCCTGTGTCAAAGGAAGTAATCTTCAATTTAGTTCAAGTAAAATTCTGCTTATTCAAATTGGGTCTGATTGAAATAATAAGAGAAATTTCACTTATTACAGTAACTATTAGAATATGTTACGGTACTATATCATGTGAAATGTCTTATATGAGTTTATTCACCTTTATAGCTTACACTTAAATATTTTTTGTGAACATTGTCAAAAGGATTTAAACTGAATCTTGAAAATGGAGTTTTATTTTCAAGAAAACAATTTCTGAAATATTAGAGAAAAGCAAGCATCCTTTTATTATGTAGGAACGTCATTAATATACTATAATTACTTGGAATGTGTAGTAGAAACCAGGAATTTCATAGTTAAAATTCATAAACTTCCATGAATTTATTAGATTATTAGTAACTCGCTATGCCTTAACTCCAATTGTTGTTATGTAATAAAGAAATGGGACTGCTAATGTATGTGCATCATTTTATAAAGATTATGAACATTCTTTTAATGATACAAATATTGTCAGTTAATGTTATCCTATATTTGTTATTACTTTTGTAATGATTAAAATGAAAATGATGTTATGATTTATGAACTGTTAAAATAATGGTTTTTAGCAAATTATTTAATGTGTATACTGACTTTATTATTTTTACAAATAACTCAAGGCAGTGAACATATTCAGCACACCACCTTCCTCCTATTTTCCCAACATCAACCCTGTGAGGTGGGTTGATTAAATTACTGAGGGAGAGTGATTTAAATTTAGTAGTTTATAGTTTGTTTAAAGATAGATGTTTTGAATTGTTCTCTCTGCAGGGTATAAAAACAATGTCTTAACTACCAAATACACATACTGATTTTCAAAATACTTTTTTCTCTTTAAAAAGCGGGAGTAAAACATTGTACAAATAATTTTTTGTTTATTAACAGGTAAAATACTATAGACACTTGGCACCTGATCATCTCCTGCAAATATGCCATCGACTTGGACCTCTTCTAGAGCAAGAAATTCCTCAAAGTGTCCCAGGAGTTCAAACACTATTAGGAGCTGGAAGACAGTCTTTGCTCCGCACAAATAAAAGTATGAGTATGCAAAAGGAAAAATGGCTTGATCATCTTTTTTACTGTATGTTTTTATGCTTATATTTGTTTTTTTACATTTAAATAGGTTGCAAACATGTTGTGTGGAAGGGATCTGCTCTTGCTGCATTGCATTGTGGGAGACCTCCAGAGTCACCAATAAATTATGGCAGTCCTCCCAGTATAGGTAAGAATGTTATTACATAATTGTAGAATATTGGCAATGTAATACCATATCTGTGATGATAGTTTTTGGCATGTACCTTCTCCTATGTAGGTTTCTTAAAAAATTGTGCATGTTAAATCTGATTTTAGGTTTTAAGAAACAGTTTTAACCAACCAGAACTGACTGGATATTTCTGTATGTATTTGGAAGCCTATCTGAAAATAACTTAATAGCATAGAATAACTCTCATCTCTCCCCCCCCCCCCACATGAGTTGAAATCCTGAATGTGGCCTCTCTAAATATTTGAAAGTGTCTCTTTACATGTCAGAAACCATATTTTATACACATCAACAAGAGGGTAGATCAGTTGCACATAGATATCTAGGAACAACATAGTTAGGGAATTTGTTCTAAAGACTACCGTTTAGCTCCATTCCCTGTTGAATTTTGATATGTTAGACCTAGAGTTGCTTCCTTAACCATACTATGATACATTTTAATATTTTTTGGTTTATTTTAAATGTTACTTTTTGGGCCCAACTATGTAAATTTTTTGAGTTCTGGTTGAACTGTTACAAAATTGTTATTTTTTAAACTTTACAATACTTGTTTCAAAACAATTTCCCAATTTGTAAGAAAGATTAAATCTTAGTCACTGTAAGACTAAAGCTTATTTATGTATCTAAAAAATTAACACTAGATCAAACCTAAGAGATCATTGTTTGAATATTATTTTTGAAAGCAGTAGTCAAGTGCTGTTGAGAATTTTGACCTCTCTCCTCCAAACAACATTTTGGTATCAGGAGCCACTTTTATAACATTTTTTTTTTTTTGGTCATACTATTGCTAAAGGATTGTGAAGGATTGTTGAAATGAAGTGTATACCAATTTTCCCCCTCTTGTTTTAGAAGGATCAGGCCTTGATTCTGAAGTTCCCCAAACTTTATAAGAATTGGGTTATATTTCACTACTATTCATTCAGCAATAATTTGAAGTTATGATGTTGTTGAACAAGGGGCACCTATAATTGTTCTTGTAGTCGCAGCCATTGCAGCATTATCACATGTCTTCTGATTGCGTATTTGGACTATTGGTATCTTGCTCACAATTACAATATTGCAGCATCCTATAATCACATGATTGCCATTTACGCCCTTCACTGTCAGCTTCCAACAAGCAAAGTCAATGAAAAAGTTGACAATAGGTTGCAAATGGCAATCATGTGACTTTGGGATGCTGAGATTGCACATGATTCATCTAACAGTAACTACTGGGACTGCTGGAACTGTCACTCTTTACAACTGTGTAGTTTAACTTAGTTCCTGGTCCCAATTACTATTGGTAAATAAGGATTATCTGTACCTGGAACCTTTCAGTTAGGTCTCTGAGCTGGGTTAGCAAAATTGAGGAGTTTTAGATTTCAGGGCTCACTAGATCTGAGTATATTCCATCCTTAGTTCTGGGTGAAGTTGCACTATTCCAAACAGAACCAGTGCACAACATGGAGGTCCTCCTGGATTCATAGCTCCTCTTTGAGTAGTAGGTGGCAACCATGGTCAGGAGGACTTTTTTCTGGACCAGAAGGCATTGTCATGATTACTTATGCCTTGATCACCTCCCAAGTAGATTCCTGAAAAGTGTTGCACATGGGGCTGACCTTGAAGAACATGCAAAAGCTGCAGTGGCATGGGCGGTTGTGGGTAAACCTCAGTGTGCTTGGGCTCTCCATCTGCTCTATGAGATACATTGGCTTTCATTGTGCTTCTAGATGCAAATAAAGAGGCTAATCAGCTGATTGTTTCTACTGATTGGTGAATGAGCAACTATGTAAACTGAATTTAAAATATCCTAATGATATAAGAGCATGCTTTCATGTAGCTTTACAGATCTGGCATTCATGGTCCCAAGATTTTTCTGTTCCATAAAAGATTAGGAAAGATATGACAAGGCAATAATTTCCTTCCACATTTTAACTGGGGAGGTAAAAAGAGCATCATGCCTTTAGAATGCTTTCTTACACCGTAGAGAAACCTTCCTTGATACATTAGATTAGATCGTTCACTCCTGGTTTAAAAAACAACCAGAATTCATGTTTATGTCAGAATTGCAAGAATTACTTAATACAGAGATGACTTCCAATGACTGATATTCCTGCCTTGGCTGAACTGAAGTTAAACTATGTTTAACTAATCATAATTCATTAAGCTCAGAGATTCAGAACTTCATTTTGTAAAAAATTATAAGTAGAATATTTTGATTTTTTTTTATCCTTGCACATGGCAGAAAAAGTTGGGGAAAAGCATTGTATCTTAATAGTTTGTGCCTTCTGAATTACACTTTAAATTATATCTGAATAGTCTCTTGAGTAAGAAAACAGTTTTGTTGCTATTGTTGCTGCTGCATTTATTTGTGGTTTTAATAACATTGAATAGGCATATTAATCACATTAGAATTTGCTGTACAATTTGAGTTATAGAGAATTAATTAAAATTTGTCTGCTCTTAAAAATTAAAATTACTAGCTGAGATAGTTGACATAAATTTCTTAATAACGTATAAATGTGCCACTGGAGCTATTCTATTTTAATCAATTTTGAGGCTGAACAAAAATGTTTTAAGATTTTTTTAGAAAAACGTTTAAGTTTTTTTTTTAGAAATTAACAGAATAACGTTGGAGGAACCTTGAAGGTCTTCCGGTTCAAACCCCTGCTCATGCAGGAAACCCTAACATTTCAGACAAATGGTTGTCCAATCCCTTCTTAAAAAGCTCCAGTATTGGAGTATCCACAGCATCTGGAGGCAAGTCATTAATTGTTCTTAATTGTCAGGACATTTCTCCTTAGTTCTAAGTTGATTCTCTTTTTTCTCTTTAGTTTCCATCCATTGTTTTTTGTCCTGCCTTCAAGTGCTTTGGAGAATAGATTGGCCCCCTGTTCTTTGTGGCAGCCCCTTAGATATTAAAACACTGCTGTCGTGTCACTCCTAGTCCTTCTTTTCATTAAACTAGACATACCCAATTTCTGCAACCGTTCTTTGTATGTATGCCCAGTCCCCTAATCATCTTTGTTGTTCTCTGTATTCTTTCTATAGTCTCAACATCTTTTTTGTATCATGATGACCAAAACTGGATGTAATATTCCAAGTGTGGTCTTACCAGGCTTTATAAAGTGGTGCTAACACTTCATGTGATCTTGATTCTATCCCTCTGTTAATGCAGCCTTGGACTGCATTTGGCTTTTTTGTAACATGTAGCAACCATTTATATTGTATGTCAGTATGGGATGTATACAGAATATATTACGATTATGAAATCAAATACGTTAATTGTAGAATATTTGATAATGCAACATATAAACCATTGATCTATGACACTATTGTTTGGAAAAGTGGAAATGTAAAAGATCATTTTGCAAATGGGACATGTCAAAGGCACGCTGCTTATTTCTACTGAAAAAACAAAATAATAAATTGTTGCAACCATTTTAAAGAATAATTTCCATGAAATTATCAGAACAGTTTGTCTTCAAATAGTTACTTTTTGCTTAAAAGTAGGAAATGCTTGATTTTTCTGGTTTTGGTAGTTTTTATTTGGTAAATAAAAAAGCTCTGAATTTGCTCTTTGTCCTGATAAGGTATCAACTAAGTATGATTATGATGCTTTGCTAATGACAATAGAATCCAGAATAAATTGAGTTACATTAAAGCTTATATAATTAATAAAATATTTTGATTTGCTAGTAATTATGCACTATTGTTGATATAAATATCATTGGTCATGTAGAAAAAATCATAATATATCACTATGAAGTAACCTGGGATTCATGATTTAAAATATATGAACTAGCAGATGGCAGTATTTGAAAAAAAAATATCTAACTTTCCATAAGTAATTAAAGAAAGCCGGAGGAAATAGCTTCATTTGTTTTATCCCAGGATTATGTTAAGTATGTTCAAAGAAACAGAATTATAGAAGCCAGCAGGAAAAAATAGATTATGATCTTAATACAGAGCTTAAATATAACATAAAACAATCCTTTTCGGGGCTTTAACCAGGAATGCTTAAGGTAAGACTGAATAACCCACATGTGCTTGTTTATTAAACAAGGAGTTTTGGCTTGACATGACATGCAAGTATATAAATAAAAATCATTTTTATCTCCATTGAGGAAAGTCAATCAGTTATAGTAATTAGAATGGCATCTTAAGTAGTAGGAGAAAAAATGGTAATAATCACTAAATATTTAGTAATTTGACAAGTCAAGGTGCCATACAGGTAGCCCTTAAGTTACAATTCTAATTGGGACCACTAAATGATGCACATGACTGAATTACTAAGCAACTGCAATCCCAGCACTCCCTCTTTTCCTTGTTAACCAAATCCCACCAGTCACTAAGTGAGGACCCTCCATTATATAAGCCATTCCAGGCTTGGTTGCCCTGAACCTTGGTGAAGTAGGGACTGCATCCTTTCCTCCCCCCACCCCCAGCTTTCTATCTCCCACTATTTCTGCCCTTTCGGCTGCCTTGCTGGTAAGTACTGATAGACTGCCAAGTGTCTGAATTTTGATAATGTGACCACATAACTTTAAATAATTGCAGAACGAATGGTCTTTAAGGAAGAACTACCTGTGTGCTTGTCTGACAAGATTTTAATCAGACAATCTGTATTGAAATAATTGGACACATAGTGATCCATGGCAAATTAAGCTGTGGTTTTACTTGCAAACATCAAGTCTAAAAGAGCATAGGCATCTATATAGTCTAAAAGAGCATAGGCATCTATATAGGCATCTATATAGAAAGTACTTCCTTAAGTTGCCTTGCACTTGATCAAATAGATCAAGAATTTAATTGTTACATTTTAATTAGATGAATTATACTCAAAGGTATTTTCATATTATTGCAGTCTGTTTAGAAGTTGATAATTGTTTCTAGTCCAAGTTCTCCTTACAAGGATGGCTGCTAATAACTGAGCATCTTTCACTCTAAGGGAAATATATTGGTCAGATCTGTGATTTTTCAAAGTGCAATAATTTTTCGGTTTGTTTCCATTGTTGAGACCTATGAAGTGGTAGGTATCTATCACTAGGTACCTAGTGGACTGGTAGTCCTCGACTTACAACAGTTCATTTAGTGACCATTCAAAGTTACAACAGCACTGAAAAAAGTGATTTAAGACCATTTTTCATAGTTATGACCTTTCAAGCATCCCCATGATCATCATGTCATCAAAGTTCAGATGCTTAGCAACTAACTCATACTTATGACCATTGCTGGGTCATGTAATCACCTTTTGCAATCTTCTGACAAGCAAAGTCAATGGGGAGGCAGAGATTCACTTAACAACCAGGTTACTACCTTATCAATTAGCAGTGATTCACTTAACAATTGTGGCAAGAAATGTTGTAAATGGGGCAAAACTCACGTAAACGTCTCATTTGACAAAAGAAATTTTGGGCTCAATTGTGGTTGTAAGTTGCGGACTACCTGTATTTGTTACATTCTGATAAATTACTGTGTAGCAATATGTCTCATGACAGATTTTGGGGACATGAGATGCCTTTCTAGAATGAAGTTATGATAGATTTTCTTTGTAATCTACTTAAGTGCTTATTGTAATTGTTCATTACAAACATAATTTATTTATATGAATTCTGCATATGAATAACAGCTTAAATCTTTATTGCTTAACAAATATATTTCTTTTTGAGCATATATCTAAATATATATTTTTTTTATAGCTGAAACTCTCTTTTCAAGAAAGCTTAATGGAAAATACAGACTGGAACATCTTATTCCAACTGCTGTGTATCAGCATATGAAAATGCATAAGCGAATCCTGGGACATTTGTCTTCAGTGTATTGTGTAACTTTTGATCGGACTGGTAGACGGATATTCACAGTAAGTGCAGATTCATTAAAATATTTAAAAATGTATTTCTGCAATGTAAGAGGAGTAGAGTGATGAGTACGAATTAACAAATAAAATGAAAGAAAAATAGAAAAAAATGTGTTGTTTAAGAAACTAACAGAAAGAGGGAGAATATAATTGATGAGAATTAGTAGAATTGAAACATAAATGTAAGGAAGGTTAGGCTTAAGTAAGATCAAGAGGGCTGAAATAGACATTACAATATTTTTATTGACAATTTGAACTTACAAACAATATGTTCTGAAATTCAATGCATCCCTTGGGTCTCCTTTATTTTTCTTAACCAATACTACTCCCTTCTTTCCCATACCTGTCTGGGGAGAGACATAATAAGCTTGAACCATTTGCTTTGGATAGTTGAAGTAAATGATGGTGGTTATAGTAGCAGCTGATGATGCTTCCAGCCAACATTTTCTTCTGCAGTAAATGAGAGCAATGCTTAAGGTGATTTTATTTTATACCAGGTATCATTAAGATAGGTAAGCAACATTTTCAGTAAAGAACAAACATAACACTGTTATTGAACATTGTACTGCTTTCCAGTGAAAGTTAGAATTAAAATGTACAGTCTGTCTGAAAAAACATTTGTTATTCTTTGCTGAGCTAACTTTCTACTTATCTGTTATAAATAATAGTAGTGATGGGAAATTTTTGCCTTAATATAATGAGAAAAAATATTTCCAGTCCTTCTTGGACAGAGTTTCTGACAGTGCAGTATTTGGAATTAACGGTGTTGCTCTTTCTTAGTTTTTAGCATATGTAATGGCGGTAATGAGGCAGGTCAGTGTTATATAAATAACTTTTTCTTTTATTTCTATGTAATTAGATTTAAGAAAATCATAATACTTCAAGGCATTTAAAGTACTTAAATTCAAACAGCAGACCTTTATCTATGTGTTCTTTTGAACCCTCAAAAGTGAGAGAAAGGAGTCTCGTATATTGGGGAGGTTAAAATTATGCTATACAGTATACATGTGGGGGATTTCAAGTAATCTTTCTTATCTAAAGAAGTCCTTGGATCCAAGGGAAGATCTCATAGTCTAGCTAACCTTATAAATAAATAAATATTGATGATTAATCTCTTTATAGGGTTCTGATGATTGTCTTGTGAAAATCTGGGCAACAGATGATGGACGGTTGCTTGCTACTTTAAGAGGGCATGCAGCGGAAATATCAGACATGGCTGTTAATTATGAGAATACCATGATTGCTTCAGGGAGCTGTGACAAGATGATCAGAGTGTGGTGTCTTCGAACATGTGCTCCTTTGGCTGTTCTACAAGGACACAGTGCATCTATAACATCTCTACAGGTAAAATAGATGACTAAGATTTAAAATTTTGGAGGCAAAACAGTAAAATAGTTCAATCTACCTGATTCATATTCTTTTTCATGTACAGTACTGTAATTAACTATGTATGCATTGTCTAGACAAATTTATAATTGAATTACTTTTTTTCACTATTATGAAAAAAATGAAACTAGGAAAGAAGGCAAAGTGTACATGTGATCATACATAAAAATATTGTGTATGGAAGAAAGAACTATTGCAAAGAGTTTTCTGAGACGACCATTGCATTTGGTTGCAATTACCTTTTTATAGAAGTGGTGATAATGATACTTTAGTATATTCCAAATCACTTAATTATTCATTTCCTTGCTTACTATAAATAAAAAAATTACCTGACAGCTTTTTTTTTTTTTTTTTGCAGTTTTCTCCCCTGTGCACTGGCTCAAAGCGATACTTGTCTTCAACTGGTGCAGATGGCACAATATGTTTTTGGTTGTGGGATGCTGGCACCCTTAAAATCAAGTTAGTTTATATCTTCTATTCCTGTAAGATTACATGTAGTATTTTGAAAAACTGTTCAAAAGCTGGAAGTTTTTGTTTGCGTTTGTCTATGGACCCAAAATACTTTATCAAAAACAGTAAAATTGGCTTTTTTTCTGTAGAAAAATGGGGGAGATTTCTGAATTACAAGGTTAGGATTTATAAATGCATTGATATTAGTAGTTGATATTATATCAACTATTGTGTCATATTGGTTACTTCTGTGTCTTGGAAAACACACAATGCAACTTAATTATTAGTAGGGCTGTGGAACACTTCAGGTACGGCATCCAAAATATACTTTGAAGGATGTGGAGTATGAATGTAGCACCAATCACCAGCAACTTAAATCAGCTGCCTTTGCACTCCCACATGATCAAATAGATCTGTTGCAGATTAAATGCTAAGCATTTTATAGCTTATTCTTTCTCCTGAAAACTTTTTGATGCTTAGCCAACCATTCAATATTGCTAAGTGGCAACACCTAGCTAACCTTGTTTGCTCTTGAAAAGGAAATCAGAATTGGATCTGATTAATACTTGTACAGATGATCGTCAGAAAAAAAACATAGTCTGTTGACTAGAAAGGGAGGTCATATATTCTAGAAAAAACTTCCATTATGTTGCCAAGAAATCTATGTGGATGTGTGCATGAAATCATTAATTTATCTTAACTCAAAGGAGACTCTAAGTGGAGAGCCGTTAGTTTTATAATTTAAGCTCCTTTCAGTTTCTTGAAAATGGTGCAATTGTGCAGTTTAAAAGGAATGTCAACTGCATGACCATAAGGTTTAGTTTATACTTATACTTTAGAAATAACTTAATTGCAAAACAATACACTTATAGTATGCATTCCTGCTCAGGATATATACTAATTATGAAATAGACTAAGTTGAATATAATTTAAATTAATGATTTAAATATATTTAAATGAGTAGACTTTAGTTTTCCTATAATAGAGCACTGAAAAGATGGGGTTGGATATATGTCAACAGGTATTCAGAGATATACAATAGATAGACATCTTGGAGAATATAAAAAGGCTGCAGTCCAATAATGCATACCCTTTGTGGGTGTGCAGTGTATATAATTCAATAGTTTTTATTATATCCCACAGAGGTCCATGGGGTTTTAGTTTTATTCAATGGGAATAAATCAAAATGTTAATGCCATTTGGGGATATTGAACAGGGGTTTCCTCCATTCATAAAATGTCTTTTAAATCCAAGCTACTTTGAGAATAAAATATACTGACTTTTGCTGTCTGTCTACCATGTTTCCCCCAAAACTAGATCCGGTCTTATTTTCTTTTGGGCTCCCAAAAAGCACTAGGGCTTATTTTTGGGAAACCCACTTTCAGGGTGGTCAGCCCAGCTGGGCGCCTCCCCCTCCTCTCCCCCGATGTGCATGCAAGAGCCAGCAAGCAAGCGGGGACTGGTGGTATCCGGCAGCAGCTGCAGCTCACAGGTCCCTTGGTTGGCGCACTCTGGGGCTGCGCAGAGCGGAGGGAATGGAGTGGAAGGCAGGCAATTCCAGCGGGCTGCAGGCAAGCTGAGAGACACGAAAATGAGCCTCCTGTGACCACCTACCACTATGGCCCGCCACAATTTGGCTTTCCTGCAGCACACACAGCACGTCTGGATTGCCTCCCCCCCCCCCCCCCGGTGCACCCCTGCTTCTGTCTGCTGCTTGTACAGGTACCCAACTCACCTGTGCTGCACAGGCTGCGGCTGCTGCCAGACACCATCGGCAGCACGCCCGCTCACCACCTGCTATGCTGGCCATGCCCACCCCTTCACTAGGGCTTATTTTTGGGATAGGGCTTATAATTAAGTGCAGGTATGAAAATCGGGCTAGGACTTATTTTCGGGGTAGATCCTATTTTTGGGGAAACACAGTATATCTATTTATCTAATACATTTTTATTTATAATAAATATCTATTATGAATGATAGACAAATCTAAAACAGAAAATTTGAAAGAGGTTCTCATTCACTTTCAGAAATGTTTGCCCATATTTAGTTTAATCTTTTTAATAATTACTGTTTAATTCAGTTATATTAAATTGCTTTAATATATTTAATTATATATATTTAAATCTTTGCAGTCCAAGGCCAACAAAGTTCACAGAACGGCCAAGACCTGGAGTCCAAATGATCTGCTCTTCATTTAGTGCTGGTAAATTGCACAATTCTCCTCCCCAAAATTAATTGTATTACTGGAGTATAATGAAAAATTATAATTATTTATAATATATAATATTTATAATTCAAAAATGATTGCTATGATCTTATTCCCGTTAACCTCCAAATGGCAATATTCTTAACTGATGCATGGGCACTTTACCTGCATGTTTAATACATTTCGATCCTGCTTTTTCTTTGGACAGCTGAAGGTGACATACTTATAGTCGTTCCACAGTTTTTTCACAACAATCCTATTTGGTAGGTTGTTTGACCAAGAGAAAGGCCCACCCATTGAGTTTTTACTTAACCTTCTTGCTGGTTCTCAAATAGCTGGTGCCTATGAAAGTTTAGAAATAATTATGTAATAGTATCTCAGTCCATCTTGCTATCTTGAATTCTAATACTTAGCTGAAAATCTGCTATGTAATAAAAATAATTTTAGTCATGTTTTGTTTCTTCATGGGAGAAGCACCCTGGAATAAATTTGGGGAAACAGATGTATGATTGTAGTAGAGAGTCAGTGTTATACACTGCATGTTTGCAGTTGAATGGAACTAATATTAAAAGAATACATGGTACAAGATTATAGTACTATAGTAAATCTCTTTAACAAATTGATATAGTGATACTTTTTTATGTTTGCTTTTCTTTAGGTGGAATGTTTCTGGCCACCGGAAGTACAGATCATATCATTAGGGTTTATTTCTTTGGATCAGGTCAGCCAGAGAAGATATCAGAGTTGGAGTTTCATACTGTAAATACCTTCTCTAAATTGTTTAGCTCTTTGTTTGAAGTAAATTAATAACCTATAGTCATGTTGTTAATTTTTTTCTTGTTCACACAGGACAAAGTGGACAGCATTCAGTTTTCTAATACCAGTAATCGGTAAGCAAATTACTTATATATTAATCTCATTTTGCCAAAGTATAAGGTAGCTACAGTAAATGTGTTTTACTGTTTCTTCACTATATCTTTCCAATGAATATTTTTTTCAAATTGAATGTTCAAGCAATTTGAATTGAATAAGTTTGCTTTCACAACAGGAATCAAAACATGCCCTTTCCATGAATTCATAGCCAATCAGGTCCCATTTACATGGACCTATGAACATTTCTCTCCATATAGGGAAAATTATGTATTTTGTAAGATTTTTTTCAAGTGGTTCATTCATGCTGTAGTTTGTGTTGTTTCACATGTGCATGCACACACACACGTATTTTAATATCTGGATTTAATATCTGATTATGATCCTTTTTTAAAAAAATGGGAAATGAAAATGATCTATGTGTGTGGACATTATGAAAGAAACAAATATTAACTACATGTGAATATGTAAAATTAAATTAAACTATTATGTTTTATTTCTGCTGGTTTGTTCTTTTAAGTAGAAGGAATAGCAGTACTTTATAAACATATTGATAGTAACATAATTCTGTTAAAAATCTTTTTAAATTCTAGAGTTGATTAGATACATAAATAAATAACAATGCCCTTGACTATAGTTTCAAGGTCACAAAACACAGGACAATCAATCAGTAGGCAAGAGTATTTCCCTTTCAGCATTTTACAGATTTAAAATATCTTGTGTGTTACTTTCTCATTTCCAAAACCAAAATAATACTGGACATGATTTCTAGTGAAGTGTTTAATAATAGGTAAAGGTAAAAGTTCCCCTCGCACATATGTGCTAGTTGTTCCCGACTCTAGGGTGCGGTGCTCATCTCCATTTCAAAGCCAAAGAGCCAGACGTCTCCGTGCATGACTAAAAGCCAAAGGCGCACGGAACGCTGTTTCCTTCCCACCAAAGGTGGTCTCTATTTTTCTACCTGCATTTTTTATGTGCTTTCAAACTGCTAGGTTGGCAGAAGCTGGGACAAGTAACAGGAGCTCACCCCGTTACGCAGCACTAGGGATTCGAACTGCTGAACTGCCAACCTTTCGATCGACAAGCTCAGCGTCTTAGCCGTTGAGCCACTGTGTCCTTTGTTTAATAATAGTGTAGGTTTATTTGGAACAGGCAGTCTTTCAAAAACCTTGGTATGAAAGCCAAGATATGAAAAGCTGTTGAGGGCTTTGTGGGTCAACACTTGCACTTTGAAATAGAAAGAAATGGAACTCAGTGATAATGATTAAGAATTTATCTTGAATTTTGTTGCTGGTAATTTTTCTGAACTAGCAACAGTTTCCCTGTAATTACTACTTATAAACTAATTTTAAAAACTTGTAGCTGCTGTCATTAAGGTAATTACCAAAGTCCATATGTAGTTCAGTATCCTTACCAATTTCATAAATTATTTAAAAATAATAATTAAAAAAACTAATACAGGTAGTCCTCAACTTATGACCACAATTGATCCCAAAATTTATGTTGCTAAATGAGAAATTTGTTAAGTGAGTTTTGCTCTATATTATGACTTTTATTGCCACATTTGTTAAGTGAATCTCTGCAGTTGTTAAATTAGTAACCCGGTTGTTAAGTGAATCTGGTTTTCCCATTGACTTTCCTTGTCAGAAGGTTGCAGAATGTGATCACATGACCATGGGGATGCTGCAACGGTCATAAGAGTGAAAAATGGTCATGGCACTTTTTTCAGTGCCGTTGTAGCTTGGAATAGTCACTAAGTGGACTGTTGTAAGTCGAGGACTACCTGTATTCGGTTGCCTTTTATGTTTCTGAATTATTTTCTACACAGACTCACTGACTCATTTCCTGGTACTTGTCTGTATTACCTGCTTTGATTTCCTACTTTTCTTCCAGGAGTTTCACTATCCAATGCCTCTTATTTTGGATATCCTTGTGTTTTAATCCCATTCATTTGGTTCCTAAAATTTATGAACCTGTAAATTAATTATATGGCCTAATATTACTAGACTACATTCTGGATTTTTTTATAAAGATTTTTAAAATTTTAAATATCTTTTAGTATTTATATATTCAATTTTAAATTGGTTTTAAAAGTTTGGGGTTTTAAATTTGTCGGGGCCAAAATTATTTAATTTGATTTTATTCTATTTTTTAAATTTTGTATTGTATGTGTTTTTATTGTTTGGCTGTGCACCGCCCTGAGTCCTTCGGGAGTAGGGCGGTATAGAAATCTAATAAAATGAAATGAAATGAAAATGAAATGGATTTCTATTATTGGTTCTAAATGTTTTCTCAGGAAAACGTACGCTGTATGAGGATATATTTTCTCTCTCTTTTTTTAGATTTGTGAGTGGAAGTCGTGATGGAACAGCACGTATCTGGATGTTCAAGAGAAGGGAATGGAAAAGCATTTTACTAGATATGGCTACCCGTCCCTCAGGGTAAACTATTTTTGTATTTACCTGCATATAATATAGTTTTCTGTTACTGATGTTAAGGTAGAAATAATTTTGTGATAAGGGAACAAGCTAGGACTATTTCCAAGATTTCTTTCAATTTTGAGTTTGTAGTTTGTGCAGTGAATTCCTGACTCTTCGGAAACAAGGTTGTTCTCTTGAAAGCATGATGGGTGAGATGGAGAGATAAGTAGATGAGATTTTCCAGAATTTAGCAGTTTTGTTCTACTTCTAGAATCACAGTTCCCTTGCTGTCATTTCAAGAAGAAAGGAAATAGTAAGGACCCAATATGAGAGAACTTTTAATTATGAGTGATTTAGTTATCAGTAACACAGAGATGGGTTTACTATGGTTCTGTCAATTTCATGGTGATGTGAAAAATACAGATAAACACATACTGTTTAGATATGCTGCTGGATAAAGATGGGTAGGAGGCAGTAGTTCTGTTTCACAAATGCATTGAGGACCCTGGAAGATATAGTTGACCAGTTCTCAAAGCCAGGTTTGGCTTTTTTTTTTTTAATTTGATTTATATGCCGCCCTTCTCCGGAGACTCAGGGCGGCTTACAATGCGTTAAGCATTGAAACCCAGCAGATTGAATCCCAAACCTGCCAAGTGCTCCAGTTCCTCACATAGGGTCATAGACAGGCACAGGTGCGAACAGATAGATAAGACAGTGGTGCCAGGTACAAGGATTTAGATCAATTGTGTGGAAGTGTATGTATGTGGGGATAAATTGAACCTGAAATAAAAAAGAACCAGAGTGCTGATACAGCTTGGGGTGTGTGGAGTGGAGAATTTGGATGTTCCTCTGAGGAAGAAGCCTGAGAAAATTTGGCATTTGGAAGTAGGGAAGGCAAAAATAAGCAAAAGCATCTTGGTGCTTGATGGGTTCCTTTGATTGGAGCTGTACATTGCACATTGATGTTGGATCCTGAATATATAAGATTTTAAAATTTCATATATATATATATATATATACATCTAGTTTAAGAATGTTCAGTTTGTTTCTTTGTTTTACATTGGGGTGAAAGGAAATATTTTTCAAGACCTTTCATGCAAACTTCCAAACTGAATCGGAACAAGTTAAATTTTAAATCCTGAACTAAAAATAGACATATATTTAAAAAGACAAACTAAACTATAGTATATGGTTGAATCCCCCCCCCCCCCCGAACTTAAAGTCTTAACCATTTTCCTGAAAGTTTTACGAAACCGGATCAAAAGGAAGTGATTTAGACCTGATTTCGCCAAACATATCTAACATAAATGTTTCTGCTACCCAAAAATTGTAATAATTCTACAAGAATGAAAGGCATGTAGCAGTCAAACAAATAATATTTTTTGAAACTGTTTTTCTGAACTCTCGCTGAGTCAAAGCCCCTGAAGGCAACTATAACCAGAAGCAAGATTTAGGAAACTTAAGTTTTTTTAATCTTTGAAATATATCAAAAGCTGATATACATCATCCTCTTATCTTTGTTTTAAAAAACCCAAACCATAATTGCTTTCTGTGAAGATTCCTCCCCAGTTTCTAAATAAGTATTAAGTATGAAGGAAATTTGACACCTTTGGAGGATTCAAAATACAGGTTTAACTACAGGTAATCTTTGACTTATTAATCATGAGTGAGCCCAAAATTTCTGTTGCTAAGCAAGGCAGTTATTAAGTAAGTTTTGCTCCATTTTATGCTGTTTTGCACAGTTGTTAAGTGAATCATTGCAGTTGTTAAATAAATCATGTCATTAAGCAAATCTGGCTTCCCTCGCTGACTGCTTGTTGGAAGCTGGTTGAGAAGGTTATGTATGGTAATCACATGACTCTGGGACAATGCAACTGTCACAAATACATGTCAATTGCCAAGTGCCCAAATTTGGATCTCATGATTGTGAATGGGATGCTAAAAAACAGTCATGTCACTTTTTTCAGTGCTGTTGTATGGTAACTTCGAAGGTCACTAAACAAACGGTTGTAAGTCAAGGACTACCTGTAATATCTACTGTTTGATGAATACTGCTGATGACCATTACAAATACAATACACGGGTTCTTAAATAAAAAACATGTCAAATTATGTAAGGATTAGAACATGGATTTGGGGGCTGTGGTCTCTCCGGTTAATGGCATACCTTGATTAGAGTTTTAAACTTTCTTGTTCCTCTCTGAGGAGGAACAAATAATATTTCCTCCTCCGAAAATAAGACCCTGTCTTATATTTTTTTGAACCCTGAAATAAGCACTTGGCCTTATTGCCATGTGTTCAAAAGCCCGATTGGGCTTATTATCAGGAGATGTCTTATTTTGGGGGAAACAGGGTAGTACATTTTTGCATACATGGAACCTACTCTTCTACTCTGTGAATGAATAAAAGTGTTAGTCTTGCTTAAGTCTCAATTTGCAATCTCTTGCATAATAGGGTACAGTAATTACAAATTGTAAGCCACTGCAGCAGGAAACTAAACTGCTTCCCTACTTTGACCCATTTGAACTAGTGGGACTTGCATAGTTATGGTGATTGTCCTGTCCGGTAATCTTTTATATCTCATTCCTAATATTGATAGGCTTGTTATAGTCATCAACTAAAACTTTTAAAATCTTTAGATATATTTTGGAAATGTTCTCATTGTTATAATGCTTCTATTTTCTGTTAATTCTTCATTGTAGACAAACCCTACAAGGAGTAGAAGACAAAATTACAAAATTGAAAGTCACTATGGTGGCATGGGACCGTCATGACAATTCTGTTATTACTGCAGTTAACAACATGACTTTGAAAGTTTGGAATTCCTTCACTGGTCAACTTACTCATGTTTTACTGGTAATGAAACAATAGGAGGAGTTATTTTCTGGAAATAGCTGTGTCTTCAAACAGTATTGATAATCAGTTAAAAATTAGGTGTTTTGGTTGTACACTTAGTATAGAATTTACATTTCAAAATATTATACAATAAAATCTTTTTTTAAAAAACAACACTTGAGTTTTTTGCATGATTATTTGGAGGTATAGTATAATAAACTTAACAGTTTATCTGTTTATGAAAATAAACATTTTTAGATATTGTATATATTGAAGTCAAAAGCTAATTTACATGTAATGATAAACTAGTATTCTTTAGAATTCTAGCTTATTGTGATAAAATAAGCATGTTAGTGTGCACCGTTTGTTTGATCCTTTTTGGTTGTTCTTGCCAGCAGGTGTAATTAAATGAATTGGGAAGCCTTGCAATAGATGAGAATTAATACTGGAGACCTGGTTTCAAATTCTGTCCTTTTACTAGAGAAAGTGGCTAGAGATTGTGATTTACATTATTATTAAACTATTGATAGATTTCCTCTATTTGTTTAGACATTCCTGCTGGCAGGGAACCAAGTTGGGGTAACTACATTTTACATCAGGTTATAGTGGAGGATTCAAAGAACGTTCACTACTAGAAATCCTACTATTTAATTATATTCTAGTAGTTCCCCTGAAGTTCCTACAGTTCTTGCTGAACTGAACAACATTTTGTTGATCAAAATTTGTATATTGCAAATAGCAAAATTTGACAATTGATACTTTTCTTCTATTCTTCTATACTGCATTAACCCTTCTTTGATTGATTGATTGATTGATTGGCTGGCTGGTTACTTTTTGATTTAGTAAATTGGTTCAATGGCTAACTGAATTTTATTTCTAACTTTTAAAAAATTATTTTAGGGTCATGAAGATGAAGTATTTGTACTTGAAAGTCACCCTTTTGATCCCAGGGTTCTCTTCTCTGCTGGTCATGATGGAAATGTTATAGTGTGGGATTTGGCAAAAGGAACAAAAATTCGCTCTTACTTCAATATGGTAAATATATTAAGCTTGTTCTATCTCTTATTAATCTAATGCAAAATGATAGAGTTGTGTGGTAAATGTTTAATCGTTCATAGTAAGCAATTAAAAAGTAACTTTTTTACTTTAAATATTTTGAATAGGTGATTAAACATCTCAAATTATTAATAATAGTAATCCCAAGAATAAAATTTAATGCTATTCCTCTTGGGAGCTCCTCTTTATCACTTGGGTAATAAGATATATACGAGTAGAATAGCTAGCTCCAATTTTGTGCTCTCCTAAAATTGCCATTCCAGAATATCTGGAATGTGCAAAAGGAGGAATAATGGCTTTAGTCATAGTATAACTTGAACTTTTGTGACAGCCCATCCTGTTATGATATAATTTATAGCTTGGATTAAATATGAACAATGTAAAGACAATTTGGGCCTTCAGAAAGAAATTGGGGAAAAAATTGTGAAGCTCTCCCCCGTCCCTGCCCAGTACAAGATAAGGAGGAGCTCCTTAGTTTTGCTCATTCAGTGTGAAGACCTGAACGGAGTGTCATCATTTAAGTTGCACATCAATCAGTGATGTTTATAATTAACCCTAACTATAAGCAGAACCAATATACAATATATAATCAGAAAAGTACAGTTTAACCCTTCACAACAACTTAGACTCTTCAATTGTCTTAGGAATCTGAATAGCTTGGAACAGAGGTGTTGTAGAAATTGGATACAAAGCAAGCATGTATTTTCCTGAACCCATGCAACTGCCTTATACGTTCAGGAAAAGATGCAGTTCTTTGAAAGGGTTGTTGACAAATAGATACTGGGTCTGGTATGAGTGTGTCCATACCAGACCAATAGCATCTTTGTTTGCTTTAGATCCAAAGACTTTACACTCTATTTGATAGCCATGGTTTAGGTGGATCCAGGAAATTATAAATTGTTTAGGTTTCCTGTATTAACCTTTGCTTATTCAAAGAATAAAGCAACTTAGGTCAATGTACACACAAACAATAGTTCATGCTGTGGCTTATTAAGCTGAGATACAATAGACAAAAATAGTCATGTTCCATTTCTCTAGAACAATTTTATTTCTAACAGTTTTAATCCAGGCATGTAAAGAATCACAACTATGTGTCCCCTTTCTAGTTTGTATATGTGCTGCTTGTACCTTAATGAATTCCATATTTAAAAAAGTGTTGAAATGTTATAATTTTAAACTGTCCTTGGATTGTACACTATCTACTAATTCAGAGCAAATGGGTTTTTGTAAATCAAGCAGAAGCTTCTGGTGCACAAGGTAATTCCTTATCTAATTGTTACTGATAAAATAGTTTCACTTTTTTGTTTTTTGTTGAGAAATATATACATACGAATAGGCAAAATAAAATGGTGTTTTTAATCGTAGGATTTTACAGATGGTGTTATCATAAATTTAATGTAAATGTAGAAGACAACAGTACAATTTGCTTTAGACATGAACTATTCAATGTTTTGATTGCTAATCAATGCTATTAGCACATTAATAATTGTAAGACATGACTTGACCTTAAGTCTGTAGCCCTATTTCAATTCCACATAAAGGGAAGGCCTATTGCATTAAATATTTATGGTAGAGATGTCCTACTGACTAGCCTGTATCCCAGTGACTCAGTGGTTACAATCATGTTGTTTTCTTGGCAACAGAATAGAAGTGGTTTGCTGCTACTTTCTTTCCAGGATGTTTGTTTGCTTCCTAAACTGGTTTACAACCCCTGCATCATCTGTTAGTCTCTCCCATTAGATCAGTTGTGTCAATAGGGTCTTGCTGCTTTTGACAAAAACGGTTTTGCAAGCTCCACCCCTTTGGGCATATTTGCACACAATACAAATAGAAAGGTAGCTGGCACAGTGATACTTCTTACATTACTCTGGCTCTAGCCAGGCCTGACCCAGTTTTATCTTTTAAGATGTAAAGACAGCCAGATGTGTTATGTAAAGGTGCATCCTCTTCAAATTGCAAATGTTATATGAAGTTAAACTTATTAAACTGGGCAATCAGATGCATCTTATGCGTATTACCTCAGTTGAAAATAGGAACTCTGAAATATGAAGTAGAAAAGTATTCTTAATGTTTTTTTTTGTTGGATTCAGCACTGTGAATATAAATGTATTATAGAGGAGAAATATGCTTCATGAACTCATCTGAATTCATGTCATCATGTATCTGTTGAGTTTAGATCAAAATTTGCCTGTTTTTAAAATATGTCTTTAGAAGTGGATTCTTGAAAAGGTCAATTGTTTTAAGAAATAGCAAGATGCTTAGAGTCAAAACAGATAGTTTGAGTTTTGGAGAACACCACTACATTAAAATCTTGCCTGTATAATGTATTTTACATTTTACTTAAGCTGGTGGCAATAGAATAGTTTAAGTTGGCAATATTGCTTAAAACACTTTATATTTTAATAATGGCTTTCTAAATAATTTACTGCAATTATGAGCCCTAGCTTTTATATTAAAATTATGAACATTTCTTAAGTCCTTCATTACTTTTTATATTTATAAACTTAATTCATTAGATTGCATTATAACAAGAATTTCTTAAATTTTAGTGTAGTAGTAGTCACTATCATATTTAG
This sequence comes from Pantherophis guttatus, assembly GCF_059756535.1. Taxonomy (NCBI): domain Eukaryota; kingdom Metazoa; phylum Chordata; class Lepidosauria; order Squamata; family Colubridae; genus Pantherophis; species Pantherophis guttatus. The sequence continues at coordinate 232,368,912 of NC_142063.1, read as the reverse complement.
AAAATGAAGCAGAAAGTAAAAAACTAGTTTAGGTCTAAGTACCATATTTTTTGGACTATAAGATGCACCAAGGTTTTGGGAAGGAAAAAAAATCGGCGTCTGCCTCCTAGCAGTTTGCTTCCTTGCAGCAAACAGCAAACAACCTGGTTAGCTTCAGCACAGCCTGATTTAGCATGAGCGGCTGATTGGAGGTTGGATTGGCCTCCCGGAATACTGTCGATCAGCTGTTCCAGGCAGTGGGGATCGCCTCTGCCGCTGCCACGTATTGTCGCCTCTGTGCTCCCCATTTTCAGCTTCCATGCGTTCTGTTTTCGGCCCGTTCCAGGCGGCCGATCCCCGCCGCCACCTATCCCCACCGTCTGGAGCAGGCCAAAAACAGGACACTCAGAGGTTGAAAATGGGGTGCACGGAGGCAGGGATAGGTGGCAGCGATGATGGGCAGCGGCGATCCTGGCAGCCTGGAACAGCTGATCCGTCAGTATTCTGGGAGGCCTATCCAACTGCCAATCAGCTGTTCATGCTAAATCAGGCTGTGTTGAAGCTGACCAGGCTGTTTGTTGTAAGGAGGCAAATTGCTGGGAGGCAGAGGCCGAAGGGTGGGGGCCAGGAGGGTGGGCGGAGCTTCAACATTTGCTTCATAAGGCGCACAGACATTTCCACCCACTTTTTTTGGGGGGGGGGAAGAGTGCATTTTATAGACTGAAAAATACGGTATATGGAATGCAGTCAGTCTTAATAAGCTTAGACATGAATAAGCTTCCTGTATGTAGACCTCTTTTCTTCCTTATGTATGAATATGCTTTTTCTTGGTTCATGTAGGAGAAGAGGAGTTTGTTGATATCTCAATTTTAGTTTCTAAAAATAAAAAAATATTTTCATGACTTTAAGAACCTTTCTGTGTCCATAAACAATGCACTATTACTGAAAAGCTGTTCTTGCTGAACTTTATTCACCAATCCAAAAGCCTTGGTAGTACAGTGGTCTAAGCACCCTGTTATTAAGCCGGTTATTATGACCAGCTGCCTGCAATTACTGCAGGTTCGAATCTCACCAAGGCTCAAGGTTGACTCAGCCTTCCATCCTTTCTAAGGTAGGTAAATTGAGGACCCAGTTGTGGGGGCAATAAACTGACTTTGTATAAATATACAAAAAGGATGAAGGCTATTGCTGAGCACATTGTAAGCCGCCCTAAGTCTCCGGAGAAGGGTGGCATATAAATCAAATTAAAAAAAAAAAATCAGTACAGAATATTTTTTTTTTTAATTTGATTTATAAGGGATGAGGGCCTTATTTTTCTGCATCTTTGTTTCATATACTATGTGCAAGTTATAGTGGATATAAAAAGTTACAGATCCTTATTAAAATACCAGGTTTTTGAGATGTAAAAAAAATTAAATTACTTCAGAATTTTTTATTCCTTTAACATAATATTGAAGCTTTACAATTCAATTTCAGTTTCAAAAACTGAAATCTTTTAAGGAGAACACTAACACTAACAATGTATAATAACTTGTTTGCATAAGCGTGCACACTCTTAAACTAATATTTTATTGAAGCAACTTTTGATTTTATGACAGCATTCAGTCTTCTGAGGTAGGAACCTATCAGCATGCCACATTTTGCTTTGGGAATCTTTGCCCACTCTTTCTTGCAAAAGCACTACATGTTACATTGTGAGAATTTCTCCTGTGCACAGCTTTCTTCAGGTCATCCCACTGATTTTCAATTGGATTCAGGTCCGAGATCTGGCTGAACGATTCCAAAACTTTGATTTTTTTCTGGTGAAGCCATTCTTTGTTGATTCTTTGTTGATTTGGAGGTATGCCTTGGTTGCTGTTGTGTTGAAAGTTGAAATTCCTCTTCAACATTTTAGCAGAAGCCTGGATGTTTTGTGCCCAAATTGACTAATATTTGGAACTGTTCATAACTCCTTCCACTTTGCCTAAAGCCCCAATTCCAGTTGAGAAAAGCAGCTCCAAAGTATAATGTTGCCACCATCGTGCTTCACTGTTGGTATGGTGTACTTTTGGTGATGTGCAGTGTTGGTTTCTATGCCAAACATACTTTAGGAATTGGGGCCAAAAAGTTAAACCTTGGTCTCATCAAACCGTAACACATTTTCTCATAGGTTTTTGTCAGACTTGAGGTACTTTTTGCAAAATGTAGCCAAACGTGGATGTTTATCCTTTGTAAGAAAAACTTTCATCTTGCCATCTTACCCTATAGCCATACGAGGAATATTAGAGATTGTTGTTGCACATAGTATATAACTAGTATTTGCCAGAAATACCTGTAGCTGCTATAATGTTGTTGTAGGCCTCTTGGTAACCTCTCGGACCAGTTTTTTCTTTTTCTTTTTTTTTCATCGATATTGGAGGGACATCCAGTTTTTGGTAATGTTATTGTTGTGCCATATTTTCTCTACTTGTTGATGACCATCTTCATTATGTTCCATGGTATATCAAATGCGTCGGGAAAAAAATTGTACCCTTCTCCTGACTGATACTTTCCAACAATGAGAGCCCTTTGATGATTTGTAAACTATTTGCACACCATGGCTTTTGCTGTAAAATACAACTGAGAGTAAATGTCAGAAAAATCCTACTACAACAGCTGAACTTTTATGGGTTTGATCAGAGTCACTTTAATTGATGGCAGATGTATACTGACTATTTATCATCAGTTTGTATGTGATTGGTTAGTTCTGAACACAGCCTTGTCCCTGATTGTAAGAGGTATGCAACTACACTATTGTATGGTTTTTTTATTGCTATTTACACCCCTAAATGATTCCAGTTTGTTTTTCGGTTGAATTATACAGCCTATATCAATGATGGCTAACCTTTTTGCCATTGCATGCCAAAAGCAGGGGGGGGCCCACAGGGGGTCGCGCGCACATGTGCCCACACCCATAATTCAATGCGCCCCCCCATGCATGCTCGCACGATTCCCCTGCTCCCCCTGCTTTTGGCACGTGGTGGCACGGTGGGCCCAGTAGGCCCGTTTTTCGCCCTCCCCAGGCTCCAGAGGCTTTCTTGGAGCCTGGGGAGGGCGAAAGCAACCTTCCCCCACCCGGAGGCCGGAAACGGCCCATTTGCTGACTTCCTGTGGGACCGGAAAGTCTATTTTGCCCTCTCCCCTGGCTCCAGAGGCTTTCTAGGAGCCTGGGGAGGTTGAAAACTGCCTTCCCCACCCCCCTGGAGGCCCTCTGGAGGCCGGACACTGCCTGTTTCCTGACTTCTGGTGGGTCCGGAAGGCCTGAATATCAGCTGGCCGGCGTGCATATGCTCACTGGAGCTGAGCTAGGGCAGCACTTGTGTGCCCACTGATATGGCTCCACGTGCCATAGGTTCGCCATCACGGGCCTATATGTTACATTAAAGGTAGAAAAATTCTGAAGTGATTTATTTTGGTTTGATTTTTTTTTTATCTCAAAAACCTGGCATTTTAATAGGGTGCGTAGACTTTTTATCTCTACTGTAGTTCTCAATACAAAGTTGTAAATTGTATGACAGATTGGACTGAATTTTTGGTACTTGCAGCAATTTTTAAACTCCATCTTATAGATTAGAGTAATATAATGTAATCTAGCTGCTCTTTCAAGTTTTTTTTTTGCAGAAATATTTTTCTATGATTTGCTAGGGGTTTTTCTTGCAACTCCAAAATAGGTTAAAAAAGCCATACAGCCTTTATACAAATATGTGTACTGCAACAAAGCCAACACAGGTCACCTCTTGTTTTGTTATAGAGAGATAGTGAGAGAAAACAAAATATTGTTATTTTATTGATTTGTTGAAGCTATATTGAAATAAAGTAATACATGTGCTCCAAATTATTTAAAAATGGGAAATTAATTACATTACATAAGATGCTGCATAAGAAAGCCTATATGACCATCCACAGCATATTTTTATAGGCAAGAATGCTACAATTTTAAGGGTTTTTTTTTTTTTAAAAAAAACTTCTGGTACACAAGGAAAAAAAATCCAAATATGCCCCTTTCTTCCTATTAGGGATTTTTTTTTTTTTTTTTTTGGTCTCTGAGTCATTCTTGGGAACTACATGGATAAGACTTATAAAGAACAGTGAATAGGAACTTTTTCTAAATCCATACTTGTATTACTTGGAAATCAGTTGCATTTGATACAAGTAGAGATATGGTCTCTTTGTTACTTTGATTTATTGTTAACTATGAAGCACACCTAACCTTGTTGCAAAGTTCTATATATTCAGATATAATATAGCGCTATTAAAATCATGAGGTTTTAGTAGACTACCTAGATCTGACATAATATATAACCTAGTACAGTTTATTTTGTCAGGATCTTAACTTCATAGTAAAACAAAGGATTCGTTATTTCCCCCCCCCCCTCTCCCCGGGATTTTAATGCTCACTTGATTAGATTTGTAGAAGAAAAATTTTAGTCCCTTTAAGTGCATTTCTGCATTTCGTAGCCTTTCCACAGATAGGCAGAACAAATATTTGCTTACTGCTACCAAAATTATTGGCAACTAGGAATATTAGTAGGGTATGAAAGTTCAGAGTGGTGATTGGTCACCTGTGCTTGATTGACAGGTTACAGGGAAAAACAAAAACCCATTTGTTCTGGATTAATGGAAGTGGAAAACAGAAAATCAGGTATCAGGTAAAATTCTTTTTAAAATATTTGGAGTTCTTTAGATGGGTTGCAAGCAGTCAAATATAGAACTTGTATTAAACTGAATAAACAACTAGTTCAGTTATGTACGTACCATCTCACTGGAAACATTGGTCAGGAGTAAATTATACAGAATTCCATGGTTTTTGGTTTTGTTTTTTTCCCAGAAAGGCAAATTGCTATTAATAATTGAATTCTGGATAGAGTTTTCATTCAAGTATATGAAAACAAAATAAGAAATAGGCAACGGTTCTTCTAGATCTAAGACAACTCGCTGTGGCCATCTTACTATGGCCAACTCACTGTGGAACAGCTCATTGCAGCCACCTTGCAAGGAACAATTCCACGAAGGATAACTCTTATCCACCACTGTTCTTTCGACATTATTTCCATTGACAAAAATAAAAGTAATGTCAAAGAAACAAGGGCAGATAACATTTATCGTATTGAGTTATCCCCGTGGTGAGTTGGCCATGGCAAGTTGCCCGCAGCAAGTTGGCCATGGTAAGATGACTTTGGCAAGATGGCCACAGCAAATTGTCCCATTCCAAGTTCTATTAATCAAGGATGGATCCTCCCCTTTTACAGCTTCTTATTTTAATAATGAATTAAATAGCCTGATTCTAAACATGTTTACTTTGAAATAAGGTTAGTGAGATATGTTTGGTCAGAAGTTAATTTGATGAGTCTTTATAGTTAATTCAGGTTTTCAGGTTTCTTACACTATCGAGAACATAATCAAATATAAACTTTGTTTCCTGATTCTGGGAATTCAATTTCATTTACAAATATATTGATTGTTTCTATTTAATAGGATTCTTTTTTTTAATAGGTTGTGTTACATTTCTGGTATTTAGTACTAATTTGTGTGCTGCTGTATTTCAGATTGAAGGACAAGGACACGGGGCTGTGTTTGACTGCAAGTGCTCTCCTGATGGCCAGCATTTTGCATGTACAGATTCCCATGGGCATCTCTTAATATTTGGATTTGGTTCCAGTAGCAAATATGATAAGGTGTTGTACAAGAAACTGCTTAATTTGTAATTTTTGCATAAGAGATACAAGCTAGTTTTAACCAAATTACTGTATAGATTTCCAGTATGAATGAAAGTTACATTCAAATTCTGTTCCATTACAAATTAAATCTTAGTTTTTTCTTTTTATAATGAATGGCTCAGAAATATGCTTCTGAAGTTCCACCTGACATCTCAAAATTCTTTTGTCATATGATATTGAATAATAAATATTAGATTTAATCTATTACAGGAATGCTTAGTCATTACTTTTAAGGAAATTCTATGTTCTAGGCTGCAGTTGGGCAACTTAATGTCTTTCAAATGTTTGGGAATAAAATTCTAATTAATGTCAACTATCTTGGCTGAAGTCTAGGAATTTGGTAAATTGTAGTCCAAAAAATATGGAAGTGCAGAGATTACCTACTCCAGTTTCAGGTTAAAACTATTCAGGGTACATTTTTAAACTTCTCTTTCATCATCTCAAATGAACTATGAACTGTGAATTTCCCCCCCAATTTCTTCTGTAAATAGTAAAGCCCTGAATTCAGGCACTTTTCACCCTACCCATGTTTACAATCATTCCTCTTTTCTGTTTCATTGATTGGACCATTCAAAGGCTCTTACGTATAGAAAAGAAAAAAAATGTTATTTTCTCCCTGATCTCCACACCCAGGAATGGTGCATCCAAAGTTTTTTCATCTCTTGCTCTACTTTTGGTTCATATTGAATATATTTTCTGCACTTTGGTGCAAATTTTAAGAACATAGGTCCATCCTATCTCTTTTCCCCCCTCCTTTTCTCAAAATACTTCGCTATTCCTCTTTCATTTGTTTCATCTGTTTTTCATCTTTTGAAAAGAAAATCATTGCATACTTTGACCTGTCCAATTGTTCCAAAATGAAAAAACTGCTTCAGGAATTTTTTTGACAAGAAAGCAGAATGTATTAGAATCCTCATAAAAGAGTTTTATTGTTTCATGAAGTTTATACCTCTAATTTGAAACAAAAGGTAGTTTTAAGTGCTTTGTAGTGAGTCATTTAATCTCCACTTTGCTGTGAACGGAGATCTTACCTGCTTAACTCATATGCATGATTCTTTGGTTATATCTAAATTCAGGAATATCATTTTTCATGCCTATCAAAATGTCAGAATATGGAAAAAGCGGTTCATGCCAATTTAAAAAATTAAATTATAATAGTCACCATATATGAAAATGAGTTTGCTTGTATCCATTTATTATTTTTACAGATAATTCAGGGTGGTGAATATATCCAACACACCTTTCTTCTCCTATTTTCCCTACAACAACAACCTTATGAGGTGAATTGGTTAAGAGAGTGTGATTGGCCCAAAGTCACCCAGCTAGTTTTCATGGCTAAGGCAGAACTTGAACTCACAGTCTCCTGCTTTTTAGCCTGGTGCCTTAACCACTAGATCAAAGTGGCTCTGATAATAAATACATTTTTCCTTTTCTGAGGTTGCTTTAAAAACTATCCTTATTCAGAGCAAAATTGGGAAGTTTTTGGATCAGGTAAGAAGTTCTGAGATAGCCTTTCTTTTGCAAAGATACAGGGAGTCCTCAATTTATAACCACAATTGGGAGCGGAATTTTGGTTGCTAAATAAAGGGATCATAAAGTGGGATGTCTCATGACTGCATTGCTTAGCAATCAAAATTCCAGCATTCCTGGCTGCTGCTGTTAAACAAAGTTATAAGTCTTTAAGTGCCAGGAATCCCAGGTAAGGAGCACGGGGGTTTCCAGATTGTGTGTGAGTTGGGATGTTTTAGTGGGCCCTTGGGAGCCCTCAGCTGCTCCAGTCCAACCCAAAGCTGCTGTTCCCCAGGAAACCACAGCTGTCCACTCAGTCCAGCAGCATTTACTGGGATCATGCAACTTTCCATTCCTCTCCCCCTGATCTATGTCTTTCTGATAAACTTGCACAATAACACTCACTGGTGGCAGCAGTCAGGCTGGACCTGAAATAGAGTCCCATGGCCTTCAGCAGTCTCAGCCAGCTGCCATCACCCCCAGGCCTCTATTTCAGTCCCAGTGCTGCTGTTGTTGAGTGCCACTGTGCAAGGCAGCCAAAGAACATCGATCATGGGGAAAGAGGTGAGTGGTGGGAATTGCAGTGCCCCTGCGGTCATAAGTGTTAGCAGGCTGCCAAGCATTGGAATTTTGATCACGTTGACTGCAGGTACACTAATGTGTATAACTTTAGGCATGTGGCATAAGTCTGGTTTTTGTCAGTGCTGTCATAATTTTGAATGCTAAGCGGTCATAAGTCAAGGACTGCCTGTAGTGCCTTCACACTATAAAGAAAGGAATTACTAATGATGTTTTAGCACAGGTTTCCCCCCCCCCCCCCCCAAAAAAAAAAAAAAGATTTTTAAATATTTTCACAAACTGATCTATCTTCTCCATGCAGAAATAAGATGATTGGAAGAATCAGGTTCCAATTCTAAATCCAAATACTCTATGAGCTCCAGTCTGACTGACACTCTGGATTCTCAGTTTTTCTAAAGGAGCAAAAATATGCAAACATGGAAATAAATCCCCAATTACAAAATCCTTCCAACTTGATTCCAAAAAAGAATCAAGAATTAATCAGGATCTCTCTTCTGCTCTCAGTTTATGAAGAAGAATTGTCTGTGTTATACCCGAGGATTTCAAAAATTTCAAACTGTTTCTAACCTTTGTTATAAAAAGATCACATCTTTGTAAATGAAATGTCGTTTCCCCGTCTTAGAAACTGAACTTTAATTGATTTCTTTTTAATGACATAGTTAATTCAAAATGTCTACATCTCTAAAAATAAAAAACAATAATTTAGAAACTCCATTTTGCTCAAAATGTTTGCAACTATGGAAAACAGGTTGTAACAGAACTTGAATTTCTTTCATTGGCTACCGCCTAATTCCCTAGGATAACTAATGCACCTGTAATAGCACAGCACTAACCAAAATTTAAAAACTTCTATTTGATTATCATTATTTAAATATGCCAACTCTGAATTACAAAAAAGATTTTAGGGAGTTAGTCTTACCTTAATTATATTTAAACTTTTTTAATGTAAGTTTTTTAAATGTACAGATATATCATTATTCCATTATAAAATAAGATGCTAACAAAGATGTGAAAAAGGAGCTCAGTAGGAACAAATTTTGCTATTAACCAAGTCTTTATCCTTCTGCAGAATTAATAAGTATTTATTTATGTATCCCTGTGCATTTCTCATTCTTTGAAGACCATAGCTCTCAAATGTATAATTTCAACTTTAAAAACTGTTTTATAAAAGAACTGTGTAATTAATTTAACTATAATTAGCAGTTTTTTGAACTGGTGGCAATCTATATTTGATCAATTCTTAAATCTTAACTAGATTTGGTTTTTACAAAAGAAAGTTATCTAGAAAAGGTTACTTTAGCAATATGTAACTATTTTGATATTGATTCACAAATATATTTTGTTAAACTTTCTTTCAATTACATATAGTCTATAATTCTAAAAATGTATTTTTATTTACAGATAGCAGATCAGATGTTCTTTCACAGTGATTATCGGCCTCTCATTCGTGATGCCAATAATTTTGTATTGGATGAGCAAACACAACAGGCACCACATCTCATGCCACCTCCATTTCTGGTTGATGTTGATGGTAACCCTCATCCATCAAGATTTCAGAGATTAGTTCCAGGACGTGAAAACTGTAGAGAAGAGCAGCTTATTCCTCAGATGGGGGTAACTTCCTCAGGTATGTATAACTTCTAACTTTGTATAGTACCTTACTATTTTCCAGATTTTTGAGAGGGACTTTTTAGAATTCTTGCCAGCTTCAGTTCCAAAGGCATAAGAATAAAGGTAAAGGTTTCCCCTGTCCAGTCTGATTCTAGGGGGTGGTGCTCATCTTTGTTTCTTACCCGAGGGAACCAGAGTTGTCTGAAGACACTTCCATGGTCATGTGGGCAGCATGACTATACACCAAGGTGCACGGAACATTGTTACCTTCCCACCAAAGTGGTACCTATTTATCTACTTTCATTTGCATGCTTTCAAACTTCTTGGTGGGCAGGAGTTGGGGCAAGTAATGGGAGTTCACCCCATTGTGCGGCACTTTCCAGTTGGCAGGCTCAGTGTCATTAACTGTTAAATCATCATGTTTTTACTTCTGAGTTTATTCCTGCATTTATTTTTCTTTTGCAAAAAAAAAAAAGAAAGAAAGAAAGAAATAAGAGGAATGGTATCATAGGTGAGATTTGTTTGCTTGTCCCTCCAGTTAATCATCTGAAGATCAGTTAGTGATAAATTCCAATCTATTTTCCAGGCTTCTTTGCATTTCTAAATGGGTCACTGAAAAAATGGCAAGTTTCTTATTCATAATCTCTTCCACAGTTTTCGAAAAAGAAAATTAACACAATTGACGTTAATAAGTATTACTTTAGCAGTATTAAAGAGGACGTTTTGAGGGAATTGTGTTCATTTTCTCCAGTGTGTAAATAACAAGTACTTAATTCGTTAACATTTTGACATATGAAAAAATGAACATAGTAGTGGATGGGTGAATTTGGGTCTAAAAACTATTTTACACTTTTTTCACAATTTTCACTAGATCAGGACCTGTTGAATGATATAAATTGGCATATGTTATTGAGAGATTAATTACCAATATTTTTTGTTAAAAAATATATAGAGCATGTGTATAAGCTTAATTTGCCCAATTGGTACTGATTTCTTAAAGATGGAAAAGGAATGTAATTTTATTTACAGACTTGCATTCCATTTACTGAGACAAGGTTTCATAGAACGTCAGTTTCAGACAGTGCCAACAGCCTATTTGGATGTAAGATATAAAGAAATTAAACATCATCTATTCCTTTGTGATAATTCACAGGTGCAAGATCTGAACCATTACACATTACACTGCAAATTATATTAGGAACTCAGATTTGTTTATTGTGTCTTTGTGAATCAACTGAATCAGTCCAACATAGGATAAAAAAGGTCTATTTCTTACTTATTGATATAGATGAGCATGTAACAAAACAAGTTGCATTGTTTGCATGACCTTAAGAAAGATACAAATTCAGGTGTTGAAGCTGTGCTGTTAATTTTAGGGGGCATGAATTGAATTGATATGGATTGTGTAATTTTAAGTGAATTATGATAAAACGTTCATTCCAAATGTTTTTAACAGTTGAACTCTTACAGACTTTATGCACTCTAATGAACTACATGCACTTAAATGTAAAAAATATATTTTAAATTAATCAAATTCTACTTTTAATAGGACTGAATCAAGTTTTGAGTCAACAAGTTAGTCCTTTGGACAGCATGATACAGAGACTTCAACAAGAACAAGATCAGCGTCGGTCTGGAGAAGCTGGAAACAGCAATACAAATAGAATTGGCAGAGGTAAAAAAAATCCTCGTTTCATTGACTTTAATAATTTAATACAGTATTTTTCAACTTTGGCAATTTTAAGATGTATAGACTTCAATTCCCAAATTCATGCTGCCTGGGAAATTCTGAAGTCCACATATCTTAAAGTTGCCAAGGTTGAAAAACACTGATCTAATTTGACATGATTTTATCATGGAAATAGTATTTTAGCCTAGTAATAATGGCATTTAAATCATTTTGCAATAATAAAATGTGTGTGTGTTTATTAAGACATTTGCTCACCAAAAAATGTATCCAGTAATAGTTTTAAATTTCCTCTTGGTTACTCAACACATTGCTTAAAAATGTTCATTTCTGTTTTGTCTTCTCTGTTTATGCTCAGTAAACTCTACCTCAGAAGTGCATTCACCACCAAATGTGGGATTAAGACGCAGTGGACAAATTGAAGGAGTTCGCCAGATGCATAGCAATGCTCCAAGAAGTGAAATAGCAACTGAACGCGATCTGGTAGCATGGAGTCGAAGGGTTGTGGTACCAGAATTATCAGCAGGAGTATCCAGGTAATAGATAAATCTAATGGTGTTGTATTTGTAAACTTGCACTATGAACAACAGTGATGCTTTCTTTCTGTTGGCACAGCACAGCTCTCCAATTTTCCAGGCAGATCCCCCACCCACCCCCCCCCACCCCCAATCTGCCCATAATGCTGACAACTGTGTCATCTGATTTCTTTCTCTCTGGCCTTAAATTTATGTCTTGATAAGCATTCTGTTTAACAAGCACAAAATTAATACTAGATTTCATGGTATGCTTTATACTTAGTTTCATCGAACAAGTGATAACAAATATATTTGGTTAAGAGCAATTGCTGCAAATATATTTTTCTTTTCAATTTGGTGTGAGGATAGTTCCCGGTGAAACTTAATAACCTCATTTGCTCAAGAAGGCAAGAATCACATGGCCCACATTTTGTTTCTAGCCTTCTTCATTATTTGTCCAGAGTATTTATTATTTATTTATTTATTTATTGTTTATATTTATATACCGCCCTTCTCCCGAAGGACTCGGGGCGGTGAACAGCCAACAGATAAAACACAAGAAATACAAAATTTAAAAACAGTATTAAAATCCAATTAAATTAATTTGGCCCACAATTAAAAACACTCCTGTATTAAGACCCATAATTAAACAATTTAAAAATTAAACAATTTAAAAGAGTTAGGCCAGCCTGGCTTGCTGGAATAAAAATGTCTTTAGGGAATATATAACCTTACCCTCAAGGTTTTTATGGCAAACATCAGGTCCATCACTAAAACTATGATCATTTATGATTTCATGAGCAGGTATAACCAAAACCTGATTGGGGAAAGGGGCAATATTGGCCACTCTGAATCTGCCCAGGATTTCTTGGCTTGGTGATAACAGTATTATCTCACGTGATAGTTAGGCCCAACACATTTAAGTAGTTATACATGTTTCTGGTTATTTTTATTGTTTTTTTTTTAACTCTAATTGTTAGCCACCCAGAGTCATGTATATGAGATCGGCAGTCTATAAACTCATTAAATAAAGTTATACATTGGACTTTGTTTTTGACTTGGTGCAGTTATGCAAAAATATGGGTATGATACAGAAAGTATTTGTTTCTTGTAGTCAGGTCATTTTAGATGAGATTGACTGAAGCCCAAGATCTTTGCAGGGGAAAGAGACTAATTTAGTTGGTTCACCCCACTTGCCAGATGGATCTAGATGGATTCTGATAAGCTCTTGGGAACTTTCCCAGCAATTTAACAGGCAATTTGTTATTTGCTAGGTTAACCACAAGAAGTAACTTATTGTCTTGATGTGATTGTTCTTGAATAATTTCTTACTGTTTGCTCATGCTGGGTGGCGCCTTGGAACCCCACGTGAAGAAATAGAGGGCTGGTGGAGAAATGCAAAAAGTGGATTTGAGTGAGCATGTGTGTGAACCCAAGATTAGGCTTCTGATGAGGTCATAAGGGAAACGGTGCATTTCTTATTACATCAGCTGGCTTCAGAAGTAGTCACTTTCAGGGCTACCAGCTTCTTTTTAGCAAGAAATGAGCAAGTAGATTTCATGCCATTTTACACTGCATTTTTCATATTTTTGAGGTTACTTGGATTTTCTTTCTTACGGATAAAGAGGGCTGTTTTTCCTGATGGTTGGTGCGAGAATGGCAGTGCTCCTTTGAAGGAGGTGACACCATTGGACTTGAGAGTGGTACATTATTTCCTCAAAAGGCCCTCCCTGTATCCAGCCACATTTGACAACTTTCAGTATCCAGTCTTCCTTATATAAGAACAATTATTGAGAAGGTGTAAAAGTAAAAGAGGTGAATTGTCTGGACCACTTTCATTTGGGGTTCTAGTCTAGCCCGAGATGGAAACTCTGCCAACTGTGTTGGTTGGGTCTGAATTAAGGTACTGAACACTCCTTCTGGTTCTACTGAATCTGGCCTTTGATGCCGTTATTCATGGTTTCTTTTTGGATCACCTGCAAAAGCTGGGATTTAGAGGCACTATTCTACAATGGTTCTTCTCCTTACTTATTGGATAGTTCCAGTCAGTGGCTATAAGGGAAGAGAGGCTGAGTTATTGACTCTTCTGTTGGGTGCTGTAATACTCTGTTCTTTCTCCCTTATTTTTTAATATCTACAGTCTGTTGCTAGTATGATGAGATTGTTGTGTTGTTATTAATTTTAATATTGGTTTTGTTAAGTTACACTATAAATGCTTCCATGTTGGTATTTTCATTTCTAATAGGCCAGTTCTCTCGACTAACAGGAAAGGTACTTTGAGAAGAAGATTAGTTCAGCTTAGGACTCCAATATGTATTTTGTGCTACTTAGTGTTACAGGTAGGATTACACAACCACTTTACTTAGGGTTAATAGGTACAGGTTTTTATATTTAGAGGGAATTACACAAAATATGATATTTTAGAAGTGTAAAGCAACCCTTGTTGCTGTTTGGTTTATGTAGATATCATTATTATGAAGCTGTATACTCTCAAAGAGTTTGGGATGCAAATGTGTGGCTCCTGATACAAAATTTGGAATAATGCATCTAATTCTAATACATTGAAATTAACTTTAATGCTTGAATTTTTGTCCTGCAGTAGGCAAGAAGAATGGCGAACAGCAAAGGGAGAAGAAGAAATAAGAACATACAGAGCAGAAGAGAGAAGAAAACACATTATAAGTCATGTTCCTAGAGAAAATAAGATACCATCTTTGCCCAAAGTAAGCAGTGTACTCTTGACAGTAATGTAGAGTACAGGTAATCCTTGATTTATGACCACAATTGAGGCCAAAATTTCTGATGCTAAGCAAGACAGGTTTTAAGTGAGTTTTGCCCCATTTTACTACCTTTCTTGCCACAGTTAAGTGAATCACTGCAGTTGTTAAGTTAGTGAATCTGGCTTTCCCATTGACTTTGCTAGTCAGATGGTCGTAAAAAATGATCATATGACCCCAGGAACTGCAACTGTCATATAAATGAGTCAGTTACTAAGCATTTGATTTTTGATCATGTGATCATAAGGATGTTGCAGTGGTTATAAGTGTGAAAAATGGTCATAAGTAACTTTTTTCAGTGCCATTGTGTCTTTGAATGATCATTAAATGAATGGTTGTAAATCAAGGATTACCTGTATCATAAAACTTGAAAGCAAACAGGCTGGATGTGCCCAGAGCAATTTCTGCTCTGCACAAATTGCGGCTCATTCCTGCTACCTCCCCAGCTGAGCCCAGTGAGCAACACTTAGCAGATGGGGCTCCACTGCCCGGCTGTGCTCACTTTGCTTCAACTCTTCCCACCGGCTTATCCCTCCCACCCCCGCCTTTTGATTTCCCTGCACTCTTCCATTGCTGCTCTCTGCTGCACCTCACTGACCTTCACTGTCTTCTTTCTCCTGCTTCCTTCTCCATATGCATCCAGGCCCCAGGAGCACATGGCAAGTCTGGCAGGGTGACAGAGCCTTGTCTGCCAAAGGCAGCCTGCCTGACCTAGCCATGGAGGAGGCAGGAAGACAGTGCAGGTCGCAACCGAAAGGCAGAGAGAGCAGGAAGATAGGGTGGGGGGAGTTGAAGCACACAGTGTGCTTGTAAATGCATGCCACAGCCATAATTGTGAAAACCAGTTCCATTCATTAAGTGCCATCATAATGGTGACTGAACAAATGGTTATTAAGAGAGAACAACCTATAGTAGGAGGGTGCTTCTTGCCCTGTGTGAAAACCTTTTTCATGTGTTACTGGTTTGCATCTCTTTAGTTAACTAATAGAAGCGGGGGATTTTCAAATTGTGATCCACAGAGCTGAGAGTTCATAAGAACTTGATGAGATTCCCTGAAAGAACAAGGGCAAAAAGAAGAAAAAGTTCAGTTGAATATACTTTTCTAGCATGAGGACTTTTCTGTTTGATCAGGGGTTCCAGGAATTTTCTTTTCTTTTAATTAACAAGTACTTCAACCTGAAGATGAAAGACCCTGAATAGCTCTTTAGGATTTAAACATCTTTGCTGTCAGGTTGGAAGAAAAAATCCTTCAATCACCTGCAGTATCATTTTCATTTTCATTTATAGTTAAAGTTTAAGAAACGGACGAACTATCTGAAACAATAGAAAGTTGTAAAATGTTCTACAATCATAGCACTAGTACGGTGGATTTAATTGTACAAAGAATTCATCTCATAAGTATTTTTATATATTTTTGCAGATATTAATTATGTTATATTTGCATTTTTGGTTTTTTGGCGTTGTTAGTGAATTCTAATCAGCGGCCATTCAGATTATAATATTAATGTCTGAAGGTATAAGGAAGAGCAGACTTAGTTTATCTAAAGGCTTTTTATTTCCACTGGTGAGCTGTACCTCTGTACTGTTTCACAGAGGTTTTTCATGGTCCTGATTAATGGTCATTTTGTGTGTTTCTAGAACCATTCACATGATCATGTGTTAGATGTTGGTGATTCGAAAAAGCAACAGGCCAACCAACATAACTATAGAACCAGATATGCCTTAGAGGAAACTGTCAGGCCAAATGAAGAGAATGAAAATGGAAGCAGTTCCTCAGAGGTAAGAGGAACTTATATTGTGCTTCATTTTAAATGAAAACGAACGTGACTATTCATTGAGTTCTGATATGGTAGATCGGGCTTTCCCAAGCTGAGATTTTCCTCTCTTTGGGAGCTGCATAGAATCCAGGGAGGTGGGAATATTTTTATTTTTTATGTTTTTATTAAAATTAAACTTTGTTGTATTGTTTTCATTGCCCATTTTGGTGTCTGGATTTTTAGGGGAGTGTATACATTGAAATTACATCACAGGGATATTTATTAACAGAAAGTTTAGGAACTCCTACCCTAGGTTTTTTGCATGCAAAATCATTCATAATTCCTGAGGTTACTTGACTCTCCTTTCTTAAAAACAAAAATGGGTGTTTTCCCTAGATTTTTCATATATTACACATGTTAAATGCAATTTAACTGTTTCAGGAAGAGCTTTTTAGTAAATGTTCAGAGACACTTTGTTTTCCTAATACTATGCATGGAAAATCTGACTTGCTTTAGCAGAGAGTTATTTATTAATCATATAACTGGCCAAGCAGTTATGGTGATTTAAACTAAAAATATTGTAACTAAAGAAGCAAATACCAAATGACATAAAAGAGAACTCAGCAATCATAATATGAAAATTCCAGTGCTATGGAACCTTCTACTGCAGGTTCAAAAACAGTGTAGGAAGTGTTTCTCCTGAAATGGGCATTTTATTTGTTTCATGTTATAACCAAACCCTTGCTGTTTACAGTATGTTATACCCAGATTTATACCAAAAAAGGCAGCCTTTCCGATACTCTGGTTCCAAACCACTTCAGCTTTTCTATATTAATTACATTTGGAAATAAATTATATAAACTAATTATCTATTATGAGTCTGTGGGTAGTAATTAAAGAGCCAGTGTTTGGTTAGATCTTAGTTTTCAAGAAAGTTGTTTAATGGTTACTTTTTTTAAATAAACTTATCATGGTCAATTTTATTGTATTTTTTGTTTTGTGAGTCACCCAAAGTGGCATCAAAATTGAGTGAAATGAAGTCATTGAATTAACCGAATTCTTAATCAGAAGTACTTAGTTCATTTATTAAAGAAATTAGAAGTACTTCATTACTTTTAAAGAAAATCTTAGCATGACAGAAGAAATGTCTAAATATTATATTGTTCTTAGGAAGGAGAAATTGTTGTTGCCAGTGGTGGAACATCAGAAGATGAAAGAAAAGCATGGCATAGTGATGGTAGTTCTAGGTAAGTGACTGAATGTCAGGGACTATGCTGTTTAAACTTAAATGGGAGATTTAAGTGGTAAGATATGTTAATTGTTCTGATTCATAAAATATACTTTGAGTAAAAAATGTAAAACAAGGAGTTTAAGAAACCTTTATGGAAGAAAGAATCTAGTAAAAAACAAAACACCATACATGTACAGGGATCTTTCAGTCACATTCCTGTCTACCTCGAAGATAGGAGGCTCCTTTCGAATGACCTTCTGTCAGATAGGAAAGGCCACCATTAAACTCTCTCCTGAATATCTATCTCTCTAGCACTTAGTGTTGATATATCATTACATTTTCATTCATCACATTGAAAAATGCAGGCAGTTCCCAGGTTAAAAATGTCTTAATGTTTAAAACAGCCCTGAGATACAAACAGACCACCCATTACTAAAAATGGTGTACAGCGTTCTTTCGTGAATAAATGAAACACTGAAACCACACAACGTTTTTAAGAACCACTGAAGTGGTGCATTTTTAATATACAGCCTATTTTTAATAGTTTCTTCTGTAACTGATTTTAGTGGAAACACTAGCAACTACCTATTAAATAGCAACATTTGGACTTTGCAAAAAGGTTTGTGGAAATTTGCTAGTGGCTCTTTTTCCTTTAATTTTTTTACCTTTGTTTTGTCAGACAGCGGGCTTGAACACATTTTTTTTTTAGGGGAAAACGTCTTCTCTGCTATATTACAGCCTGCTTTTTCACATTCATCTTTGCTTTAAAAAAACAGCATGTTATATAATTTAAACATTTCTTGTACTGGTCCGTGACCATAATAAAGATTGAATGAAAAAAATGTTTTCTTTTTGACAATACTGACTTCAACATTCCCTTCTTGGGAGTATAGTGGTAATAAATAATTAGAGCATCTGAGGAGTTTAGGAGCATCAAATTAACATTTTATTATTAGGTAATTTTTGTTTTGATGATTTTACTTCTCGCCCACCTGGTTTTATGCTTTATGCTATTTATACCTTATGGTTCTGTATGAAGTTGCAAGTAACATTGGTTCAGTGCTTTTCATCTACATGCATTCTAATTCCAGAAGTACTAAGGCAAAAATTACTTGTTTCATCCTAGTATGGTTAGCTAATTTTTCAGTAACATATTGAAACATACTTTTTCTGATGGATATTAAATTTGCACATCAGTGCATATCTATGTATTGATTAATTATTTCACTTCTAGTGACTATTCCAGTGATTACTCGGACTGGACAGCAGATGCTGGAATTAATTTACAACCACCAAAGAAAGTTCCTAAAATTAAGACCAAGAAAGTAGAGAGCAGTTCAGAAGATGAAGAGGGTCCTGAAAAACAGAGACAAAAACAAATCAGAAAAGAAAGGAAAAAAGGTATTGAAGATAAAGATGGTCCATCATCTCCAAAGAAAAGGAAACCGAAAGAAAGGAAACAAAAGGTTGTACTATAATTATAAAATGCTTCTTTTCAATAATGCTTGTTCCTCACATGTGAATTATACTTTTAATTATCCAGATAGCTAATATATTAAAATTACAAGTTAAGGAGTCTACATTTTGCAAGATCTTTGATTCAAAGTTTGCCTATAAGGGAAGGTGTGTGGAGTTTGTTAATATGCTCTTTTATTCTATTCATCAACTAGCAAAGTTTCTCCATATATCTCTTTCCCTCGATATAGTTCTCTCAAAATGAACTCTTGTCCTCTTTATTGAAAGAAGGAAAATAGTAAATAGCAATAGCACTTAGACTTATATACCGCTTCACAGTGTTTTATAGCCCTCTCTAAGCGGTTTAGAGTCAGCATATTGCCCCCAACAATTTGGGTCCTCATGCTTAGTTATTAGTGCTTAGTTATTAGTCAATTAACATGAAGGATGCTGACATTTTTATCAAATACTTAACACTGTTCACATGTGATGGGCATATTTATTTATTTTACTAATAGAAAATTGATTTTGATGCTTTAATATGCATGAGTCTCATGCATACCTTCCTTCCTATTCCAGTATGACTGCAATGAAAAATTAAACATACCTTTCATTTTGATTACATGATGTAGCTGATAATTGTATTGGAATAGGAAATAGATATATGCAGATCTGAGTTTTGTTCCTGTATTGTGAATTCAAATGATTTTGAGAACACTAAGCTTAAGCAAACCTTAACATTGCATAACAAGTTCTAGAGTTTAATGTAGATATAATGTGCATATTTCTTTATAGAGGTTGGCTATGGGAGTGCTAACTGAAAATGGCTTAACATTAGAAGAGTGGCTTCCTTCAGTGTGGATTACAGATCCTGTTCCTCGACGATGCCCTTTTGTACCCCAAATGGGAGACGAGGTACTTATTTTTTCTTTCATTTTTATACATCACCTTTAGCTGCAAATTCATCTTCAGTTTATTAAAGTGCCAAGTAAGAATCACTTTCCCCCTCTGTCAAATACTTTAGAGTAGTTTTTTTTAAAAAAATCCTGAAATAAGGCAGAATTTGATGGTCATTTTAAAATAAAAAGATATCAAGTTCTTTGTACAAAGGTTTGTGCTATAGTTATATCTCCCCCTATTTTTGAAACACAAGAGTCATGAATTAATGGCACTGTTAACATAGTAGCTGTTCACTAATTCATTTTGTAGTCTCATTTGAAGAGGAAACTAGTTATTTGTTCCTTAATTTAGGTTTTTCTATTTCTTTTACATCTACCCCATTTTCCTTCCTGTTACTTATTTTCCTTAAAAACAAGCTGTTTTCCCTCTCATTTATTTCATTCTGCATCTTTTTTGCCTTTTTTTTTGGGGGGGGGGGTCTGTTGGATGGTCCCATGGAATATCTCTCCTGCAAATACTGGATAGAAAAGTAGAGTAAGAATTATAGAATTATCATTTGGTTGGCATCATGACCTGTGAGCAAGGAAACCTAGGTTCAGGTCTACCCTGGGCTGGATGACTTGGGCCACTCCCAGTCTCTAAGCTTGAACTACCTCACAACATTGTTATTGTGGGGAAAATGAAGAGAAATCTCAGAATGAACTACCTTGAGTTTCTTGTGGCTATAAATTAAAGAATTATGAATTATGAATTATGAATAAGAAGAATTGCCAAGAAGGAGGTGGCAGCTTTTTGTACTCCTGCAAAGAGACTCTGAGTTGTCTTTCTGTTGAATGTAAGAAATAGTAGGGAGCCATAGACAATCATTGCTAAATCTGGTAATTTCAGTTGAAATGGTGACCTGAGGAAGACTCAATTCATATATCCTAGGCCAGTGATGGGGAACCTATGCCACGCGTGCCAGAGGTGGCACTCAGAGTCCTCTCTGTGGACATGCATGCCGTTGCTAGCTGGTCTTCCAGGTACCATTGTGCGCATGTGTGCCGGCCAGCTGCTCTCTTCTGGGTTCCGGCATGCACATGCACATCTGCCAGATGGTCTTTGAAGACCAGCATGCATGGTGAAACCCGGAAGAGAACAGCTGGCTGGTGAACATGAATGCCAGACTAGCTGTCCGGTACGCGCGCTCCAGTTTCAGCACTCGGTGCCGAAAAGGTTAACCATCACTGTCCTAGGCACTTTCCACATTGATTAGGCAAGACTCTGCACCTTTGAAAAGTGAGTGCCTTTTTGAAAACTTGCCATAACATTAACAATATTGAGAAATGGCAATGCTCCAAGTTTTAAACACAAACTTAATTAATTATATCAGCCACCGGAGACTTCCAGTGATCATGGCCAACTGACCAGTCTAAGTTTCTTCCAGACCAAAGCTTCTTCAACTACTACCCTTTGTTTTTATGACTTATGAAGTATCTTTGATAGTGAAATATAAGGACAGAAAGTTGTGGCTTTATTTTATTACTTTGAAATAATATATAGCTTTCGATTGTTTTGTTGTGAGTGGCTTAAACTTTCCGATTTTTATGAATTCTCATTGGCCAGGATTAACTGATTTGTAAAAAATCTATTCTTTGACCATAAGAGGGAGCTAAGAGGATTAAAAATGTTTTTAAAGAAAAGTTTAGTGTTTTAAAATGGATGTTAAAAAGTGTTTTTCCCTTTAAGGTTAAAGAATCTAAAAGAATAGAGTGAACTTTGTTAATATAAATGATGACAGTCTACAAAGATGAATAAGTGTAAAAAAAAATATTACTTTCCACAACAAGGAAAAAGAAAAGTAGAGGTGGTTAAATTGATTGCCTCATCAAAAGAAGAGAATATATCTAATTTTGTTTTTATATGGAAATTACTTCTGGATTTTGTGCTTGTGATGAAAAAAAATGACATTTTGGCTTTGCTGATTAGATAGGTTTGTTGTTATAGAAATGGCTAGTATATACTACTGTGTATACTACAATTTGGAAACATTTTCATTAGATATATTTGTATTTGTATATGTGAGTGATGACTTGGAGCCAAGGAAGAAGACACACTATTTTTTCATCCTTGCATGTAGCTCTAATTATTGTAAAATATGACAATCAACCCTTCTGATCAGTCAGTGGTCACAAATTAGATTAATTTTCTTTCAGATGTTTTGTATGGTAATAAACATAATACATTGTAAAAACTATGTAAGTACAAAATGCTCAGACAATTGAATGTTGGTTAATTTACAGTAACTGCTGTATGTTATATTATTAATGAAAATGTGCCATAAATGTGCTGCTCCTAAACAAAGCTTCAAATAATTCTTTTTAACAAAAGGTATTTTCATAAAATGCTACTGAGGATTATAACATTCTAAAAGTTAATTGGCAACAGGTTACTATTTTTAATTGAAAGATTGAAAAATAACTGGTTTTGGTGAATACTTTCATTTAGAGTTCTTTTCGATTTATAGGTATTTCATGCATTAACTCTGATATTTAATTTCTGAAGGTTTACTATTTCCGGCAAGGTCATGAAGCATATGTTCTAATGGCAAAGAAAAACAAAATATATAGCATTAATCCTAAAAAACAGCCATGGCATAAGATGGAGTTACGGGTATGTGTCCTCCTTGCTCTTTCCTTTTTACATTCTTTATATATATAAAGTTCAGATCTTATAGGTTCTTACTTGGGAATAAATCCTACTAAACTAAGATATGACAGATGGATACCCTACATCAGGGGTTTCAAACTCAATTTCATTGAGGGCCATATCAGGGTTGTGTTTCACCGGGGTGGGGGGGCAGCTTGATGTCACTCAGGTCAGGAGCGCCTGTGGTGGCCCGAGCACTCTGCCAGTGAAAATGGGTTCCCAAGCTTCATTTTCGGCCTGGATGGCCTCCTGCAACCCTCTACCAGTGAAAACTGAGCTCTAGAGGGTTGCCCACGGCCCTCCTGAGCTCTGTTTTCGCTGGCAGAGGCAACACGGGCCACCCTGTTTCCAGGGCGGCCCTGTGGGCCAGATCTAAGCACTTTGCAAGGCAGATCTGGCCCCCGGGCCTTAAGTTTGACACCCCTGCCCTACATAGTTTCAGCCTTTAAATCTAGCTATATGTATACTTCCACATACAGTCCACTGCATTTAATGGTAATTATTTTATCATGTTTAAAAGGTCAAATAGTAAGATACTAGGCCTATTACAAGTGTACAAGAGTTACAAATCATCCTCATTTACTGATCATTTTCAGTGGCCACTCTTGCAACAGCACTGAACAAGTGGCAGTTATGACGACTTTGTACTTCCCATTGCTGTGGTCATGTGATCGCAATTTGCAATCTTCCATGCTGGCTTCCCACAAGCAAAGTCAATGGGGAAGTCAGCAGGAAGTCAGACATTGTGGTCATATGAGGTCTTCACTTAATGTCCTGCATGATCCTCATTAAATGATGGCAACAAGCAGCATGTCAAATTACAGAAATAAAGGATACAGATTATTTTAGGAACATTTTTGAAAACTGTTACTTTAGAAACTGTATAGAGGCTATTTGTTTCCTATATACTTTGTCTTATGCGAGTACTAATTAAAAACAATGTGAAAAAAGATTAGTGTTCTATTCAATTATACTCTCCAGGGCTGCCAGATAGAGAGATAGAAAGTGAATTTCAGTCACACTGCTAATATAATTTGGCATGCCTTGCTATATATTACTGAAGCATTGCAAACAGTCAGCAACATCTGTCACAGATGTATTTACAGTTGGGGTGGTGGTGCAACATATTAACTGACTGGCTGCTAAAATCCCCAAAGGTTACAATTTCTGCTTGGTGGATGAAAATATTAGTGGGGGGAGGGGGACAATTAGTGCTGCTATCCAGAAGAGAACCCTTTCCTATTGACCTGCATTTATGTGTGATAAAACTTTTAACTTCACAAAAAAGAGCTAATTTTGAGTCATAGGCTGACTATTGCACAGTGAAGGATTTTTTTTAAAAAAATAGCTGAAATATGAAAAAGATGAAGACCTTCAGAAAAAGGCCACATACAAGTTCAAGCATGATATTGTAGCAAAATACAACATGGGCTACATAAAAATATACAAGATCATAAGCAGTGCACATACTATATAGAAGTTTTGTCCAACATAGCCTCCATTCTGCGTATGCAGCATCTGATGTTCACATATGTGGTCTCACGCTTGTTAAATATACAAGTAGTCCTTGAGCAGTCCTATTGATAAATAGAATTCCATAGAATTTTGAAGTTAGACAAGCTTGATATGGCTTTTAGTTATCATCTGGCTCCTCTTTATACATGTGGAGAACTGGATCTTGTACCTCAATCAAGCCTCTCCCTTAATTAATAGATTATAATTTGGTTCTCCTACTAGGACAGTGTCTCTTACTTGTCTATTTTCAGGCATGGCTGGTTTGAGTGTTTTTTAAAATAGAATATTAGGTTGGAGACTCCCAGCTAGTCTTAAACTGAAAAAGAGTGGGTTGAAATGGCCAAGTTTCTATTTAAAACTATAAGTAGATTTGTGTGAGATTGTGCTTTGTGGTTATGTGTAATTGTGCATGTGTATGTATCATAAGGCAGTGCTATCAGCATCAGTTATATGTGCAACCTAAATAGAAGAATTAATTCTCCTAAATAACCTCTCAGCCCTTATTTAGAGAGGGGAAGTTTTCTGGCAGGAGGGAACTTTTATTTTAACATTCAACAGGGAACAAAGTTGAAAAGGATGGGATAGAGTGGTGAATCTTTTGTTCTAGTTATACGCTGGACTGCATTTTTAAAAAACCAGATTAAAAAGAGAAACCATACCTGAAATAAACAGTATGGGGGAGGGGGAATTGCCTTAGGTAGATAACATATATTCAGCAATTCTGATAAGTCAGAGCACCAGCACTGAGTACAAGCAAGTGTTGAGTCCCTTGCAGAATTCTTATTTGCTTTCTGAAGTCTTTCACCCACAGCTTTCAGATCTGGAATGGCTCCCTCAATAGCTCATATGCAAAATGACTTGCTGACTCGTTCCAAGACTTATTCCATTCAGCCTAAGCCAGTGATGGCTAACCTTTTCCTGACTGAGTGCTCAAAGCGTGCGCACAAATGCGTGCAAGGGTGCCCGAATCACCAAAAGGCAATGCATGCACGCCCCCATGCATGCCCTCTGCGCATGCGCGGCAGAGACCCAAAGACTAGTTGACCGACAGGAGGCGCACGCGTATATGCTGAGGAGCTGGACTGGGGCGACGGCTCGTGTGCCCACAGAGAGGGCGCTTTATGCCACCTCTGGCAGGCGTGCCATAGGTTCGCCATCACGGGCCTAAACCAAAGCTAAGGAACATTCTCTCCTGTATTAGGTAGAAAGACAGAAAAGATTATACTCTAATTTTGAGACTGAAGACAGCACTGCAGTTAGATCCCCTGGAATATCACGGAATACTTGTAATAAATATATTTGGCCTCATTTGTTTAAAAAAAGTGTTTCATCCTAATCATGGAAAATTTTGCATATACTTATAAGGAAGCTGTTCAATTTATATGTATTATATTTAAGTACCATTTTATGTCTGATTAGGTTTTAAGCAAAGTTATAGTGATGTTATCATACACAATGATCAGCCTCCTAGTATGGGAGGATAGAACATACTGTTCACCAGTTGCTCTTGCTCTATTAGTTGTTTGGTTTTTCTGTTTAATTCAGAGGTGTAAATTACATGAATCTCTTCTTTTTCTCTCCCCTTCTTTTTTTTTCACCTGAAAATCATGGTAAATTACTATCAATATTTTTATTTTTGTTTAAGGAACAAGAGCTGATGAAAATAGTTGGAATAAAATACGAAGTTGGGTTGCCTACACTTTGCTGCCTTAAACTTGCTTTTCTTGACCCTGATACGGGTAAATTGACCGGAGGATCATTTACAATGAAGTAAGAAAAATCCATGATCATATATACAATTTTATTTATGTGTCTCTTTGTCTTTCTCTCTCACCCCCTCTCCCACATATACACCTTATCCATATTCAAAATAAAATGTGTTTCTAAAATTAATCTCACTTAATGAGTTTAAATAGTAGATTTGGGTGGTAAATTTGGAGATTTGAGAATATCTAATTACATAAGAAGAGTTTCCATTCCTCTGCTTCCTCCCCTCCATCCCCCAATGCATTTCAACCCCCCAGGATAGATTTGGGAAACAGACTGGGAAGAGAATCTGATCTCGCTATGATAGTTAAATGGGATAAACATTTTATTATCTATTTAAGTTAACCACATGGTGTCCAGAATACTCCTAAATCAGGGGTGTCAAACTCGATTTCATTGAGGGCCGGATCAGCATTGTAGTTGTCCTCCAGGGGGAGCAGGGGTGTGGCTGGGATGGTCATGGCCGACTGGGTGTGGCCCAGGTGTGTGGCCAGCTTAACGTAGCTCATGAGGGGGGTGCCTATGGGGGCCTGGCGGGGTTAGAAAGGGAATCCAGGGGTCTGCAGTGGGTGGGAGTCTTGTCTCACGGGATGAGGTGAGGCAAGGCAGGGGGCTGGGCTGCTACAGCCAGTGCCTTCAGCTGCTTTCAGCGTCACTCGGTTTCCCACCTCACCCCCACCAGGCTGGTCTGTCTAGTGGGGGGGATTGCCTTCCACCTTCACTGCGCCATGAAAGGGGATTGACCATCCCCCAAGCCCCGCCACTGTCAAAGCAAATCCGGGGAGCTACACTGCAATAGACCGACGAAAAGTGTAGCTTTTGTCTGAAGGAGGTGGAGGAGCAGGGAGAAGAAAGAAGGAAAGTGGCCAAGTGAGAAGTGCCCTGTTGGCCAGGCACCGAAGCGCCTGCCGGTATGGCATGGGCCGGGCTGAAGCGATGTGGGCCAGCCCCTTACAGTTTCCAGGATGGCTGCACAGGCCGGATCTGACCTCATTGCAGGCAGGATTCAGGCCTTGAGTTTGACACCCCTGTCCTAAATGGTTCCAGGTATCCTCACATTTAATAAAAAATATTTTTATTTTCATTTAAAATGCTGAAGTCTTGTATAATCTCAGGTGAGATTACTGAAACCTTTGAAGGGTCAGGATGGGACCATTTTGGGGAGCAGGAGACAACACCTAAATATATTGCCAAGCCCTCAGTTTAGCATAGACAGAATTGGATACAGGCAATTTCTGATTGAGAATAGAAGTGTAATTGAAGCATTGTTTATTAAAGCAAATGTCTAAAATGTGCTTTAAGAAGCTTTATTTGATTGTAATTATTATGCCTATCTCCTAATACAGAGGGAACTCTCAGCAGGATGGATTTCTGTTCTTCCTGCAGCCCTCAATATTCCTGCTTTGGGGGATGAAAATCTCTGAAATGACAGAATTTTCCATTCTTGCATGACTAGACATGTCTCTTTGTACAACATTAGATTTCACCTACAGAACTTTTCCCTAATAGTTGACCATCTTTATGCTTAAAATGTATAATTGAGGATAGAATTAGAATAATAGCTGGCTTGAGAACTCAGGTTTGTGACTGATCAGGGTAAGGATAATAGGCAGAAAAAGCCATTATTCTTATCTAGAGTTGATACCTATAGACAAGAAAATCTTGCTGGGGAAAAAACTGGCTGCTAGCCAAATTTTGGATGAGAAATGATAGATGGTAAAAAGTTAGCTATAGTTTTTCCTTTCATCCCCCACCCCCAAGAAAACAATAAATTTAGCTGCTTTTTCATTGAACCTTTACTATCAAACATATGCTTTAGTCTCTAATGGTTGAGATTGTTCCACTATTTCTTGATGTCTCTTTGAATGTATGAGTTCTCCAAAGTATTTGTTATGATAGGTAACACATTTTTCATACTATTTCATATGAATTATATCTAGGTATCATGATATGCCAGATGTGATAGATTTCCTAGTCCTAAGACAGCAGTTTGATGATGCAAAGCACAGAAGATGGAATATAGGTAGGTGCTCTAGAATACATTTCAGTGATTTCATGGTCAAAATTCCTTGTTATTTCAGTAGAATGTATGATAAATACCCCTTTGCCATGTGTTTGGATCCTCACAATCTTCCATTAAAAATCCTTGCTATTTTAAGAAACGCTTGCCATAAGAATTTTCATTATATTCCCAGATGAATAATATTTTTGTTTCCAGTTGTAGTTCTTAGATTAGAAATAGCAGGCTGTTGCCATACATATCTGGTCTCAACTGTCCAAATTCCCAGGCCTTGCTAACACAGAAGCAAACATGCTCTGGAACCGTAGAAGTAGGGTTTATTCAGGCCAGAGCTCTGGCACAAATTGAGTAAGTAACAGTAGCGGTCCTTTGTAAAGGGAGCTACCGCCTCCCAACGCTTTTTGTAGGCGGGACCATGCCCCTCAGCCCCACCCACTCAATCACCATCCAGTGTCAGCAACCAGTTCCTTTACAGCAGGCAACTCAGTCATTTCCCATCATCCGGTGCCCCAGTCCGTAATGGCCTCCATAACCTGGCACGTAGGCCGCTGCCTCTCCATTACGTCATTGCATTTGGCACCGGCCAGATGGGTTCCGGGAGGCCGCTGGTCAGCTGCGCATGCGATAACACCGCCATTGCCGCCATGGCTGCCAGATCATGCTGCACCTGGTAGAAGCCGAAGCTGTCCCCTTGTAGCCATCCGAGCTGCCGCCTGGCAAGCTGCCATTTGGCTGTTCCTGCCATGTATACTACTATATAAGTAGTATAAATGTGTAATATTTTCAGACATAAAATTTTATAGTATTCAGATTTCACTGTCATTGGAGACCTCACTTAGCTTTCTTCTTTCTCCTTACTCCTTTACTTTCTCTCATACCGAAAAATCATCCAGCCAGTTAAAAAACTTGTTTTTTAAAAATTAATTCCATAAGGTTTTGATATTTAAATCTGGTCACAACATGACAATAGGTTATTTGAGGGACAACCCTTTCTCTATTACATTTACCCATTCCATCAGGTTGAGCAGGATGGGTATCCTATCTACTAAGGAGTTTCATCTGGCAGGATCTTTTTTGCAGTGGCCCCCACCCTTTGGAACATCACCCTATGAGGTTGGCCCCATTTCTGTTGTTCTTCTGGAAAAAATCTTATGTGATTTTTTCATGAATGGTTCTCAGTGTTCAATTTAGTTTTACAACATTTCTTTATTTGAGTTGGTTTTACCTTTATTTATATTTCATTAACAAATAAAATCCTAACCTTGTTGGATTAAAGAAAAAAAAATAGGACTCTTGGATATTTTAAAAAACTTTGAAAACCCAAGTTAATAAATCAAAAGTAGAAGTACACATGCTTGAAAATATTACACAGAATTAAAATAGTGTTTTTTATAGCATACAGTATACTGACTAGTAGGACTATATTATTATCTTTCTGTATAAGCACAAAATATCAGTGGGGAAATTGGTATTCAATCAGATGCTTGTATGGTTGCAAAATAAAGCTGTATAATGGCAAAATAATTAAGTATGAATTTTCCATTGGTGCTGTTCATCTGTCTTGTTGATGCTAAAATTATACCCCAAACAAATTATTGTCAGTTTTTTAAAATCTGTTTTACCTCTTTTATTTAGAGGTAAAGCTATTCTATTCCTTTGCATTTTAAATTATGAAAAAGGAGTATGGATGGTAGTCTCAACATGAAAAAAAGACTTCATAGTATCTTATCTTCTATTTGTAGGCACCTGGTAGAAGCCACAAACATAAGAAAATGTCTCTAATGTATAATTCATGTTGCAGAATAGTGTCATGGCATAGGCACAGTCAACCTCAGTGCCAGAGATTCCTGTGCTTAGAAAATGTTCTTTGTTGAAATAATGTTTCTGGGCCAACTCAATTTACCTTTATAACGCATTTGAGTTTTTAATTGTATGAATCTTTGCTTGAAAGATTGCAGGCATTCTACATCTTCCTATTCATGCAATTGTTGTGAAACCTATATTAAAAATAGTAATGCATATAAAGATGGTTAATTTTCTAGCTTGGTATGCCTGTCCAGGTGATCGATTTAGATCAGTAATTGATGATGCATGGTGGTTTGGAACAATAGAAAGCCAAGAACCTCTTCAGCCTGATTATCCTGACAGCTTGTTTCAGTGCTACAATGTCTGGTTAGTATGTTGCCAATACAGCAATATTTAATTTCTCAGAGTTTTAAAATTCAAATGCATTTAATTGTAAACTGGTGAATATCATTGCAATAATTGATATCTACTAGTTAAAATTAGGAAAATGTATTATCAGTAAATATTTAGATAAATAATATTGTCCAAAATGCCTTTTTATCTTTTTTTCCTTGAAGTTGGGACAATGGAGATACTGAGAAAATGAGCCCATGGGATATGGAGCCTATACCAAACAATGGTATGTGCCTACTTTCTCCTAGATGTACAGAAAGAGGATATAGAACTTAATGTGTGCAGATGGGATAATTTGGAAAGCTGATTTTTCTTTAAAAGAAGAGAGAACTAGTTTTAGTTAGTGAAATGATTGTAGGAAAATTAAGTAACTGCATTTTGTTTAATGCTTCTGGTTTTCAGGACCGTTGAGGTTCATTGGGCCAAAGTATTGTGAATTCTTTAGAAACAGTAGGAAGAAAGTAATAATTTCAATTGTTAAGCCCCTGTTTTGTTTGTTTAGATTAGTATGGTTCGTAAATTGCCTAAAAGGTGTGAAAACCCACACATAAATATTTTTTATTTTTTATTTTTTGCTTTAATTTATATGCCGCCCTTCTCCGGAGACTCAGGGCGGCTTACAATGCGTTAAGCAATAGCCTTCATACTTTTGTATATTTATACAAAGTCAGCTTATTGCCCCCACAAACTGGGTCCTCATTTCACCTACCTTAGAAAGGATGGAAGGCTGAGTCAACCTTGAGCCTGGTGGGATTCGAACTTGGAGTAATTGCAAGCAGCAGTTCTTAATAACAGTGCTTAGTCCACTGTACTATAGGCTCTGTAGTACAGTGGACTGGTCTTATTAGTTAAGACAAAAATTCTGGTCCTGTATTGCCTTTATCTTCATAACATCATCTGATTATCCTCCCCAATTTAGTTGCTGGAAAATTATAAAGAATTGTTATGCTGCTATCGGTATAGTCTCTTCAGTTACAAAATTGTGAGGGAAATTAGCTATCTACCTTGGTAAATATGACAAATGAAACATAGAAGCCTGTTCATAAATAGATCATTAATTAAAACAATTCCTACATTTTTACAAAAAGAATCCATCATTTAGTATCTCATGTGTAGAAGTGTGGGAACTGTTGTTATAAAGGAACAGTGATTCATTATAAGTTCTAAAGAGTACTTTACATTATTTAAAGTTGGGAAATTTTGCTATTAACTTTCTGAACTACATTTCTTTTTTGTCTGCTATTGTTATCCTTTGGGCTATTAAGGGATCTCTTAATCAGAAATGATAAACTGAATTTGGCCTAAGGATCAAATCCAGCTCCTGTGGGACCATAGGAGTAGGATAACAACTTCACATGTTATTTAAATTTCAAACTTTGATATTCATTTCTCTGGAGAGGACACAGGGAACCATTGCTCCCCGTTTTCTCTAGAGAGTAATTGGATTTTCTACACAAGTGAGGAAGGGGTGCTGCCAAAATTTTCCCCACTAAGTAAGTTGTTAGTTTCTTCAGGCTTTGCCCAGAGTATACCTTCTCTGTAGTGCTTCAACTAGAGGCCACCCATCACGATTCTTGATTGAGAAATAAGTAGGAAGCTTCTGTAGATTTCTCATAGTGAGTAAATTTTCAAGTAGAGAGAAACACACAAACTTGCTCAGCCAGAAACAGTCAGGTGTGGTTCATTGTTAGGAGCCACACACTGGGCAATCTCTACTTCAACCATAGCAAAGTAATTTTGGATTTGGGTAAAGCAGATCAGATCCTGCAGGGAACAGACAAAATCTAGAAGGCTTAGCCATTGACTTGACAAGGTAGAGATCCTCTTATGCTAGGAGGAGCTAGGTTTTTAACGTCTTTATCCAAAGTCCTCAGTATTTATCATCAGATGCCAAAGTTTTTGGCAATAATGTTGAACAGTACATTTGTTTCATATTGAGATAATTTATTCGGATATGTTTCATCCTGCAATATCTTGTAAAACATATATATTTAAAAGTGTATTTGAATAGCATGATTTACCTCATTTTTAACTTTGTTGTTGTTTTAGTTAAAAAAAAGCATAGTTTAGTTTTAATGCAGGGAGGGACAGTTTCCAGCTTCAAGGCTACATACATCCTAAAACTCCCCTTTTCCGGTCTATGAGGTTCCCTTTAATAGGAACACCATTTTTCATGGCATAGATGTGGAATATCAACAATACAGTTTATTGTAATTTTGACTGGGAAAGCATGCAATTTTAATAGTTTTTATATCTCCATTTTTACTATATTCTAAGCTGCTCAGATTTGCCTTGGACAGCGAGATGGTAGTCATGTAGATTTAATAAATAAATGCAATTTAATACATGGACTGTATGAACATAAAAAGTTTTGATATGTTACTGGCAGAGGTTGGATAATACAGATGTATATGCTGAATGCATTTGTAATATTTCTATCACATGGCTATTGTTGAGATAATACTGTGCTCAGTATTAATGACATTGCATTTTCTTAATTGTTTACTTTTGCATTAACAATTAATATTACACGTCATGCTTTATTACAGCTGTGTTTCCAGAGGAACTTGGAACTAGTGTTCCTTTAACTAATACTGAAAGCAGATCTTTAATATACAAACCTCTGGATGGAGAATGGGGTTCAAGAACTCGTGATGATGAATGTGAAAGAATAATTTCAGGAATAAATCAACTGATGACTTTAGGTAATAATTTTAGTATGGCAGAAGCAACACACACAAACACACCACACACACACACACCTTTAAATGAATATTTCAGTACAAACACTTTCAAATCAAATTTAACTCCTGCTAACTTACATGGACATATCCATATAGTTTTCTTGGCATTAGAAAGGAATGGTTTGAAATTCCTTTTTCCAAGATCTGTACCATGTCCCAATCTAACTTCATCCCTGGAAGTTTGTCCCATCCCAGGGGTCTGCAACCTTAAACTCTCAGAGAGCCATTTGGACCTGTTTCCCACAGAAAAGAAAACACCGAGAGCCACAAAACCTGGGTGGGCATGGCCAACTTGATGTCACTCACTTCTACTAGTCATATGACACCTCCTAGCCACGTCTACCCAGCCGGTCATTAGGGCAGAGAACTGGTTGTTAAAAAACACGGGGAACCACAAAATCCTTTTGACCCC
The DNA here is from genome assembly GCF_059756535.1 of Pantherophis guttatus. Taxonomy (NCBI): domain Eukaryota; kingdom Metazoa; phylum Chordata; class Lepidosauria; order Squamata; family Colubridae; genus Pantherophis; species Pantherophis guttatus. The sequence continues at coordinate 232,335,832 of NC_142063.1, read as the reverse complement.
TCTCTCTCTCTCTCCCTCCCTCGCCCTCCCTCTCTGTATCTCTCTGTCTCTGCCCCGGCCACTTCTCCATCACCAGCCGTCGCCCTTACCTTCTCAGGCCAGGCAAGGAATGACTGGGAGGGGAGGGTGAGGGGCGGGGCCAGCCAGTGGTGGGATCACCCGACGGAGCCACAGCAGAGGGCCCAAAGAGCTGCATATGGCTCCAGAGCCGCAGGTTGCTGACACCTGTCCCATCTAATGCTAACACAACCAACTCTGCTAAGCTTTCTGGATCACCAAGGTTGGCTGAATACTGCCACCTCAGTGGGCAAGTAACTATTTTTCTTATATCAGATAGTTATAAAATCCAAATCTGGCTGTGTTTAATTCTCTTGTTGCTTTAACACACATATATTTGTTTATTTGTCAAAGCATTGTTTTTCTGAAATCTAAGAACATTTTATTGTAGATATTGCTTCTGCTTTTGTGGCACCAGTGGATTTCCAGGCTTATCCAATGTACTGTACTGTTGTTGCGTACCCCACTGATCTCAGTACAATTAAGCAGAGATTGGAAAATAGATTTTACAGGTTTGTTCTAAAGTTCATTTTATTCAAACTTTGTTTATGCCACTTGTTTTATATGCATTAAAACTATTATTGGTCTACAGCAGAGGTGTCAATCCCAATCGCATTGTGGGCCATATAGTGACGTTTCGGGATTATTTTTGCCCTTGTGGAGCTGGGATGGATGTGGCCTGTGTGAGCCGTATCTGGCCCGCGAGCCATGTGTTTGACACCCCTGGTCTACAGCATAGATTTATTACTACAATATTTGCCACACTATCATGTAGGGGTATTCTTCATCTTGTATTTAATTTTTCCCCATGTGATTTTGTTAGTATCCATTGATCTTAAAAGCAATGTTTTGAAACTGCTTAAAAGTTGATATTAGGAAGAAGGCTATTTCAGTGATTCTGTTAAAGCAGGGTTGTCAATCTCACGGCCCATGCGCCAGATGTGTCATGTGCTGACCACATCCACCCCAGCTCCTCGAAGGGGAAAAAAGTCCCAATACATCACGTGACGACACCGTGACGACACAAGTTTGACACCCCTGTGTTAAAGCTTTGAATTTCATTCTTATGGAAGCCTATTGCATTTCCTCATTAATGACTTTCCAAAAATTGGTGAAGACCATAATTTTTATATCTGCTTTTTATTTGGTTTCCCTCCCAAATGTCTTAGGTAGACTAACTTATATTGCCAGTTTATTATCCTGAAACTGGTTTTTGTGTTAAGGTTTAGTAAATAATGTTTTACTAAATGGTAAACAATGCTTTTAAATTTTAAAATCTGATGATACAAAAATGATTGAATGAATAGGTAGGCAGTGAAAACTCTGTTCTCTAACTTTATTTAGCAACCTAATGTCATTTACCTAAGAGATTTCATTAAAAGTATTTTCAGAAAACTGTTTTATACTAGTTTTGCACAATCTCAAAAGTCCCTTTTGAAGTGCTACCTTTAAAGCACTTTGTGAATTTTAACAAATAGTATTCAAGAATACTTGAAGCTGTTCATATTTGCACATACATTTTATTCTTCTGGCTACTAGAACACTTTAAGTGCTGGCACTTCAGATAGGCAATGTTCTCACCAATAAAGGAGAATATTTGTAGCTCTGGATTGAAATGAGGGATCCTTGGTGCTCTCTGAGCTTGCTTGTTTTCTTGCAAACGTTTCATTACCCTAACTAGGTAACATTATCAGTGCTAGTAAGGAGTGCTGAGAAATATTCTCAGTTTGCCAGATATTAGCTTTATAGTATTTCCAGTGCACATTTTTCTTGCAAACTTTATTTTCAAATTTTGTTCTTTTTATGTTTTAGGAACTATGAATGATATTGTATGTCTCAGGGAATAAGAATGTAAAAACATTAAGTCAAAACATATAGCTACATTTTACTTGGATTTCCTAGTTTTTGTAATATATAAATAAATCTGTAGCTATATTCTAAGTTTTTAGTAATTAAAAGGGAAACAAAATAATTCATTAAACATTTATATCATGAGTAGCTAAAATTGTTTTTTTAAAGTTCCAACAATGTAGAATTTTAAGTATATAGTAATACTGTTTTTTGTTTAATTTCAAAGGCGACTTTCTTCCCTTATGTGGGAAGTTAGGTATATAGAATATAATACACGGACATTCAATGAACCAGGAAGTCCTATTGTCAAGTCTGCCAAATTTGTCACAGATCTTTTGTTGCACTTCATGAAGTAAGTTAATAAAGTTCAAAGAACAAATTTTAATATAATTTAACATTTTTAATTTGGGAGATGTATATTTTACATATTTATAGTTTATAATATTTATGTTTACAAAGGAGAGAATACACTAACTGTGCTGATAAATACCTTCGATATACTAGCACTTGAAACACTTGCAGACAGGTAAACTGAGATAATTCACACAGGCCTTAATCAAAGGCTTCTTTGCTCCAGATTTGTCTCTCACAGTCAAATTTAGAGCTTCAAGAAATGTCCCCTTTCCTTCAATATTAGAGGAAAGAGAAAAAAATAACATGCTATTTATTCAGAAACTCCTTTGATTCTTTAATAGTAATAGAATCAAATAATTATTTGACTTGTCCAGAATCAATAACCAAGACTATTATACAGATTATTCCACTCCATCACCACCATTGAATGGATACAGACTGAACTAGATCACATATTTAGACTAAGAAATCTAGTGTGAATTGCTATATAGTATGTTTTGTCTTCTTGAAGTTATAGGTCAGTGTTCTGTCACAACTTCTTCATTGAATTTTTAGGCTCAGCAGATTCAGATTTTGGTGTAGCACAGGCCCTTAACTCATCAAGACACACAGTATCTACACTACTGTTTTTTCTTCTCTTAAAGTACAACTTTCTGAAACCATCTCTGTATTCCTCCCAGATATATAATGATAATTGCTCTTTGCACTTTTGTTTAATATACTATCCATCTCATGGATGAATAGCACCACCTCTGGTAAAGGATGAAGATGCTGCCTACTGAAGCATTTCTTGAGTGTCTTGAATTAATGAATGTCACGCATTTTCCACAACTGAATGGAATTGGTTCATCTTTTACTACCACACCTGCAGCATTCCAGCTACTTTCAATATTTATGGTTAAATAAAAGTTGCTAATAGCAGATCAACTTCAGGTGGAGTAACTGTCTCCCTTATCCGTTCTTCTGAAGGCCTCAAAGCCTTCAACTCTGAGTAATGCATATTATGATCAGTGTACTCTGGGACATAAGGAATAATTAAATACTAATAAATGAATTTCTGAGGTTTTTTCCTTCCTCTTTTGAAGTAGTTTCCATTTCCTCACAGGAGGCAGCTATTTGAGATTAAAACTCGTTGTTATCAAAAGATTTCATGTATGACTTGAATGTATAAATATTTACTAAGGATCTACATATTGGCCAGTGTATCCACATCAGTGGCATGAAACATGAAATTATTCAAACTTGTGAATAAGCTATCTTTCATTCTATTTAAGATAAACTTTATCAAGAATTTTATTATATCTCCACATGAAGAATATCTGATTGACCAAGTAGTGGTTTCAACTACTGACATTCCATAGTAGAGAGTGGAATGGTTGTTTTTGTTTTGTTTTGCTTTATTTTTTTGTTTAATCTTCATAATTATAGACAATTTTCAGACTAAATTCCTACAGTTTTTTCCTATCTTTAATTTCTGTATCTAATTTTTAATGGTAAATCTCTGAATATAGCTTTTTTAAATTAGGTTTGTTTGTGTTGTGTGTGTGTGTGTGTGTGTGTGTGTGTGTGTGTGTGTGGTTTTTTGTTTTTTTGGCTTAAAAGTTTTCATGTGAATCAAATGCTTCTTTCACCATTCTTCCTTAAATCCAGGAATGAATTTCTATTTTTTCATAGGACCTTTACGCTTAAAATGCATACAGGTTTCATTTTTGTTAAAAGAGATTATAAAAAAAAGACTAGTTTATTTTTAGTGTTTGTCAGAGACAAATATTGCTACTATTCACATTTGCTAAGCAAATACTTTTAAAGATCATTCCTGATTACTCTAGCATCTTTGACAATATTAAGAGTGTCTTGCTACTGGAACTGAGTCTTTTGGTGATTGTGTACAAACTCAAAACAGTGCCCTGCTGCAAGTATATTAACTTCCTGTTGGAACAGTTATGTATCAGCTATTGAAACATATAGATTTTTTTAAGCTGTAGTACACTGGAGTACAAAAATATAAAGTAGTGGATGCAGATAAGTCCATTAATGTCTAGTATTTGTTTTGAACAGGGATCAGGCCTGTTATGATATAATCCCACTCTACAATGCCATGAAGAAAAAAGTCTTGTCTGATTCAGAAGAGGTAAGTTAATTCAACATGCAATACATTTTTAAGGAAAGTGGTGGTTTTGTTTCAATATTGTATAATCTATTCTGCTTTTCAGCCCAATACTTCAACCCTAATTTAATACTGGCAATAGAAATAAAATATAATATCCTCTTTCCCTGAAAATAAGCCATCCCCTGATAATAAGCCCAATCAGGCTTTTGAGTACATGCACTAAAATAAGCCTCCCCCTGAAAATAAGCACTCCCCGAAAATATTTAAATGCAGAGCTGGAAATCAGGTAAGACGGCCCCATCTTGCTCCATCTGCCCCAAAATAATAAGACCTCCCCGAAAATAAGGCCAAGCACTTATTTCAGGGTTCAAAATTTTAGGGGAAAATTTTTTTCCCCAAAAATAAGGGTCTTATTTTTGGGGAAACACGGTATCTTAGACAACAATCTATACTACAAAATTTTAATGCAATATAAAATCTGTATTGGGAAGACAACTTTAGATATGAATGCCAGTTATTTGTCATTTATAAATACCTGTTAATAGTTTAAGTCCAGTCCTTATTCACATGTATGGCTGTGCCAAATCTGAGTACAGGTAGTTTAGGGACTACGATTGGGACAAGGTCCCATGACCACAACTACGCTAAGGATTTTATTTCAGCTTTCCTTTCCTTCTGTTACCTTGTTGTGTGGAATGCTTACCCCAGTGCTTGGATAATTAGTAAGAAGGAAATTAATGTTAGTATTTACATTAATTGGAGAGGAAGGGATTATAGGAGAGTAAGGACACCATGAAAAATACACATAGAAAGGAAACTGTCTGCCTAGCTCACCTCCCACCCCCTTTACTAGGCAAACAAAAGCCAAAGCTGTGATATGATTAAAATCTTACAAGCAGTAGCTGTGAGGTGGCTAATTAAGGTTACAGAGCTGACCTTGTTAACTTGCACTTAGCACCTTTGGGAGAAGTGCTGGAGAGAAAAGCAGCTCAGGAGGAGATCATTTGTCTAAACAATTTATGCAAGGTGGAGAGAAAAGTGATGTTTTCTCTCCAACATGTGACATCTATTTACACAGATGGATGGATGGATGGATGGGGAGGGGAGATTCTTTTGCACTGACAGAAGCCATTTTATCATGGCTTCTGGATTATAATCAATAATTGGATTACAATCAATGGGTTGTGCAGTTGCCATGTATGTCTTACCACACAATAAAAATGCAGAAACACATAATTCTTAGATACAAATTTAAGAAGGAACTATAAGATTGTGTCAAAGTGAAATATTTTTCAAATGCTGAATGTTTCTACATCATATAATGGATGTTTTGTTGCCCAAAGGAAGAAGAGAAAGATGCTGACATGCCAGGAACTTCTACTAGAAAGAGGAAGGTAACTTTTGTTCTAAACCTGTATTTCTGGTTTGATAATGTGCATTTATAACTTGTAAGATACCAGAGTTGCCTTGTAGACGAGATGGGCAGCAAAAAAATTAATAAATAAAATAAAATTTGACATGGTAGGGCTCGCATACCTTGAATAACCCACCCATTCCATATCTAAGTCATTTGATTAGTTTTATGTACCAAGAGCACAGAAGATAATAGTATTAGAAGTAACCTCAGAAGTTAATCCTTGCTCAGTGTGACTTCCACAAAGGGATTGTAACAGATGGCTATCCAGCTTCTGCCTGGTGAAATAG